>NC_137042.1:16560667-17090667 GCF_032717465.1 Coenobita brevimanus
ATCCACTCAACACATCGGGTGAAAGGCGCCTCAAAAGGGAGGAATGGGAACTAGAAGGTGCAACCTTTTCGGTCTGATTACACTTCCCCCACAACTTGACAGGGTGTGACAAGACTTACAATACCAGGAAACATCCCTGATGATACCTGGCCAAGTAGAAGTGTTTCAAAATGCGTGCCACAGTCTTCCTCACTCCAAGGTGTCCTGCCAAACTGGAATCATGAGCCACTCGAATGATGTCCTGCCTCACATAAACACGAGGGATGACAACTTGATGTACAACCTCCCATTCACAGTCGGCTGATGCTGTTGGGGGTCTCCCACTTCCTGATAAGTGCTCCTTACTTTTATATAATAACAAGTAAGTAGAAGCACCAGCTGACTCTTCCCTCACTGGAAGCAGAGTTAGCTAGACCTTTCTAACTCAGGGTCAGCAACGTGCAACTCAAGCAACTCTTGGACTTGAGACAAATTATCAACACTATGGGGTGCTGCCTCATCTGGTGAGTGTTCCAAATTAGCAAGAAAGGGTGTCCGAAGCTAGGATAACATCATCATCATCATCATCATCATTATCCCTCTAAGTCACCAGTAACTTTTAGGACTTAGCCCTTAGTGACAGCACATGCAGAGAACACATCAGGGACATCACAATGCTGGGCTGGGCATGACCACTTGGCTCACTAGACAACTGAGGAGCTGGACACACTTGACTTCCACCAATATCATTTCCAAGTAAGAAAAAGTTACACCTGACATTGGGAGTGTCTCAACCAACCCAACCATAACGGAACCATTAACAAAACCAGACTCTAAATTCACTCTGCACAGAGGGACAGAGAAGTAATTATTCCCTACATTCCTTGTAAGATTACAGTTTCATCAGAGGAATTAACATTAGAGCCTAGGAACATTGGTCAGCATAAGGGATTGGCATGGCACCTGTATCACGATATATTTTAACTGATTTCCTGTCATTACTGTCCAGAGGACTATGACAAAACCATCAGACAGGAAATTAGGACACATGAACTCTTGAGAGTGTCACCCACGTTACTGCCTGCAAAAGAGGAGCTCCATCATGAGAATTTAATTTACCCCTCAAAGCAGGTTCAGTTAACTCAAGTTAAAGAATTCTGGGAACTCTCAAGGGTGGATACTAGTTAGACCAATTGACTGAATATTTAAAAGACTCCTTTTTGTTCACATCACGCTGTCTCCTGAAACATTTCTCTGTAGTATGACCAAGCTTACTACAATAAGTACATTTACTTCTTCTTGAAATCTAGAGGGTGAAGCTGGTATTTACTTCCTGAGAAACATCATTTTTATTCTCTTTCCTGTTACCTGTACTCTGAGTATAGGGGAACGTTACTTTACTCTCAGCTTCTTCCTTTTTCTCTAGGGAATATCTCTTGTGAGTGAGAACATATTCATCAGCTTTTGCAAAGCTGCAGCATCAGACAAATTATCTATTCTTTTTCTGATCAAGATATAGGCTTACATCATTATTAATACACCTTTTGAAGTCCTCCAGTTAAAAAAATCATCTGCTTAAATTTGTCAAAATCAGAACCCACATTCTTAGAATTTAACCACTGCTCTAACAGATCTTCTTTTGATTTTTTGCATACTCAAAATGGGATTGCTTATCTTGCTTACTAAGTTGTCCTAAATTTTAACTCTATAAGCTTCTTGTGGAACAAGCTCATAGGCCTTAAGAATCAAGCTCTTTAACTACATCATAATTATCAGATTGATCCTAGAGGCAAAGATGCATAAGTTACTTGAGCTTTACCTTTGGTGAGAACAGTCTGAAGGAGTACTGGCACAATACTTTTTGGAGCCAAATTAATGAAACCTGTAGCTACCCTCTCAAACAACTGAAAATACTTTGTTAAATCAGATTCATTAAAAGGAGGGACAAAGTAACATTTTTAGCCACATCAAAATCATCAGAGCTACATGATCCAGTTCCATTTGTTTCATGCGATACTCATGGTCTGCCTGAATCCTAGCAAGTTCAATTTGTGCCTGAGCCTGTGCCTGTGCCTCCTGAATACGAGCATTTGCCTGAAATTCAGCCTCTTGAATACGAGCCTGAGACTCCGCCTCCTTAGGCTGAGACTCAGCCTCCTTAGCATCGAGCCTGGAAAACTCAGCTTTCCTTAACACGGGCTTCCTGCAGAGCTATTAGCTGTAACTTGGCTATTTCAATCTGGCATTTGCCTCATCTGGGAGGAGTTACATGTAAACAAGCTTTTATTAATCATGCCAACAATTTTGATCTTTAGAATGATGAGAGTGACCTGAAATTCCCAATTGTTGGAGCAACAAAGCTTAAAGTTCATTCTCTTTGTTCTGTTTTCTACATCACACACTGTTTGCACATTTGACAAAAAATCTTTTTTGGCTTCATCAAGAGTAGTAATAGTATACATCATCAATAAATCACAGTCACAAAATATCAAGCAATATCCTTATGATAATTATCCTGAATATCCTGATAAGAGGTCGCCAAATTTATGTTACGGAACAGTTTGAAAGATAATGTACACTTTAAGTGAGAATACTAAAAATCACTACCGTCCCGTAAAGTTCCAGGTTCAAAACAAAAAGAATTAGGGTAAAATTACAAGTTAAAAGTTTAATGCTCTAAACTAACTCAACAAAACATTCAGGGGACTCATAAGGATAATGTAATGGCAAAAAATTGGTTAAATATATATGGTTAACTGCAATAGCCTCACTTAACACGAAATTAGCATGAGTAAATTTATCTAAGTCAGCCCTGATAAAAATGAGAATACCAGATAATACTCAGTGAATGCAAGATATATTATTACAGATACAAAATATTATTAATAAGGACTGACACCCAAAACACATGAATCACTACTAAAACCTTACTAGGCCTAAGAATTAACACCTTACGCATTACACAGTACCCGAGAAAAAATGCAGTAACAGTTATACCTTCAAGAATTACACAGCTGCTAGATGGTTGGAGACTTCCTGAGCACTCACAATAATAACGACTGTACAGTGGAGGACAGAGAGATGTGAACAAAACTGAGTAGATCTAAGTGGCAAATTAATGCAGAGACTGAGCTCATTATATAGGAGGCCCGGCAGAGCTTGATACAATTTGTATAAAAAGGACGCGCAAATGAAGCTCACAGGGGACAAAGAGTTGACACTCCTGCTCCTGAACAACAGAAAGAAACGACTTACTCTACTATAAGTGAGGAGGGGGGGAGTGAGGTAAAAACAAGCTCGTGATCAAACATGCAGCATACTGTACGTTAGAATTACACAAAGGATAATGAAATCATAGGCTATGTAACATATATATATATATATATATATATATATATATATATATATATATATATATATATATATATATATATATATATATATATATATATACAGGTCTCCCCTCGCTTTTACTAACTGTATTTTTTTATGATAATTTCGTATTTACTGCTGATCCCTCTTCTTTAGTACCAAGTGTTCATTTTACGACTGAGCTCCCTCACATTTATGATTGGGCATGTGGAAATCCTGCGCTCACAGGCGGATCAGCTGAGAGTTGTGTGGCATACCCTCCCCTGCTCCACACAGTTTCCCGTGCTTTTGCCAGTCTCACCCGCGTGCTTGTTCAGCATAAAACCTTTGTGCGATTGTGTGCATCAGTGCCCAGGATATTACTATTTTTCCTGTTCTTCATATTTGCACCCCTCTCTTGCCACTCACCGTGATGTCTTGTAAACGCCCTGGCAACATCTGGTGCTAGTGATATGAAGCCCAAAGAAAGCAAGAAACGTCCTTAACCCTGGGAGTCTAAGCTTAATATTGTGAAGCGGCACGAAGCAGGGTGAGGGTAGAAACTCCATTGCTCATTCCGTAAGTCTTTCACAGTCGATTGTATTGACTTTTATAAAGCATGCTGTCAACATTAAGAAAGCTGGGGAGACAAGTATGACTACAATACATAAAACATCATTAGTCATTACTGCATATTAGATCACTTAGTATGGGTCTTGGGATCCTTATACACGAGTCCAGGAACGCATCCGTTTTTCCCATTTTAAACCTTAATTTCGGGTTTACGATATTTCGGTTGTGTGTGTGTGTGTGTGTGTTTGTGTGTGTGTGTGTAAATATATATATATATATATATATATATATATATATATATATGTATATATATATATATATATATATATTAACTTCTCAAATAACGCGAGAGTTATGTTCCTGGAGAGCTCGTGTTATCTAAAAACGCGTTATTTAATCCATAATTTGCCCATAAGGAACAATGGTAATATTAGGGGTTACCCCTCCTGAGGGTAGGGGGGTTTCCAAGAATACTCCTCCAGTATCCATGCTTGTCGTACGAGGCGACTAAAAGGGGTTGGTTGTGGGTTAGTGCCCCACCCCGTAAAAAGAACTAACTAAACAAGGGGAAATAAAGCACCTCAGACCAGGGAGGGACCATACGTTGACTTGACTAAGGAATGGACAAAGGACATTCTGAGGGGTGGAGACATGGAATGTGAGATGAGTGAATGATGAAGTGAAAGAGAGATTGTTCCAGGTGCTCGAGGATGCAAGAGTGGATATATGTAGATTGGACAAAACTAAATGGTAAGGCAAAAGGGTGAGAGAGTGGGAATATGGTTTAGGGTATATGTGCGGGAGTTAATGAGAATGAGAAAGGCAAGAGAGGGGGTATGTCTGATGATATGCAAGAAGTGGAAAGGAGAATATAAGAGAGTATGGAACAGTGGGTGCAAGGGATTGTATCAGGCAGTGAGGATGAAAATAGGGTTTACAAGCGTGGGCGATTGTACTGGATGTGCGTATGTGCCAACAGAGAAGACCGGAGTGCCAAGAGTGAAAGATGAGTTTTGGGCGTGTGTAGAAGCATGTATGGGCAAATTTGAGAGCCAGAGAGTGCTTTTGATTGGAGACATGAAATGACAAAGTTGGGAATGTACGGAGTGGATGGAGTGGTTGGTCAGTGGGGTGTACCAGCTGAAGTAGATGGGAATGGTAGTGCTTTTGGTGGACATCTGTGCTGGTGAGGGGTTGGCAGTAGCTAACACCTACTTTCTTTGGCATTAGATGATCCACCGGTGTACATGGAGAGTAATGAGGGAGGGATGGATGGTGAACCTGGTTGAAAAACAAAAAGGCAATGATAGACTACGTGTGTGTGGATGAGCGAATGAGAAGCACAAATGTTGGATGCAAGAGTGTGGACAGGGTAGGGGGAATGGAGGTCTCGGACCATCACTTAGTGATGGCCAAGGTAAAAGTTGCAAAGAAAATGGTTGAAGAGACGAAGAAAGGAAGACAGAAGGAAACAGCTCCTGTGAGAAGAGTGGAGGAAGTTGAAAGATAGTGAGCAAAATGGCAGAGTATAAGAGCATAGTGGAAGAAAAGATTGGAAGGTATGGAACTAGAGCAGATGGAAGTGTGGTGGAAGACGTATGTAAGATATTCACGGAAGAGATAGGGCGCAGCGTGTGAGATGGTTTGTGGAGTGAGGAGGAGATGCAAGCAGGTGTGCAAGCGACAGCATGGTGGAATGATGAGGTGAAACGAGCTGTGGAACAAAAAGAAGAAGGCATATAGTGAATGGCTAGCGAAGTCAAAAGAGGTAGGGGAGAAGATGAGAGAGAGAAAGAGAGAGGTATATGTGAGCAGGAGAAGGGAGGTGAAAAGGCTGGTGAAGGAGAGCAAGAAGAATGTGGATTAAGAATTTGGGAGGAATCTGAGTGTGAAATGGAGGGAGAGTAAGAAATTGTTTTGGAAGGAGGTAAAGAAACTAAGGCAGTGTGAAGAAAGGGGAAATAGTAGGGGAGTGAAAGATAGGAATAACAGATTGTTGGTGGAGAAGAAAAAAATTGAGGAGATGGAAGGAGCACTTTGAGGATTTGTTGAATGTAGAGAGAGAGCAGTGCAAGTATAAGTGGTTGGGGAATGGTTGGGAGAAGAAGAGAGATGAGAGGAGGGGAGGAAGAGAATCAGTAAGGCAGGAAGTACTAGGGAAGCAATGAAGAAGATAAAGATGGGGAAAGGCCTCAGAAATTGGATGTGAGTGTGTGGGTAGAAATGCTGAGGTATGGGGGTGAGATTGTTGTGGAGTGGATATGGAAGTTGTGTAGATTGGCTTGGGAAGAGGGAAGGGGTTCCAGAGGACTGGAAATTAGGTATAATTGTTCCTTTTACAAAGGAAAAGGGGAGAGAGAAGTGTGGGTAAACCATAGGGGTTATTTGCCTTCTTAGTGTGACTGGTAAAATATATTGTAGAATACTCATTGATAGGGTTAGGCATATGACAAAGAGCTAGTTGGGCTGAGTAAAGAACAAAGGGGAATTTAGGGAAGGGAAAAGGGTGTGCAAAAAGATTAGATACAGTATTTGTTCTAAGATTTTTAGTGGAGAAGTATCTAGAGAAGGGAAAGAAAGCGTATGCTGCCTTTTATGGGACTTGGAGAAAGCTTATGGCAGAATAGACAGGCAAGGTATGGTGAGTATTAAGAATATATGGGAGTGGAGGGGAAATTGTTGAGTGCTGTGGAAAGAGTATGTACGAAGGAGCTAGGGCTACGGTGCGAGTGGGATGGTGGGCTGAGTGAGTTCTTTGATCTCAATGTGGGACTGAAACACGGTTGTGTAATGTCTCCATGGCTGTTTAATATATACTATGGATAGGGTTTATAGAAGAGGTGCACAGGTAGGGCAGTGGATGTGCAGGGGTGGCCCTAATGAGACTAAGGGTGAGATTTGGAAGATTCCGGTGTTGCTGTTTTGCTGATGATACAGTATTGTTGGAGTGAGGATGAATGGGAGTTGCAAGGTTTGGTGAATGAATTTGGGACAGTGTGTAGGAAGAGGAATCTGAAAGTTAATGTAAACAAGAAGAGTAAAGTTATGGTGTTTGAGAGGAATGAAGTTACAGAATGTACAGTGAGGTTGGATGGTGAGGATATATGGAAAATGTGAGTGCATTCAAGTACTTGGGTAGTGTGATGAACAAGGATGGAACTTTAGGGGTTGGAAGTGCGTGAAGAGAAAGTGGGTACAGCAGGGAAGGAAGGTTCTTGGTTCACTGGAAAGCAGTGATGAGAAATAGGGAGGTGAGTGTTAAGAGAGTCACTGCACGATAGTATTGGTGGATCCCTACTCCTGACGTATGGAAGCGAGGCGTAGACCTTGCAAGAGAGGAACAAGACAAGAGTGAGAGCAGTGGAAATGAGCAACTTGAGAGGAGCATGTGGGAGTGACATGGGAGGGACAGGGTTTGGACGAATAGAAAGTAAGTGAAGGAACGTTGTGGGGGTGGATATGGATGCGGGTTGAGAAGATTAGGGAGAAATACACTGGAGGTGGGTTTTGGACATGTGGGAGAGAAATGGAGAAATGAAAGACTGACTAAGAGGGTATATGTAGGTGAGGTGGAGGGAGGGGAGGGGTAGACCAAGGACGAGTGTGGAGGGATAGAGTTGAGAGGTACATGAGGGAGGGGAGATGAGTTGGGGGAGGGGTAGTCAGCCCATGGTGGGTGACAGAGTAACTTGGAGGCGTTTTGTCTATGCGGCCACCCTTTGCGTGGGATTAGGGGCGCCGGGCTATAGATAGATAGATAGGTGAGACAATCTTAAAACGATTTGGAAACTAGAATCTCACACCATAAATACAGTGTAAGGGACAAGCTCAAACAGAGTAGTGGTTTATTTCAGCACAAAGCATCCCAGTGATCACCATATTGACTGGGCAGGCCTCTAAGAATCTAGCAAGATTAAAAAGCTTAGATGAAAGGAATGTAATAGAATCTTGCTCTAATTTCTGGCACATATGGAAAGAATGTAAACGTATGAGCTACGGTCATTTTAAGCGTGATAAAGTGTTAACTGAATTAATTTTTAAAGCAGTATCCCCCAGACTAACAAACTGATTGTTCCCCTGGTTAAGCCTCTGATAGTGTAGCTCACACCTATGTGGGACACACCTAGCATTAATTCTCTAGGTCTTAAGTTATTAGCCACAGTATTTTATCCCCTCCTCCTCCTCTTCCCTCTCCCCTTCCCCCTTCCCCTCCTCCTCCCCCTCCCTCCTCCCTTCTTGTCAGGTGCATCCCTAAGGAAAAAAAAATGTACCTATTGGTTCTGCATCGCCCATTTTTAGATTCAGGTCATCCTTTGTGCCACTCCCCTGCTGCATGTGACCATAAGTTAAGTCGCAGGTAAAAATTCAGGTCATCCTTTGTTCTGTGTGCCACTCCCTGCTGCTTGTGTACATAAAGCTGACCTCTACCCTTTACGTTTCTGTCTCACTCTGTCTGAAGATGTAGTATACGAAAGTACTCACTGTCGCTCCTTTTCTATTTCTCTGTGGTTATTTCTTCCATATATATATATATATATATATATATATATATATATATATATATATATATATATATATATATATATATATATATATATACAGTAACTTCTCAAATAACGCAAGAGGGTTATGTTCCTGGAGTAGGTCGCGTTATCTAAAAATGCGTTATTTAAACATAATTTTCCCATAAGGAAACAATGGTAATATTGGGGGTTACGTTTCTGGACTTTGAGAAAGTCTACTCCATCTGGGGAAGTTATGCTACTCTAAACTTAAAAAGTAAACAATATTTATTTGAAAGAAAATTCTCAACGTAAAAAACAAAAACAATATTGTATATTTGGGGAGAAGTAAACAACATTTGATCCCTGGCTGGGCCAGAAGCATTGTTTACTTCTCCATAAATACATACAGTACTGTTTTTCATTTTTTACATGGAATTTTCTTTCAAGTTTGCTTCTTTTCGCGGGATGGTGAAAGTTCCCTCAACATTATTAATCCATTAGTAGGTCGTAGAAAATACATAGCAGTAAAAGCAACATTTTCATTACGGTAAGTAGGTCACAAACAGTAACAACACACAGCATCACTTCATCTATGCATCACTCATCGTCTGCTGCTGTCCCTCTTCTACCCCCCTCCCCCACTTCCAGCTCCTCCCCCACCTCCGCAATCTCCGCTCCCTTTCCTAAGCTCTTAGCTGGTTCTCTCCTCGCTCTGCTGGGTTCCTGCTGTGTAGCAAGACTTAATTTACCATAATGAAACAGATACAATATATATAATATATATATATATATATATATATATATATATATATATATATATATATATATATATATATATATTGTTACATAGCCTATGATTTCATCATCCTGTAATTTTTAACGCACAGATTGCTGCATGTTTGATCACGAGCGTGTTCCTCTTGCTCTCAGTCCCCCCCTTCTACCGTTAGTAGTAGAGTAAGTCGTCCCTTTCTTTTGTTGGAGAGCAGGATTTTCCAGCTCTTTGTCCCACATGGCTTCATTTGCGCGTCCTTTCTTACAAGATTGTATCAAGCTCCTTCTCTGGCCCCTATATAATGAGCCTCCAGTCTCTGCATCATTGCCACTTAAGATCTGCTCCTCATTTTGTTCACATTCCTCTGTCCTCCCCTGTACAGATATTATTATTGCTGTGAGTGCTCAAGAAATCTCCAAACATCTAGCAGCTGTGTGTAATTTGAGTATAACTGTTGTATTTTTTCTTGTACTGTGTAGCATAAGGTTAATTCTTAGGGCCTCAGTGAGATTTGTAGGATTGATGTAGAGTTTTATATCAGTCATTTTTGATAATAGTTTGTATCTTTTTGTAATAATTTTATCTGGCATTCACTGAGTATTATCTGGTATCTCATTTTATCAGGGCTGGGACTTAGATAAATTTACTCTTGCTAATTTCGTGTTAATAGAGGCTATTGCAGTTAACCATATATTTAACCTGTTTATTTGCCATTACACATTATCCTTAGAAGGAGTCCTGAATGTTTTGTTGTTAGTTTGAGCATTAAACTTTAACTTGTAATTTTACCTAACTCTTTTGTTTTGAACCTTGGAACTTCTACGTGGGACAGTAGTGACTCTTAGTATTCTCACTTAAAGTGTACGTTATCTTTCTCTGTTCCGTAACATAAATTTGGCGACCTCATATCAGGATATTCAGGATATTATCATAAGGATATTGCTTGATATTTTGTGACTGTTACTTATTAATTATGTCTACTATTACTACACTTGATGAAGCCAAAGATTTTTTGTCAAATGTGCAAACAGTGTGTGATATAGAAAACAGAACAAAGAATGAACTTAAGCTTGTTGCTCAACAATTGGGAATTGCAGTTCACTCTCATCATTCTAAAGATCAAATTGTTGGCATGATTAATAAAAGCTTGTTTAATGTAACTCCTCCAAATGAGCAAACGCAGATTGAATTAGCTAAGTTACAGCTAGCTCTGCAGGAGGCTCGTGCTAAAGAAGCTGAATTTCAGGCAAATGGTAAGGAGGCGGAGTCTCAGGCTCGTATTCAGGAGGCACAGATACAGGCACAAATTGAACTTGCCAGGATTCAGGCAGACCATGAGTATCGCATGAAACAAGGTGGAACTGGATCATCTAGCTATGATGATTTTGATGTGGCTAAAAATGTTAAACTTGTCCCTCCTTTTAATGAATCTGATTTAACAAAGTATTTTCAGTTGTTTGAGAGGGTAGCTACAGGTTTTAATTGGCCCAAACAGAATTGGCCAGTACTCCTTCAAACTGTTCTCACCGGTAAAGCTCAAGTAACTTATGCATCTTTGCCTCAGGATCAATCTGATAATTATGATGTAGTTAAGAGCTTGATTCTTAAGGCCTATGAGCTTGTTCCTGAAGCCTATAGAGTAAAATTTAGGACAACTTACAAGCAAGATAAGCAATCCCATGTTGAGTATGCAAAAATCAAAGAAGATCTGTTAGAGCAGTGGTTAAATTCTAAGAATGTGGATTCTGATTTTGGTAAATTTAAGCAGATGATTTTGCTGGAGGACTTCAAAAGGTGTATTTATAAAGATGTAAGCCTATATCTTGAAGAGAAAAGAATAGATAATTTGTCTGATGCTGCAGTTTTAGCTGATGAGTATGTTCTCACTCACAAGAGATATTCTAGAGAAAAAGGGAAAGCTGAGAGTAAGTACGTTGCCTCTACTCAGAGTACAGGTTACAGGAAAGAGAATAAAGATGATGTTTCTCAGGAAGTAAATGCCAGCTTCACCTCTAGATTTCAGACAAGTAAATGTACTTATTGTAGTAAGCTTGGTCATACTACGGAGAGATGTTTCAGGAGACAGCGTGATGTGAACAAAAAGGAGACTTTAAATAGTCCACTCTTGAGAGTTCCCAGAATTCTTAAACTGAGTTAACTGAACCTGCTTTGAGGGGTAAATTAAATTCTCATGATGGAGCTCCTCTTTTGAGCAGTAACGTGGGTGACACTCTCAAGAGTTCATGTGCTAATTTCCTGTCTGATGGTTTTGTCAGTCCTCTGGACAGTAATGACAGGAAATCAGTTCAAATATATCGTGATACAGGTGCTTGCCAATCCCTTATGCTGACCAGTGTTCTAGGCTCTAATGTTAATTCCTCTGATGAAACTGCAATCTTACAAGGTGTAGGGAATAATTACTTCTCTGTCCCTCTGTGCAGAGTGAATTTAGAGTCTGGTTTTGTTAATGGTTCCGTTATGGTTGGGTTGGTTGAGACACTCCCAATGTCAGGTGTAACTTTCTTACTTGGAAATGATATTGGTGGAAGTCAAGTGTGTCCAGCTCCTCAGTTGTCTAGTGAGCCAGTGGCTGCGGCCCAGGATTGTAGTGTCCCTGATGTGTTCCCTGCCTGTGCTGTCATTAGGGCTAAGTCTAAAGTTACTGGTGATTTAGAGGATAATGATGATGATGATGTTATCCTAGCTGACACTTTTCTTGCTAATTTGGACCACTCACCAGATGAGTCAGTACCCCGTAGCGTTGATAATTTGTCTCGTCAAGAGTTGGTTGAGTTGCAGGTTGCTGACCCTGAGTTGAAAGGTCTAGCTAACTCTGCTTACAGTGAAGAAGAGTCAGCCGGTGCTTCTACTTGTTATTATGTAAAGTCAGGAGTACTTATGAGGAAGTGGAGACCCGAAACAGCATCAGCCGACTGTGAATGGAAGGTTGTACATCAAGTTGTCATCCCTCGTGTTTGTAGGCAGGATATCATTAGAGTGGCTCATGATTCCAGTTTGGCAGGACACCTTGGAGTGAGGAAGACTGTGGCACGCATTTTGAAACACTTCTACTGGCCAGGTATCTTCAGGGATGTTTCCTGGTATTGTAAGTCTTGTCACACCTGTCAAGTTGTGGGGAAGTGTAATCAGACCGAAAAGGTTGCACCTCTAGTTCCCATTCCTCCTTTTGAGGCGCCTTTCACCCGTGTGTTGGTGGATGTTGTGGGCCCTCTTCCTAAGACTTCTTCAGGATTTTCTTATGTGTTGACCATGATTGATATGGCTACTCGTTATCCTGAAGCCATTCCACTTAGAAACATCTCAGCAAAGAACGTGGTTAAGGAAATGCTAGGGTTCTTCACAAAGTTTGGTCTGCCCAAGGAGGTACAGACAGACCGAGGAAGTAATTTCATGTCAAATTTTTTCAAGCAGTCTCTGAAAGAGTTGGGCATCACCCAGATCACGTCTTCAGCTTACCATCCCCGGACCCAAGGAGCGTTGGAGCGATATCATCAAACACTCAAATCGATGCTCAATAAATACTGTTTGGAACATCAGAAAGACTGGGATAAAGGTCTTCCATTCGTTGTGTTTGCTGCAAGAGAATCTCCAAATGAATCACTGGGCTTCTCACCTTTTGAACTACTGTTTGGCCATGAAGTAAGAGGACCCCTTAAGTTACTCAAGGAATGCTGGCTGTCGGAGGAAGATGACGTCAACCTGCTGGAGTATGTGATGAAGTTCAAAGAACGGCTGTCCACTGCTTTACAGCTGGCGAGAGAGAATTTAGGAGCTGCTCAGGAGAAGATGAAGACTTGGTATGATAAGAAGTCCAGGTTACGCCACTTTCAGCCAGGAGATCAGGTTTTGATTCTGCTACCAGTTCATGGGCAACCTCTTCAAGCCAAGTTTAGTGGCCCTTATTTCGTGGAGAAGAAACTCAGTGATGTCAACTATGTCATCGCCACGCCAGATCGTAGAAAGAGCAAGCAACTATGTCACATCAACATGCTAAAGTTATATCACAGGCGGGACGAAAATAATCTAGTCTACACTGTAGCTGTTCCACCCGAGTCTGCAAGTGAAGCTCTCCCATGCAGTATGAGCCTGAGTGATAGTTTGGGGAAGAATCCTGATATCATGAATGATCTCCAGACTAAGCTTTCTCATCTACCTCCCAAGGAAAGGCAGGAGTTTTCGGCATTACTGCAGGAGTACCCGCAAGTGTTCTGTGCCACTCCAGGAAGAACCACTGTGTTGATGCATGATGTCGATGTTGGAGACGCAAAGCCAATTAAATTGCCTCCTTACCGTGTGAACCCAGTGAAAGTTCCTCTCATCCAGAAGGAGCTTGGCTACCTGTTGGACCACAAGATGATTGAGCCCTGTCAGAGCGAGTGGAGTTCTCCTGTCACTCTGGTCCCTAAGCCAGGTGGGTCACAGCGGCTTTGCATTGACTACAGACGTGTTAATCAGATAACCAAAACAGACACTTACCCTCTCCCTCGCGTGGAAGATTGCATAGACAAGATCGGAAAGGCTAGGTACATAAGTAAGTTTGATTTGTTAAAGGGATACTGGCAAGTACCTATGACTGAACGTGCTAGGGAGATCTCATGTTTTGTAACACTAGGAAAGGCTTTTGCATGTTCTGTAATGCCGTATGGTATGAAGAATGCACCAGCCACATTTCAGAAGCTCATGAATGTTGTAACAGAGGGTTTGGCAGGGTGTGTTGTTTATATTGATGATGTATTAATCTTCAGTGACAACTGGAAAGATCACCTATGCCATGTCAGTAAATTTCTTGACCGTTTGGTTCATGCTAATCTTGTAGCTAATTTATCAAAGTGTGAGTTTGGTCAAGCTAAAGTTCAGTACCTTGGGTATGTAATTGGTGATGGACATGTTGCACCACCAGGAGCTAAGGTTCAGGTTATAAGTGATCTTCCCAGACCTAAAAGTAGGAAGGAGCTACAAAGATTTTTGGGAATGGTAGGTTATTACTGGAGATTTGTTCTTAACTTTTCTATTCTTGTATCACCACTTACAGACCTACTGAAAAAGGGAGTTAAATTTGTCTGGACTGATAACTGTGAATCCTCTTTCAACAAACTTAAAGCTATTCTATTAAGTCAGCCAGTGCTCGCTACTCCAAATTTTGCTAAGCCTTTTAAGATGGCTGTTGATGCAAGTGATACAGGAGCTGGGGCTGTTTTGCTGCAAGAGGATGATCAGGGTATTGAACATCCTGTTTCTTATTACAGTAAGAAGTTCACTCCACCTGAAAAGAGCTACTCAACTATTGAGAAAGAGCTTTTGGCCTTGATTTTGGGTTTACAGCATTTTTCATTTTATTTGTGTTCTGGTTTTGACCCCATAGTCATTTATACCGATCATAACCCACTGAAATTCCTTAGAAAGTTTAAAGATAAAAATCAGAGATTGACAAGATGGAGTCTACTTCTTCAGGAGTATTCATTAGACATACAACATGTCAAGGGGAAAGAAAATGTTATTGCAGATTGCTTATCTAGACTTTAGACAGATTGTTTTAGAGTAATAAGAAATTTCCGTTGTAAATTTCTTTTTCTTTGTGGGGAGGTGTTACATAGCCTATGATTTCATCATCCTTTGTGTAATTTTAAAGCACAGTTGCTGCATGTTTGATCACGAGCGTGTTCTGCCTCAGTCCCCCCCTTCTACCGTTATAGTAGAGTAAGTCGTCCTTTCTTTTGTTGAGAGCAGGATTTTCAGCTCTTTGTCCCCATGGCTTCATTTGCGCGTCCTTCTTACAAGTTGTATCAAGCTCTCCTGGCCCCTATATAATGAGCTCAGTCTCTGCATCATTGCCACTTAGATCTGCTCCTCATTTTGTTCACATCTCTGTCCTCCCCTGTACAGATATTATTATTGTGAGTGCTCAAGAAATCTCCAAACATCTAGCAGCTGTGTGTAATTTGAGTATAACTCTTGTATTTTTTCTTGTACTGTGTAGCATAAGGTTAATTCTTAGGCCTAGTGAAATTTGTGATTGATGTAGAGTTTTATTTCAGTCATTTTTGATAAAAGTTTGTATCTGTAATAATTTATCTGGCATTCACTGAGTATTATCTGGTATCTCATTTTATCAAGGCTGACTTAGATAAATTTACTCTTGCTAATTTCGTGTTAATAGAGGCTATTGCAGTTAACCATATATTTAACCTGTTTATTTGCCATTACATTATCCTTATGAGTCCTGAATGTTTTGTTGTTAGTTTGAGCATTAAACTTTAACTTGTAATTTTACCTAACTCTTTTGTTTTGAACCTGGAACTTTACGGGACAGTAGTGACTCTTAGTATTCTCACTTAAAGTGTACGTTATCTTTCTCTGTTCCGTAACATAAATTTGGCGACCTCATATCAGGATATTCAGGATATTATCATAAGGATATTGCTTGATATTTTGTGACTGTTACTTATTAATTATGTCTACTATTACTACACTTGATGAAGCCAAAGATTTTTTTTTAAAATGTGCAAACAGTGTGTGATATAGAAAACAGAACAAAGAATGAACTTAAGCTTGTTGCTCAACAATTGGGAATTGCAGTTCACTCTCATCATTCTAAAGATCAAATTGTTGGCATGATTAATAAAAGCTTGTTTAATGTAACTCCTCCAAATGAGCAAACGCAGATTGAATTAGCTAAGTTACAGCTAGCTCTGCAGGAGGCTCGTGCTAAAGAAGCTGAATTTCAGGCAAATGGTAAGGAGGCGGAGTCTCAGGCTCGTATTCAGGAGGCACAGATACAGGCACAAATTGAACTTGCCAGGATTCAGGCAGACCATGAGTATCGCATGAAACAAGGTGGAACTGGATCATCTAGCTATGATGATTTTGATGTGGCTAAAAATGTTAAACTTGTCCCTCCTTTTAATGAATCTGATTTAACAAAGTATTTTCAGTTGTTTGAGAGGGTAGCTACAGGTTTTAATTGGCCCAAACAGAATTGGCCAATACTCCTTCAAACTGTTCTCACCGGTAAAGCTCAAGTAACTTATGCATCTTTGCCTCAGGATCAATCTGATAATTATGATGTAGTTAAGAGCTTGATTCTTAAGGCCTATGAGCTTGTTCCTGAAGCCTATAGAGTAAAATTTAGGACAACTTACAAGCAAGATAAGCAATCCCATGTTGAGTATGCAAAAATCAAAGAAGATCTGTTAGAGTAGTGGTTAAATTCTAAGAATGTGGATTCTGATTTTGGTAAATTTAAGCAGATGATTTTGCTGGAGGACTTCAAAAGGTATATTTATAAAGATGTAAGCCTATATCTTGAAGAGAAAAGAATAGATAATTTGTCTGATGCTGCAGTTTTAGCTGATGAGTTTGTTCTCACTCACAAGAGATATTCTAGAGAAAAAGGGAAAGCTGAGAGTAAGTACGTTGCCTCTACTCAGAGTACAGGTAACAGGAAAGAGAATAAAGATGATGTTTCTCAGGAAGTAAATGCCAGCTTCACCTCTAGATTTCAGACAAGTAAATGTACTTATTGTAGTAAGCTTGGTCATACTACGGAGAGATGTTTCAGGAGACAGCGTGATGTGAACAAAAAGGAGTCTTTAAATATTCAGTCAATTGGTCTAGTGTCCACTCTTGAGAGTTCCCAGAATTCTTTAACTGAGTTAACTGAACCTGCTTTGAGGGGTAACTTAAATTCTCATGATGGAGCTCCTCTTTTGAGCAGTAACGTGGGTGACACTCTCAAGAGTTCATGTGCTAATTTCCTGTCTGATGGTTTTGTCAGTCCTCTGGACAGTAATGACAGGAAATCAGTTCAAATATATCGTGATACAGGTGCTTGCCAATCCCTTATGCTGACCAGTGTTCTAGGCTCTAATGTTAATTCCTCTGTTGAAACTGCAATCTTACAAGGTGTAGGGAATAATTACTTCTCTGTCCCTCTGTGCAGAGTGAATTTAGAGTCTGGTTTTGTTAATGGTTCCGTTATGGTTGGGTTGGTTGAGACACTCCCAATGTCAGGTGTAACTTTCTTACTTGGAAATGATATTGGTGGAAGTCAAGTGTGTCCAGCTCCTCAGTTGTCTAGTGAGCCAGTGGCTGCGGCCCAGGATTGTAGTGTCCCTGATGTGTTCCCTGCCTGTGCTGTCACTAGGGCTAAGTCTAAAGTTACTGGTGATTTAGAGGATAATGATGATGATGATGTTATCCTAGCTGACACTTTTCTTGCTAATTTGGACCACTCACCAGATGAGGCAGTACCCCGTAGTGTTGATAATTTGTCTCGTCAAGAGTTGGTTGAGTTGCAGGTTGCTGACCCTGAGTTGAAAGGTCTAGCTAACTCTGCTTACAGTGAAGAAGAGTCAGCCGGTGCTTCTACTTGTTATTATGTAAAGTCAGGAGTACTTATGAGGAAGTGGAGACCCCCAACAGCATCAGCCGACTGTGAATGGGAGGTTGTACATCAAGTTGTCATCCCTCGTGTTTGTAGGCAGGATATCATTAGAGTGGCTCATGATTCCAGTTTGGCAGGACACCTTGGAGTGAGGAAGACTGTGGCACGCATTTTGAAACACTTCTACTGGCCAGGTATCTTCAGGGATGTTTCCTGGTATTGTAAGTCTTGTCACACCTGTCAAGTTGTGGGGAAGTGTAATCAGACCGAAAAGGTTTCACCTCTAGTTCCCATTCCTCCTTTTGAGGCGCCTTTCACCCGTGTGTTGGTGGATGTTGTGGGCCCTCTTCCTAAGACTTCTTCAGGATTTTCTTATGTGTTGAACATGATTGATATGGCTACTCGTTATCCTGAAGCCATTCCACTTAGAAACATCTCAGCAAAGAACGTGGTTAAGGAAATTCTAGGGTTCTTCACAAAGTTTGGTCTGCCCAAGGAGGTACAGTGAGACCGAGGAAGTAATTTCATGTCAAATGTTTTCAAGCAGTCTCTGAAAGAGTTGGGCATCACCCAGATCACGTCTTCAGCTTACCATCCCCAGACGCAAGGAGCGTTGGAGAGATATCATCAAACACTCAAATCGATGCTCAAGAAATACTGTTTGGAACATCAGAAAGACTGGGATAAAGGTCTTCCATTCGTTGTGTTTGCTGCAAGAGAATCTCCAAATGAATCACTGGGCTTCTCACCTTTTGAACTACTGTTTGGCCATGAAGTAAGAGGACCCCTTAAGTTACTCAAGGAATGCTGGCTGTCGGAGGAAGATGACGTCAACCTGCTGGAGTATGTGATGAAGTTCAAAGAACGGCTGTCCACTGCTTTACAGCTGGCGAGAGAGAATTTAGGAGCTGCTCAGGAGAAGATGAAGACTTGGTATGATAAGAAGTCCAGGTTACGCCACTTTCAGCCAGGAGATCAGGTTTTGATTCTGCTACCAGTTCATGGGCAACCTCTTCAAGCCAAGTTTAGTGGCCCTTATTTCGTGGAGAAGAAACTCAGTGATGTCAACTATGTCATCGCCACGCCAGATCGTAGAAAGAGCAAGCAACTATGTCACATCAACATGCTAAAGTTATATCACAGGCGGGACGAAAATAATCCAGTCTGCACTGTAGCTGTTCCACCCGAGTCTGCAAGTGAAGCTCTCCCATGCAGTATGAGCCTGAGTGATAGTTTGGGGAAGAATCCTGATATCATGAATGATCTCCAGACTAAGCTTTCTCATCTACCTCCCAAGGAAAGGCAGGAGTTTTCGGCATTACTGCAGGAGTACCCGCAAGTGTTCTGTGCCACTCCAGGAAGAACCACTGTGTTGATGCATGATGTCGATGTTGGAGACGCAAAGCCAATTAAATTGCCTCCTTACCGTGTGAACCCAGTGAAAGTTCCTCTCATCCAGAAGGAGCTTGGCTACCTGTTGGACCACAAGATGATTGAGCCCTGTCAGAGCGAGTGGAGTTCTCCTGTCACTCTGGTCCCTAAGCCAGGTGGGTCACAGCGGCTTTGCATTGACTACAGACGTGTTAATCAGATAACCAAAACAGACACTTACCCTCTCCCTCGCGTGGAAGATTGCATAGACAAGATCGGAAAGGCTAGGTACATAAGTAAGTTTGATTTGTTAAAGGGATTCTGGCAAGTACCTATGACTGAACGTGCTAGGGAGATCTCATGTTTTGTAACACTAGGAAAGGCTTTTGCATGTTCTGTAATGCCGTATGGTACGAAGAATGCACCAGCCACATTTCAGAAGCTCATGAATGTTGTAACGGAGGGTTTGGCAGGGTGTGTTGTTTATATTGATGATGTATTAATCTTCAGTGACAACTGGAAAGATCACCTATGCCATGTCAGTAAATTTCTTGACCGTTTGGTTCATGCTAATCTTGTAGCTAATTTATCAAAGTGTGAGTTTGGTCAAGCTAAAGTTCAGTACCTTGGGTATGTAATTGGTGATGGACATGTTGCACCACCAGGAGCTAAGGTTCAGGTTATAAGTGATCTTCCCAGACCTAAAAGTAGGAAGGAGCTACAAAGATTTTTGGGAATGGTAGGTTATTACTGGAGATTTGTTCTTAACTTTTCTATTCTTGTATCACCACTTACAGACCTACTGAAAGAGGGAGTTAAATTTGTCTGGACTGATAACTGTGAATCCTCTTTCAACAAACTTAAAGCTATTCTATTAAGTCAGCCAGTGCTCGCTACTCCAAATTTTGCTAAGCCTTTTAAGATGGCTGTTGATGCAAGTGATACAGGAGCTGGGGCTGTTTTGCTGCAAGAGGATGATCAGGGTATTGAACATCCTGTTTCTTATTACAGTAAGAAGTTCACTCCACCTCAAAAGAGCTACTCAACTATTGAGAAAGAGCTTTTGGCCTTGATTTTGGGTTTACAGCATTTTTCATTTTATTTGTGTTCTGGTTTTGACCCCATAGTCATTTATACCGATCATAACCCACTGAAATTCCTTAGTAAGTTTAAAGATAAAAATCAGAGATTGACAAGATGGAGTCTACTTCTTCAGGAGTATTCATTAGACATACAACATGTCAAGGGGAAAGAAAATGTTATTGCAGATTGCTTATCTAGACTTTAGACAGATTGTTTTAGAGTAATAAGAAATTTCCGTTGTAAATTTCTTTTTCTTTGTGGGGAGGTGTTACATAGCCTATGATTTCATCATCCTGTAATTTTAACGCACAGTTGCTGCATGTTTGATCACGAGCGTGTTCTGCCTCAGTCCCCCCCTTCTACCGTTATAGTAGAGTAAGTCGTCCTTTCTTTTGTTGAGAGCAGGATTTTCAGCTCTTTGTCCCCATGGCTTCATTTGCGCGTCCTTCTTACAAGTTGTATCAAGCTCTCCTGGCCCCTATATAATGAGCTCAGTCTCTGCATCATTGCCACTTAGATCTGCTCCTCATTTTGTTCACATCTCTGTCCTCCCCTGTACAGATATTATTATTGTGAGTGCTCAAGAAATCTCCAAACATCTAGCAGCTGTGTGTAATTTGAGTATAACTCTTGTATTTTTTCTTGTACTGTGTAGCATAAGGTTAATTCTTAGGCCTAGTGAGATTTGTGATTGATGTAGAGTTTTATATCAGTCATTTTTGATAATAGTTTGTATCTGTAATAATTTATCTGGCATTCACTGAGTATTATCTGGTATCTCATTTTATCAGGGCTGACTTAGATAAATTTACTCTTGCTAATTTCGTGTTAATAGAGGCTATTGCAGTTAACCATATATTAAACCTGTTTATTTGCCATTACATTATCCTTATGAGTTCTGAATGTTTTGTTGTTAGTTTGAGCATTAAACTTTAACTTGTAATTTTACCTAACTCTTTTGTTTTGAACCTGGAACTTTATGGGACAGTAGTGACTCTTAGTATTCTCACTTAAAGTGTACGTTACCTTTCTCTGTTCCGTAACATAAATTTGGCGACCTCATATCAGGATATTCAGGATATTATCATAAGGATATTGCTTGATATTTTGTGACTGTTACTTATTAATTATGTCTACTATTACTACACTTGATGAAGCCAAAGATTTTTTGTCAAATGTGCAAACAGTGTGTGATATAGAAAACAGAACAAAGAATGAACTTAAGCTTGTTGCTCAACAATTGGGAATTGCAGTTCACTCTCATCATTCTAAAGATCAAATTGTTGGCATGATTAATAAAAACTTGTTTAATGTAACTCCTCCAAATGAGCAAACGCAGATTGAATTAGCTAAGTTACAGCTAGCTCTGCAGGAGGCTCGTGCTAAAGAAGCTGAATTTCAGGCAAATGGTAAGGAGGCGGAGTCTCAGGCTCGTATTCAGGAGGCACAGATACAGGCACAAATTGAACTTGCCAGGATTCAGGCAGACCATGAGTATCGCATGAAACAAGGTGGAACTGGATCATCTAGCTATGATGATTTTGATGTGGCTAAAAATGTTAAACTTGTCCCTCCTTTTAATGAATCTGATTTAACAAAGTATTTTCAGTTGTTTGAGAGGGTAGCTACAGGTTTTAATTGGCCCAAACAGAATTGGCCAGTACTCCTTCAAACTGTTCTCACCTGTAAAGCTCAAGTAACTTATGCATCTTTGCCTCAGGATCAATCTGATAATTATGATGTAGTTAAGAGCTTGATTCTTAAGGCCTATGAGCTTGTTCCTGAAGCCTATAGAGTAAAAGTTAGGACAACTTACAAGCAAGATAAGCAATCCCATGTTGAGTATGCAAAAATCAAAGAAGATCTGTTAGAGCAGTGGTTAAATTCTAGGAATGTGGATTCTGATTTTGGTAAATTTAAGCAGATGATTTTGCTGGAGAACTTCAAAAGGTGTATTTATAAAGATGTAAGCCTATATCTTGAAGAGAAAAGAATAGATAATTTGTCTGATGCTGCAGTTTTAGCTGATGAATATGTTCTCACTCACAAGAGATATTCTAGAGAAAAAGGGAAAGCTGAGAGTAAGTACGTTGCCTCTACTCAGAGTACAGGTAACAGGAAAGAGAATAAAGATGATGTTTCTCAGGAAGTAAATGCCAGCTTCACCTCTAGATTTCAGACAAGTAAATGTACTTATTGTAGTAAGCTTGGTCATACTACGGAGAGATGTTTCAGGAGACAGCGTGATGTGAACAAAAAGGAGTCTTTAAATAGTCCACTCTTGAGAGTTCCCAGAATTCTTTAACTGAGTTAACTGAACCTGCTTTGAGGGGTAAATTAAATTCTCATGATGGAGCTCCTCTTTTGAACAGTAACGTGGGTGACACTCTCAAGAGTTCATGTGCTAATTTCCTGTCTGATGGTTTTGTCAGTCCTCTGGACAGTAATGACAGGAAATCAGTTCAAATATATCGTGATACAGGTGCTTGCCAATCCCTTATGCTGACCAGTGTTCTAGGCTCTAATGTTAATTCCTCTGATGAAACTGCAATCTTACAAGGTGTAGGGAATAATTACTTCTCTGTCCCTCTGTGCAGAGTGAATTTAGAGTCTGGTTTTGTTATTGGTTCCGTTATGGTTGGGTTGGTTGAGACACTCCCAATGTCAGGTGTAACTTTCTTACTTAGAAATGATATTGGTGGAAGTCAAGTGTGTCCAGCTCCTCAGTTGTCTAGTGAGCCAGTGGCTGCGGCCCAGGATTGTAGTGTCCCTGATGTGTTCCCTGCCTGTGCTGTCACTAGGGCTAAGTCTAAAGTTACTGGTGATTTAGAGGATAATGATGATGATGATGTTATCCTAGCTGAAACTTTTCTTGCTAATTTGGACCACTCACCAGATGAGTCAGTACCCCGTAGCGTTGATAATTTGTCTCGTCAAGAGTTGGTTGAGTTGCAGGTTGCTGACCCTGAGTTGAAAGGTCTAGCTAACTCTGCTTACAGTGAAGAAGAGTCAGCCGGTGCTTCTACTTGTTATTATGTAAAGTCAGGAGTACTTATGAGGAAGTGGAGACCCCCAACAGCATCAGCCGACTGTGAATGGGAGGTTGTACATCAAGTTGTCATCCCTCGTGTTTGTAGGCAGGATATCATTCGAGTGGCTCATGATTCCAGTTTGGCAGGACACCTTTGAGTGAGGAAGACTGTGGCACGCATTTTGAAACACTTCTACTGGCCAGGTATCTTCAGGGATGTTTCCTGGTATTGTAAGTCTTGTCACACCTGTCAAGTTGTGGGGAAGTGTAATCAGACCGAAAAGGTTGCACCTCTAGTTCCCATTCCTCCTTTTGAGGCGCCTTTCACCCGTGTGTTGGTGGATGTTGTGGGCCCTCTTCCTAAGACTTCTTCAGGATTTTCTTATGTGTTGACCATGATTGATATGGCTACTCGTTATCCTGAAGCCATTCCACTTAGAAACATCTCAGCAAAGAACGTGGTTAAGGAAATGCTAGGGTTCTTCACAAAGTTTGGTCTGCCCAAGGAGGTACAGTCAGACCGAGGAAGTAATTTCATGTCAAATTTTTTCAAGCAGTCTCTGAAAGAGTTGGGCATCACCCAGATCACGTCTTCAGCTTACCATCCCCGGACCCAAGGAGCGTTGGAGAGATATCATCAAACACTCAAATCGATGCTCAAGAAATACTGTTTGGAACATCAGAAAGACTGGGATAAAGGTCTTCCATTCGTTGTGTTTGCTGCAAGAGAATCTCCAAATGAATCACTGGGCTTCTCACCTTTTGAACTACTGTTTGGCCATGAAGTAAGAGGACCCCTTAAGTTACTCAAGGAATGCTGGCTGTCGGAGGAAGATGACGTCAACCTGCTGGAGTATGTGATGAAGTTCAAAGAACGGCTGTCCACTGCTTTACAGCTGGCGAGAGAGAATTTAGGAGCTGCTCAGGAGAAGATGAAGACTTGGTATGATAAGAAGTCCAGGTTACGCCACTTTCAGCCAGGAGATCAGGTTTTGATTCTGCTACCAGTTCATGGGCAACCTCTTCAAGCCAAGTTTAGTGGCCCTTATTTCGTGGAGAAGAAACTCAGTGATGTCAACTATGTCATCGCCACGCCAGATCGTAGAAAGAGCAAGCAACTATGTCACATCAACATGCTAAAGTTATATCAGAGGCGGGACGAAAATAATCCAGTCTACACTGTAGCTGTTCCACCCGAGTCTGCAAGTGAAGCTCTCCCATGCAGTATGAGCCTGAGTGATAGTTTGGGGAAGAATCCTGATATCATGAATGATCTCCAGACTAAGCTTTCTCATCTACCTCCCAAGGAAAGGCAGGAGTTTTCGGCATTACTGCAGGAGTACCCGCAAGTGTTCTGTGCCACTCCAGGAAGAACCACTGTGTTGATGCATGATGTCGATGTTGGAGACGCAAAGCCAATTAAATTGCCTCCTTACCGTGTGAACCCAGTGAAAGTTCCTCTCATCCAGAAGGAGCTTGGCTACCTGTTGGACCACAAGATGATTGAGCCCTGTCAGAGCGAGTGGAGTTCTCCTGTCACTCTGGTCCCTAAGCCAGGTGGGTCACAGCGGCTTTGCATTGACTACAGACGTGTTAATCAGATAACCAAAACAGACACTTACCCTCTCCCTCGCGTGGAAGATTGCATAGACAAGATCGGAAAGGCTAGGTATATAAGTAAGTTTGATTTGTTAAAGGGATACTGGCAAGTACCTATGACTGAACGTGCTAGGGAGATCTCATGTTTTGTAACACTAGGAAAGGCTTTTGCATGTTCTGTAATGCCGTATGGTATGAAGAATGCACCAGCCACATTTCAGAAGCTCATGAATGTTGTAACAGAGGGTTTGGCAGGGTGTGTTGTTTATATTGATGATGTATTAATCTTCAGTGACAACTGGAAAGATCACCTATGCCATGTCAGTAAATTTCTTGACCGTTTGGTTCATGCTAATCTTGTAGCTAATTTATGAAAGTGTGAGTTTGGTCAAGCTAAAGTTCAGTACCTTGGGTATGTAATTGGTGATGGACATGTTGCACCACCAGGAGCTAAGGTTCAGGTTATAAGTGATCTTCCCAGACCTAAAAGTAGGAAGGAGCTACAAAGATTTTTGGGAATGGTTGGTTATTACAGGAGATTTGTTCTTAACTTTTCTATTCTTGTATCACCACTTACAGACCTACTGAAAAAGGGAGTTAAATTTGTCTGGACTGATAACTGTGAATCCTCTTTCAACAAACTTAAAGCTATTCTATTAAGTCAGCCAGTGCTCGCTACTCCAAATTTTGCTAAGCCTTTTAAGATGGCTGTTGATGCAAGTGATACAGGAGCTGGGGCTGTTTTGCTGCAAGAGGATGATCAGGGTATTGAACATCCTGTTTCTTATTACAGTAAGAAGTTCACTCCACCTGAAAAGAGCTACTCAACTATTGAGAAAGAGCTTTTGGCCTTGATTTTGGGTTTACAGCATTTTTCAGTTTATTTGTGTTCTTGTTTTGACCCCATAGTCATTTATACCGATCATAACCCACTGAAATTCCTTAGTAAGTTTAAAGATAAAAATCAGAGATTGACAAGATGGAGTCTACTTCTTCAGGAGTATTCATTAGACATACAACATGTCAAGGGGAAAGAAAATGTTATTGCAGATTGCTTATCTAGACTTTAGACAGATTGTTTTAGAGTAATAAGAAATTTCCTTTGTAAATTTCTTTTTCTTTGTGGGGAGGTGTTACATAGCCTATGTTTTCATCATCCTTTGTGTAATTTTAACGCACAGTTGCTGCATGTTTGATCACGAGCGTGTTCTGCCTCAGTCCCCCCCTTCTACCGTTATAGTAGAGTAAGTCGTCCTTTCTTTTGTTGAGAGCAGGATTTTCAGCTCTTTGTCCCCATGGCTTCATTTGCGCGTCCTTCTTACAAGTTGTATCAAGCTCTCCTGGCCCCTATATAATGAGCTCAGTCTCTGCATCATTGCCACTTAGATCTGCTCCTCATTTTGTTCACATCTCTGTCCTCCCCTGTACAGATATTATTATTGTGAGTGCTCAAGAAATCTCCAAACATCTAGCAGCTGTGTGTAATTTGAGTATATCTCTTGTATTTTTTCTTGTACTGTGTAGCATAAGGTTAATTCTTAGGCCTAGTGAGATTTGTGATTGATGTAGAGTTTTATATCAGTCATTTTTGATAAAAGTTTGTATCTGTAATAATTTATCTGGCATTCACTGAGTATTATCTGGTATCTCATTTTATCAGGGCTGACTTAGATAAATTTACTCATGCTAATTTCGTGTTAATAGAGGCTATTGCAGTTAACCATATATTTAACCTGTTTATTTGCCATTACATTATCCTTATGAGTCCTGAATGTTTTGTTGTTAGTTTGAGCATTAAACTTTAACTTGTAATTTTACCTAACTCTTTTGTTTTGAACCTGGAACTTTACGGGACAGTAGTGACTCTTAGTATTCTCACTTAAAGTGTACGTTATCTTTCTCTGTTCCGTAACATAAATTTGGCGACCTCATATCAGGATATTCAGAATATTATCATAAGGATATTGCTTGATATTTTGTGACTGTTACTTATTAATTATGTCTACTATTACTACACTTGATGAAGCCAAAGATTTTTTGTCAAATGTGCAAACAGTGTGTGATATAGAAAACAGAACAAAGAATGAACTTAAGCTTGTTGCTCAACAATTGGGAATTGCAGTTCACTCTCATCATTCTAAAGATCAAATTGTTGGCATGATTAATAAAAGCTTGTTTAATGTAACTCCTCCAAATGAACAAACGCAGATTGAATTAGCTAAGTTACAGCTAGCTCTGCAGGAGGCTCGTGCTAAAGAAGCTGAATTTCAGGCAAATGGTAAGGAGGCGGAGTCTCAGGCTCGTATTCAGGAGGCACAGATACAGGCACAAATTGAACTTGCCAGGATTCAGGGAGACCATGAGTATCGCATGAAACTAGGTGGAACTGGATCATCTAGCTCTGATGATTTTGATGTGGTTAAAAATGTTAAACTTGTCCCTCCTTTTAATGAATCTGATTTAACAAAGTATTTTCAGTTGTTTGAGAGGGTAGCTACAGGTTTTAATTGGCCTAAGGAGTATTGGACAGTACTCCTTCAAACTGTTCTCACCGGTAAAGCTCAAGTAACTTATGCATCTTTGCCTCAGGATCAGTCTGATAATTATGATGTAGTTAAGAGCTTGATTCTTAAGGCCTATGAGCTTGTTCCTGAAGCCTATAGAGTAAAATTTAGGACAACTTACAAGCAAGATAAGCAATCCCATGTTGAGTATGCAAAAATCAAAGAAGATCTGTTAGAGCAGTGGTTAAATTCTAAGAAGGTGGATTCTGATTTTGGTAAATTTAAGCAGATGATTTTGCTGGAGGACTTGAAGAGGTGTATTTATAAAGATGTAAGCCTATATCTCGATGAGAAAAGAATAGATAATTTGTCTGATGCTGCAGTTTTAGCTGATGAGTATGTTCTCACTCACAAGAGATATTCTAGAGAAAAAGGGAAAGCTGAGAGTAAGTACGTTGCCTCTACTCAGAGTACAGGTAACAGGAAAGAGAATAAGGATGATGTTTCTCAGGAAGTAAATACCAGCTTCACCTCTAGATTTCAGAAAAGTAAATGTACTTATTGTAGTAAGCTTGGTCATACTACGGAGAGATGTTTCAGGAGACAGCGTGATGTGAACAAAAAGGAGTCTTTAAATATTCAGTCAATTGGTCTAGTGTCCACTCTTGAGAGTTCCCAGAATTCTTTAACTGAGTTAACTGAACCTGCTTTGAGGGGTAACTTAAATTCTCATGATGGAGCTCCTCTTTTGAGCAGTAAAGTGGGTGACACTCTCAAGAGTTCATGTGCTAATTTCCTGTCTGATGGTTTTGTCAGTCCTCTGGACAGTAATGACAGGAAATCAGTTCAAATATATCGTGATACAGGTGCTTGCCAATCCCTTATGCTGACCAGTGTTCTAGGCTCTAATGTTAATTCCTCTGATGAAACTGTAATCTTACAAGGTGTAGGGAATAATTACTTCTCTGTCCCTCTGTGCAGAGTGAATTTAGAGTCTGGTTTTGTTAATGGTTCCGTTATGGTTGGGTTGGTTGAGACACTCCCAATGTCAGGTGTAACTTTCTTACTTGGAAATGATATTGGTGGAAGTCAAGTGTGTCCAGCTCCTCAGTTGTCTAGTGAGCCAGTGGCTGCGGCCCAGGATTGTAGTGTCCCTGATGTGTTCCCTGCCTGTGCTGTCACTAGGGCTAAGTCTAAAGTTACTGGTGATTTAGAGGATAATGATGATGATGATGTTATCCTAGCTGACACTTTTCTTGCTAATTTGGACCACTCACCAGATGAGTCAGTACCCCGTAGTGTTGATAATTTGTCTCGTCAAGAGTTGGTTGAGTTGCAGGTTGCTGACCCTGAGTTGAAAGGTCTAGCTAACTCTGCTTACAGTGAAGAAGAGTCAGCCGGTGCTTCTACTTGTTATTATGTAAAGTCAGGAGTACTTATGAGGAAGTGGAGACCCCCAACAGCATCAGCCGACTGTGAATGCGAGGTTGTACATATAGTTGTCATCCCTCGTGTTTGTAGGCAGGATATCATTAGAGTGGCTCATGATTCCAGTTTGGCAGGACACCTTGGAGTGAGGAAGACTATGGCACGCATTTTGAAACACTTCTACTGGCCAGGTATCTTCAGGGATGTTTCCTGGTATTGTAAGTCTTGTCACACCTGTCAAGTTGTGGGGAAGTGTAATCAGACCGAAAAGGTTGCACCTCTAGTTCCCATTCCTCCTTTTGAGGCGCCTTTCACCCGTGTGTTGGTGGATGTTGTGGGCCCTCTTCCTAAGACTTCTTCAGGATTTTCTTATGTGTTGACCATGATTGATATGGCTACTCGTTATCCTGAAGCCATTCCACTTAGAAACATCTCAGCAAAGAACGTGGTTAAGGAAATGCTAGGGTTCTTCACAAAGTTTGGTCTGCCCAAGGAGGTACAGTCAGACCGAGGAAGTAATTTCATGTCAAATGTTTTCAAGCAGTCTCTGAAAGAGTTGGGCATCACCCAGATCACGTCTTCAGCTTACCATCCCCAGACCCAAGGAGCGTTGGAGAGATATCATCAAACACTCAAATCGATGCTCAAGAAATACTGTTTCGAACATCAGAAAGACTGGGATAAAGGTCTTCCATTCGTTGTGTTTGCTGCAAGAGAATCTCCAAATGAATCACTGGGCTTCTCACCTTTTGAACTACTGTTTGGCCATGAAGTAAGAGGACCCCTTAAGTTACTCAAGGAATGCTGGCTGTCGGAGGAAGATGATGTCAACCTGCTGGAGTATGTGATGAAGTTCAAAGAACGGCTGTCCACTGCTTTACAGCTGGCGAGAGAGAATTTAGGAGCTGCTCAGGAGAAGATGAAGACTTGGTATGATAAGAAGTCCAGGTTACGCCACTTTCAGCCAGGAGATCAGGTTTTGATTCTGCTACCAGTTCATGGGCAACCTCTTCAAGCCAAGTTTAGTGGCCCTTATTTCGTGGAGAAGAAACTCAGTGATGTCAACTATGTCATCGCCACGCCAGATCGTAGAAAGAGCAAGCAACTATGTCACATCAACATGCTAAAGTTATATCACAGGCGGGACGAAAATAATCCAGTCTGCACTGTAGCTGTTCCAACCGAGTCTGCAAGTGAAGCTCTCCCATGCAGTATGAGCCTGAGTGATAGTTTGGGGAAGAATCCTGATATCATGAATGATCTCCAGACTAAGCTTTCTCATCTACCTCCCAAGGAAAGGCAGGAGTTTTCGGCATTACTGCAGGAGTACCCGCAAGTGTTCTGTGCCACTCCAGTAAGAACCACTGTGTTGATGCATGATGTCGATGTTGGAGACGCAAAGCCAATTAAATTGCCTCCTTACCGTGTGAACCCAGTGAAAGTTCCTCTCATCCAGAAGGAGCTTGGCTACCTGTTGGACCACAAGATGATTGAGCCCTGTCAGAGCGAGTGGAGTTCTCCTGTCACTCTGGTCCCTAAGCCAGGTGGGTCACAGCGGCTTTGCATTGACTACAGACGTGTTAATCAGATAACCAAAACAGACACTTACCCTCTCCCTCGCGTGGAAGATTGCATAGACAAGATCGGAAAGGCTAGGTACATAAGTAAGTTTGATTTGTTAAAGGGATACTGGCAAGTACCTATGACTGAACGTGCTAGGGAGATCTCATGTTTTGTAACACTAGGAAAGGCTTTTGCATGTTCTGTAATGCCGTATGGTATGAAGAATGCACCAGCCACATTTCAGAAGCTCATGAATGTTGTAACAGAGGGTTTGGCAGGGTGTGTTGTTTATATTGATGATGTATTAATCTTTAGTGACAACTGGAAAGATCACCTATGCCATGTCAGTAAATTTCTTGACCGTTTGGTTCATGCTAATCTTGTAGCTAATTTATGAAAGTGTGAGTTTGGTCAAGCTAAAGTTCAGTACCTTGGGTATGTAATTGGTGATGGACATGTTGCACCATCAGGAGCTAAGGTTCAGGTTATAAGTGATCTTCCCAGACCTAAAAGTAGGAAGGAGGTACAAAGATTTTTGGGAATGGTAGGTTATTACTGGAGATTTGTTCTTAACTTTTCTATTCTTGTATCACCACTTACAGACCTACTGAAAAAGGGAGTTAAATTTGTCTGGACTGATAACTGTGAATCCTCTTTCAACAAACTTAAAGCTATTCTATTAAGTCAGCCAGTGCTCGCTACTCCAAATTTTGCTAAGCCTTTTAAGATGGCTGTTGATGCAAGTGATACAGGAGCTGGGGCTGTTTTGCTGCAAGAGGATGATCAGGGTATTGAACATCCTGTTTCTTATTACAGTAAGAAGTTCACTCCACCTCAAAAGAGCTACTCAACTATTGAGAAAGAGCTTTTGGCCTTGATTTTGGGTTTACAGCATTTTTCATTTCATTTGTGTTCTGGTTTTGACCCCATAGTCATTTATACCGATCATAACCCACTGAAATTCCTTAGTAAGTTTAAAGATAAAAATCAGAGATTGACAAGATGGAGTCTACTTCTTCAGGAGTATTCATTAGACATACAACATGTCAAGGGGAAAGAAAATGTTATTGCAGATTGCTTATCTAGACTTTAGACAGATTGTTTTAGAGTAATAAGAAATTTCCTTTGTAAATTTCTTTTTCTTTGTGGGGAGGTGTTACATAGCCTATGATTTCATCATCCTTTGTGTAATTTTAACGCACAGTTGCTGCATGTTTGATCACGAGCGTGTTCTGCCTCAGTCCCCCCCTTCTACCGTTATAGTAGAGTAAGTCGTCCTTTCTTTTGTTGAGAGCAGGATTTTCAGCTCTTTGTCCCCATGGCTTCATTTGCGCGTCCTTCTTACAAGTTGTATCAAGCTCTCCTGGCCCCTATATAATGAGCTGAGTCTCTGCATCATTGCCACTTAGATCTGCTCCTCATTTTGTTCACATCTCTGTCCTCCCCTGTACAGATATTATTATTGTGAGTGCTCAAGAAATCTCCAAACATCTAGCAGCTGTGTGTAATTTGAGTATAACTCTTGTATTTTTTCTTGTACTGTGTAGCATAAGGTTAATTCTTAGGCCTAGTGAGATTTGTGATTGATGTAGAGTTTTATATCAGTCATTTTTGATAAAAGTTTGTATCTGTAATAATTTATCTGGCATTCACTGAGTATTATCTGGTATCTCATTTTATCAGGGCTGACTTAGATAAATTTACTCTTGCTAATTTCGTGTTAATAGAGGCTACTGCAGTTAACCATATATTTAATCTGTTTATTTGCCATTACATTATCCTTATGAGTCCTGAATGTTTTGTTGTTAGTTTGAGCATTAAACTTTAACTTGTAATTTTACCTAACTCTTTTGTTTTGAACCTGGAACTTTACGGGACAGTAGTGACTCTTAGTATTCTCACTTAAAGTGTACGTTATCTTTCTCTGTTCCGTAACAATATATATATATATATATATATATATATATATATATATATATATATATATATATATTTTATATATATATATATATATATATATATATATATATATATTGTAATGGCTGTTGCTGTCCTCCATGCTATTTATTTGGTTTTACTCTTATGAAATAATTCAGATGCCTCACAGCTGTTTGAAACAGTTCAGAAGAAGCTTGATCAACTTTTCGATTGCTTCAAATCTGGTTTTAGAAGGGATCCAAGGCTTCATTACCAAGTCTTTGAAGCTACAGCTTGGGACATAAATTTACCGGGAAACCTGCCGGGGGCGGGGACTTTGATGCATGGTCGTGAGGAGCGTAGACGTGTTTTCTGTTGCGCTCTTCTCTAGTTTTCAGGGCTGCTTCACCGGCATTAGGTTTTTTTTTTTCACCCTTCTGGTGACACTTAGGATAGCTAGTACTAATTTTCCTCCCTACCCTTGCTAGAGATATAGTAAGTGTCTATATCTTTTTACTAAGATTACCTTTGCTTACTCGCCCACGGAGGGTCCCCCCCACTGATCGCTCTGGGGTGTGAATTAACACGGTCGGGCCTCCCTGGAGTGGTTTGAGAGGGCAATCTTAGCCATAGGTGTGTTGTCCTGGTTTTTTTGTCCCTTGTTTGTTATTTCTCTTTCTTCCCACTTCCCCCTTTAGGGAGAAGTGGTTACTATGGCGGACGCCACTGCTGCCTCCCCCCCCTTCAGGGGGGGAGGTAGTCCTGACCGACCCCCGACTGTCTCACGGACGGACTACCCCCAGACTGAACGACCCCGGACACGCCCTTTGCTAGACATTGATGTAAATAATGCGAGTTTTGTTTTGTTGCACGCGGTTGGTTCTACTCCCCTGTCCAGCCTCAATCCCTTCATTATCAAGAAGGTGATTGATGGATGTGCAGGAGAGGTAGAACAGGTAAAAAAAACTTGCTAGAGGAGATCTCCTAGTAAAGACTGCAAACTCGTCCCAGGTTAAGGATTTGATGAAGATGAGCAAATTCCATTGCTATGATGTTGTGCCGTCGATCCCTCACTCCATGAATTCCTGCAAGGGAGTCATCACTTGCAGGGACCTCATGGCCATGGAAGAGGACGACATCGTACGTGAACTTGCTCATGAAGATGTAATTGAAGCCCGTTTCATCACGAGATTTTCCGAGGGCAGGAGGACGAAAACGGCAACTGTTATATTGACTTTCGGTAAAGTGACTCTCCCAACCCATATCAAAGTGGGGTATGAAATTGTTAACGTACGGACATACATCCCCAACCCACTTCGTTGTTTACGATGTCAGTTATAAGGACACCATGAAAAGTCTTGTCGGGCTTCTCAATCAGTCTGTGGCAAGTGCGCAATGCAAGGTCATGATGCTGACCATTGCACATCAGAGGATGTCAGCTGCTTTCACTGCAAGGGTGCTCACTTCACTTCCTCTAGGGATTGTCCCAAGTGGAAGGAGGAGAAAGAGGTCTGTGCGGTGAAGGCGACTGAGGGTGTCTCTTTCTATGAAGCAAGGAAAAAGGTGAAGGAGTTGCATGCAACTCCCACACCGAATAGGTCCTATGCTTCGGCAGTGATGTCCCGCCCTGTGATGTGCACTGTGGAGACGCAGACTGATCTCGTGCTTGTTAATCAAGTCACTCACTCTACCTCCACCTCCACCTCTAAACCTCCTGTAAGATCCAACTCTCTAACTGACCTCCCCAAAGCTTCATCATACTCACAGGCCGCTGCTGCTTCTCAGTCAGTCAAGCCTAAATCGAAGCCTGACAAGACTGTAAAACATAACTTCACCACCCTTTCAAAGCCACGTCCTCATGTCCTCCCTGCTCCTAGCCCAGTGAGGGAGAGGAAGAATAGCTCTTCCTCGGTGGAATCTGGGAGCCTTGTTATTGACCAAAATATGGAGGTTTCCGTCAGCAAGCACCGGGAAAGGTCCCCCGGTAGCCACTCGCCTGGTCGCGGGAGGCATAAAAAAACTAAACACACTGGCCCCCCTCGTAAATCTTAAACCGCTGCATTCACTATACTACAGTGGAATTGTAGAGGTATTGGGAATAAGTTACAAAATATAGCAATCTTGCTTTCTATATACAGGCCAGACGTTGTTTGTTTACAGGAGACGCGCCTGGAGGATCGTCCTGATCCTCCACAGTTCAAACACTACCACTCGTATAGAAGTTATGAAGGTCACGGAGTTGCCATTTACACACACAAATCACACCCACAAACGGAAGTGATTCTAAATTCTACTCTGGAAGCTGTCGCGTGCAAAGTAAAATTTAATAACATGTATCTGTCTATTTGCTCTCTGTACAGTCCTCCACATGGCCCCATTGATAGTGATGCTTTAAATTCACTAGTGGAACATCTGCCTGGAAATAAGTTAGTGTTGGGCGATTTTAACGCCCATCACTATCAATGGGGTAGCTTGAGGATTGATGGTCGTGGGGAGCAAGTAGCCGACCTAATACTACAGTCCAACCTCTGTCTTCTGAACGATGGTAGAGCGACTCGTGTAGATGATCGTACTGGTAACTTTTCGGCCATTGACTTATCTTTGGCCTCCCCTGGTATACATCAAGATCTCTCATGGGACCCCTACGACGACTCCTTGGGAAGTGATCATTTACCCATCTGTCTTTCTTATACACGCAACATCATTTCGGACCCTCCACCTCCAAAATTTAACTATAAGAAAGCAGATTGGGGATCCTTCTCAAGGATCGCCAATTTAGATATATCTGGGGAGACCATAGATGTTAAGGTCGAAAATATAACTACTTCCATATTACACGCAGCTGAGGCTGCTATTCCCAAGACTTCTACAGTTCATGCGAAGCATAGAGCACATTGGTGGACGCCGGATTGCCGACAAGCTTTAAGAAAACGCAATAGGAGATACAGGATTTTTGATAGTCAGCCCACTGAGGAAAATTTTATTGCATACAAACAGGCACGGGCTGAGGCAAGGAGAATAATAAGAAGGGCTAAACGTGACTCCTGGCGGTCCTTTGTGTCCACGGTGACTCGTACAACACCATTACATAAAGTCTGGTCCACTATAAGATTATTAAATAATAAACGCCCATACTTCCCTGTCACAACCTTGCAGGTGAATAACACCACCTATGACGAGCCCGTGGACGTTGCTAACATCCTCGCCAGGAGTTTTTCTCATGTAAGTAGCTCAGCCAATTATGACCCGCGTTTCCAACATCATAAACGCACGGCTGAGCTACAGATATTAGACTTTGCCACAGAAGACGTAGACTCCCCATACAACCAAGAGTTTACGCTAGATGAACTGCTCCTTGCCCTTAAATCCTGTAAAGACACCAGCCCTGGACCAGACACCATCACGTACGGTATGATCCAGCATCTTAATCAGGACAACCTGATTAAGATGTTAGCATTGTACAATGAGATTTGGGCGTCTCGAACGTTCCCAAACTCATGGCACTTTGCGCACGTCATACCGATACCCAAAGAGGCTGGTCGTCTTATGAATCCCACTTCATTTCGTCCTATTGTGTTGACTTCTTGTCTATGTAAGGTCATGGAACGTATGGTTAACAATAGGCTTCTTTTTGTTTTAGAGTCGAAGAAATTGTTAAATGATCAACAATGTGGCTTCCGTAAATACAGAAGTTCACTAGATCATTTAATGAATTTGGAGCATTGTATTGCAGAGGCATTTGCCAATAAAGAATTCATGATAGGGGTGTTCTTGGACATCCATAAAGCCTATGACATGACCTGGCGACACGGTATACTAATGAAGCTCTATGCTTATGGTTTAAGAGGAAATTTACCTGTTTTTATTTCAAATTTCTTAAGGGACAGAACTTTCTCTGTCAAATTGCCCCGTAACGTAACATCGGATATATTTATCCAGGAAAACGGGGTGCCACAGGGAAGTGTGCTTAGTCCTACTTTATTTAGTATTATGATCAATGATATTCTGTCATCAGCTCCCATCCCGAGGAATCTTAAATACTCGCTCTATGCTGACGATTGTCCAATATGGCACTCTTCCTGTAATGCACAATTTTCGGCTGGGCGGATTCAAGCAGCCCTTGACTCCGTCCACCAATGGGCCTTGCAGTGGGGATTTAAGTTTTCCGTACGTAAGTGTGCCGCTGTAGTCTTCACTAATCGTAACGTACCTAATTTGTGCTTAACTTTGGATAATCAGGCGGTACCTTTTCAAAATTCTGTAAAATTTTTAGGAATACATTTTGATCGAAGAATGAATTTTAAATTTCACGTTAATACTTTGCTTGCTCGTTGTGATAAACCGTTAAATGTCCTCAAGTACCTAGCGGGTACTACCTGGGGTGCCGACAGAAAATCTTTATTAATGGTGTATAAGTCCCTTATTCGATCGAAGCTAGACTATGGCGCACAGGTGTATGGCTCGGCATCCGATGCCACGCTGAAAGGATTGGATGTGTTGCAGAATAAATGTTTGCGAATGTGTCTTGGAGCCGTCCGGTGTACCCGTGTGGCTCGTATGGAAGTGGAGGCGAATGTGCCTCCCCTCCGTATTCGCCGTGACCACCTGGCCTTGTCCTACGGCGTAAGGACATTTAGAAAAAGTAATATCGGCAATGTGGCCTGTACCCCCCTGCGTCAATACCACCACCTTCTGTGGGGGGTGCGTCGGCCACTTGCCGTTCGCCTCCACTTACTGACTCAGGAGCTTGGTGTGGACCCCAGTGACTGTGACAAGTTGGTGTTAAAAAATATAGCGCCTTGGGTTGCCACCTGCCTTTACTGTTGATGTTACATGGCTCCCAGCACCAAAGGCCAAGGCGCCGGAGGCGGAGGTCCACCACTTGTTTCGTAACATCATCATTCGTTACTTGGGGTCCCACCACTTGTACACCGACGGCTCCAAGTCGAGTGAATGTGTGGGTGCAAGTGTGTGGTCGACTGAATGTGCCCTCAGGTATCGGTTGCCGACCCATACATCTGTGTTTACCTCAGAACTTTTTGCCATTGACAAAGCCATAGACTATGCTCTCAATTCTAGGCATGATTCATTTGTCATATTTTCAGATTCAAAATCAGCCCTTCAGGCAATTGCATCTTGTACTACGGACTCTCACGAGATCCAGGGCCGCATCGTTAATAAGTTGCATTCATGCAACAAGTCATTCACGCTGATCTGGGTGCCTGGTCATTGTCGTATCTACGGTAATGAGCAGGCTGACTTACTTGCAAAGTCGGCTGTAGAGCTCGAGGAGACTTGGGACGTTCCTCGTGATCTACGGTCGAGTCTCTCTCTCGGAAAGAAATCAATAAATCTTCTGTGGCAAGGTCAGTGGACCAGACTAAATATTCCAACCTGTAAGCCGTACCTGGGCGACTGTGATACCGCCAACCGCCCCAGTCGCCTGGAAGAAAAAGTGTTGGCACGATTACGGCTTAATGCCACCGTTGTAACACACATGAAACCTTATATGGAAAGACGCTTCCCACCGCACTGTGACATCTGTGATGCGGTGTTATCTATCAGTCATATCATCCTGCGCTGCCGGCGATTTATTAGTGAACGTGCTTCACTTATAAATTACTGCGATGCAGCAGACGTCCCCTTCACCCTTTCCACCATCCTGGGTGATGGGGACATTGTTATGACTGATAAATTGATGGCTTTCTTGAGAGAGACCGGACTGATCAGAGTGATGTGACTTTTTTACTGTGTGGTTGTGGTTTTTATCAACGGTCAATATGTATATATTGTAATATTAATTAGGGTTGACAGTTGACATATTTGAAATAGTTCCTCCTCCCACTGATCTATTTCTAATATAGATGTCCCTTACATTAAACCCCGTTCCTCGACTAACAGTCACCAGCTGATGAGTGCAAGTGTGCAATATAGAAAGGTATTGGGCACTTGCAGTCGATGGTGGTCTGCTGGCCGAGGTTCTTCACTTTTTGTACAAATTATGTAATTACATTATACCATCTTGCTTAAGTTATTCTAATTAGGGCCGACAGCTAACGTATATGGAAATGTTCCTGACTCGTCTGGTTCCCTTTCATATATTGATGTCCCCTATATTAGGTTGTGCCTCGACTGACAGTCACCAGGTGATGAGTGCAGGTATGTAATGTAGAAAGGCATTACATATCTGCAGTCGATGGTGTTCTGTTAGTCGAGGTATTTTTACCATTAGTGTAGGTCTAGCTATTTGTCTCTGTAGGATTTAGTATAGGTTAGCGATTTGTCTGTTAGGTGATTAGTTTTAGGGTCTTTACATTAGGTATTTTAGTTTATAAGTAATATAAGGTTAAAAAAATAAAAAAATAAAAATAAAAAGATAAAAATAAAATTACAAAAAAATAATAAAATTAAAATTATTATATATATATATGTACGTGTGCATGAGTGTGTATGTTCATATGCATGGATGTGTGTATGTATGTATGTATGTATATATATATGTTCATATATATATGTATATATGTGTAAATATATATACATGTATATAATTTGCCTTAATGAACAGGGGCTCTGGCCTCAATGGTCGATAGGCAAAAAAAAAAAAAAAAAAAAAAAAAAAAAAAAGCCGGGGGCAGTTGATCAGTGATGTCTGGACTGATCAGCTCACTGTCCTTACTCTACTTTGCTCCTCAGCTGTGATTACCCTGAAGTACCACTTGTATTGTGTATTGTGTATGGAGAGACTGGGACTGATTCTGTGCTGCTTATCTCGTGTGAGATTCCGTCTGGACCACCATACAGATATGTATATGATGTGAACACTGATCATGTAGACAGGTTAACTTTATTCAGTGGTGTGAAACTTTGATTTGTTTCGCTTTTGTTCTGTACAACTTTTGGGGATATTTAATGGGTTGGTTTTGTGTAATATGTAAAGTAATGTAATATTTTTTGTAAATTAAAACTTAGATATTTTTTTGTGTTTACTTAACTGGTAAAGCTATTTAGATCCGCAAGGAAATCTTTCATACCTGGGAAATAAGTACAATGATTGGAGTGAACTGCTTTTGCGGTATTGTAGTTCCGTATCCCTAGACCAAAGAGACAGCTTAATAATTACTACCAACTACAAACCGTAAAATGGGGGCCCGTCCGGGAGTTTCTTGCTGCTCTAGTAATTACCAGTGAGTAATACACCATTGGAGTATAGTTTGCCTGTGTGCATGAGGTGTGTATAATTATTGCAGGTTGATCAGGATTGTGCAACTGTTTATCTTAACCTTGCTTAAATGGTTTACTACAGTCTACTTTATCGTGTGTATTCTGATCGGTATTCCCGTTAGGTGATTAAGCAGTTTGCCTCCTGGTTAGCTTGAGGTAATGGGAATGGATCTTTTTAGGGTGAATCATACAGTCGTTTTGAGTGAGTCGGGACCCTTTTATTGTTTACGCCCTAGGCAGGCTGCGTCATATCGGTCCTATTATGCAGAGGGAGAAACCGGATCTACCTAGTAAATTAATCAGTACCGTACCCTTGCTGTTTAAGTGAGCTATCCGGACCTACTTACTGAGTTAAACTAATGCCGTACCCCTGCATACACTTAGTCAGTATACCAAACTCTTTTCTGAACTTAAACTTAATCCGGATTATCCCGTGTTAGTTTAAAGTTTACCATTCATTATCTACCTTTGTAATGTTCATAGATAGACCATAATCACTGCAGTCGTGTTTGTGGGAAAGTGAAGGGATTATATGGAACCATACCCATTTTCTTTCATTACTCATAAACCGCAGGATTATCATTGTGCTGTAAACTTGGTTGGATTAAGCGACTCAAAGTGCTGAGGGTTTGATGTCGCTGTCAATAGTCTGCTTCAATAATTCATGTTTACCTGACCAAGTTTACTTCACCTGGCAAAATTGTTTTGCCATTAGTCCTAGAGAACCAAGGCAAACATAAACTTTGATTACCTGCAATAAATAGCCTATGGTGTCCATATGGAACTGAACTTGGTGCAGGTCGAATGGTAACTTTCTCTCAAGAGTAACTTTAATGTGGATTAAGATGGAATCATTTAATGTCAGAGATTTCTGTGAAAATCCTTCTCTTGATAAATTAACTAGACTAGTAACTAAAGACAACTGGCGTTTCATAGCTCAGTATTTTGAAATCTCTTATCCCAGCTCTACCACTAAAGAAGTGCTAAAGAATACTGTTGTGGAAGCCTTAGTCACCAGAAAGCTTTTGCCTCCGGAAGCCATTGACACTCTAACACCTATGACTTCATGCAACTTGAGAGTAGAAGACAAAGATCGTAATGACACTAACGGCGAAGTAAGCTCAGATTACGATAACCATACTGCTGGAATAAAATCCCCAGTCGATGATTCGTGGTCAGCAGAAAGACTTGAGTTCGAGAGAGAGAAACTATTACTTATGAAAGAGACAAAAGAGAGGGAACTGGCTTTAAGAGAGAGAGAGTTAGAGACTGAGAAACTAAAACATGAGTTGGAGGTTGCCAAGTTTAAACTTGAACAACAAAAAGAATCTAAGAATGAAGCTACAGTTAAACCATTCAACTTGGCTAAAACTATGTCCCTTGTTCCCCAGTTCAATGAGGAAGACCCTGATAACTTTTTCCGTACCTTTGAAAAGACTGCTGACCATTTACAATGGCCCCGCTCTGAGTGGACTTGGCTTCTACAACCAAAGCTAACCGGTAAGGCTGCTATAACTTTTTCTAATTTAGATTGCATCAGTGATTATGACCTAGTCAAACGGTCGATCCTTGACGCCTATGCAATTACACCTGATGGATATCGCCAGAAATTTAGATCCCTCACTAAATCTACCCAGAGCACTTACCTGGAATTTGCCACAGAGAAACTAAGGTTGTTTAATAAGTGGTTGGATGCAACCGAAACTAAGACCTTTTCTCAAGTGAAGAATCTGATTGTATTTGAAGAGTTTAAGCGAAAGTTGCCCTTTGACATTCTGACACATATTGAAGAAAGGGGTGAAAAAGATTTAACTAAAGCAGCACAGATTGCAGACTCATTTGCACTTCTAAGGAGGTCGCAGCTGAGTGGTGAGAGTGGGGGCAGGTCAAATTTTGTAAAGTCCTCCTCTAGTCAAAGCCCTGGTTCTAGCGGGGGTAACGCCAGCAAATATATGCAACCAGTCTCTTGTAGCTATTGCAAACAATCAGGTCACAGTATAGATAGTTGTAAGGATCCAAAGTGTAAGAAATCCAGTGTAAATCAGAAATCAAGTTTAAATCAACTGTTTGCAAAACCATCAGTGAGCTCCTCTAGTGTAAAATCTGGGAAACCTGTTACCAGTCTGATCCTTGCAGGCTCTCAGGATGATCCTTTCAAGGATTTTAAATTCAAGGGTGCAGTTTCACTGGATGTCAATGGTAAATTTTATCCAATTAATCTTCTTAGGGATACAGGAGCTGCTCAAAGCATTTTATATGAGCCCTGTCTACGAGGCATCAAGAAGAAGTATATGGGAAAGACCTTGCTCCTTAAAGATCTGTCTTCTTACCCTATAGTAAAGCTTGCCAAGATATTCCTTAAATGTGATTTTTTGTCGGAAGAAGTGACTGTGGGAGTTACAGAGAAACCTCTTCCTGTGGAAGGAGTTGGCTTAATCCTTGGGAACGATTTGGCTGGAAAGGTCGTTTGCCCAGACTTGCATTTGGTTAACACTCCCCTGTCGTCTAGTCCCACCTCTGAGATAGATGAGGAGCATCCACATATCTTTCCCCTTTGTGCAGTCACCCGTTCTCAGAATCACAAAGACAGTTCTGTGCAAACTCCAAGTGCTCTTCCTCTTGATAGCCTTATCTCGCAAAAGATAACTAAAGATAATCTAATTAAAGCTCAGGATTGTGATGTCTCACTAGCAAAGTGCAGACACATAGCCGGGGATAGCTTCTTGGGTCAAAAGGTGCCTTGTTTTTATTATCAGGATGGACTCCTGATGAGAATGTATCATCCTCCAGAGCTTACTGATTTGGACAGCTGGGCAGAAGTGCACCAGGTTGTTATACCTTGTTCTGTTCGTCATTCCCTAATGAAGTTAGCTCATGATGGTTTAGCAGGGCATCTTGGAATTCGGAAAACCTATAAAAGACTTTTGCAGCATTACTTTTGGCCAGGGATGAAGAAGGATATCAGTAATTTTGTAAAATCCTGTCATGTCTGTCAGATCGTAGGCAAGCCAAACCAAATCATTCCCCCATCTTTCGGCAGTGCCACCGTGACCTATCTGGGCCATGTCGTTGGACAAGGAAGAACTCGGCCCAAGCAAGCCAACATTGAAGCCATCTTAGAATACCCAACCCCTACTACCAGGAAGTCACTCATGAGGTTTCTGGGCATGGCTGGGTTCTACAGACGGTTTTGTAGCAACTTCTCTGCCATCACGGCACCTCTTACAGACTTGACAAGTTCTAAACGCCCCTTCCGGTGGACTTCTGCTTGTGATGCGGCCTTTCACCAGCTGAAACTGCTCCTGTCCTCCAAATCAGTTCTTCGCACTCCTGACTATTCCCGTCCTTTCACTTTACAGATAGATGCAAGTGGAAGTGGGGTAGGAGCAGTTCTCCTCCAAGAGAATGCGGGTGATGGGGTGTTGCATCCAGTCTCGTACTTCTCAGCTAAGCTCAAAAGGCATCAACAACATTATTCAACTGTGGAGAAGGAGACTCTTTCCTTAATCCTGGCTCTGCGAAAATTTGACTGTTACCTACACGGGTATAGTCACCCTGTGTCAGAATACACCAATCACAACCCCCTGATTTTTATTCGGCGGATGCGTAACCAGAACCAGTGAATTCTCAGATGGGCACTTCTGATTCAGCAAAACCCCCTTGTGGTGAAACATATCAAAGGGGTGGACAACTTAGTTGCTGATGCCCTTTCTAGAGCTCTACGGACGTCGGCCAGCAGTAGTCCTCCTGTCTGTACTACGGAGGACTTAGAGGGGGAGGTGTAACGGCTGTTGCTGTCCTCCATGCTATTTATTTGGTTTTACTCTTATGAAATAATTCAGATGCCTCACAGCTGTTTGAAACAGTTCAAAAGAAGCCTGATCAACCTTTCGAGTGCTTCAAATCTGGTTTTCTGAAGGGATCCAAGGCTTCATTACAAAGTCTTTGAAGCTACAGCTTGGGACATAAATTTGCCGGGAAGCCTGCCGGGGGCAGTTGATCAGTGATGTCTGGACTGATCAGCTCACTGTCCTTACTCTACTTTGCTCCTCAGCTGTGATTACCCTAAAGTACCACTTGTATTGTGTATTGTGTATGGAGAGACTGGGACTGATTCTGTGCTGTTTATCTCGTGTGAGATTCCGTCTGGACCACCATACAGATATGTATATGATGTGAACACTGATCATGTAGACAGGTTAACTTCATTCAGTGGTGTGAAACTTTGATTTGTTTCGCTTTTGTTCTGTACAACTTTTGGGGATATTTAATGGGTTGGTTTTGTGTAATATGTAAAGTAATGTAATATTTTTTGTAAATTAAAACTTAGATATTTTTTTGTGTTTACTTAACTGGTAAAGCTATTTAGATCCGCAAGGAAATCTTTCATACCTGGGAAATAAGTACAATGATTGGAGTGAACTGCTTTTGCGGTATTGTAGTTCCGTATCCCTAGACCAAAGAGACAGCTTAATAATTACTACCAACTACAAACCCTAAAAATATATATATATATATATATATATATATATATATATATATATATATATATATATATATATATATATCTATCTATATATATATATATATATATATATATATATATATATATATATATATATATATATATTGTTACATAGCCTATGATTTCATCATCCTTTGTATAATTCTAACGTACAGTATGCTGCATGTTTGATCACGATTCGCCTCGTGGCTTCCATAGTGACCAGACTTGCGTGTTCTGCCTCACTCCCCCCTTCTCCCCCATATAGTAGAGTAAGTCGTTCTTTCTGTTGTTCAGAGCAGGAGTGTCAACTTTGTCCCCTATGGCTTCATTTGCGCGTCCTTCTTACAAGTTGTATCAAGCTCTGCCGGCCCCTATATAATGAGCTCAGTCTCTGCATTAATTGCCACTTAGATCTACTCCTCATTTTGTTCACATCTCTGTCCTCCCCTGTACAGTTATTATTTTTGTGAGTGCTCAGGAAGTCTCCAACCATCTAGCAGCTGTGTAATTTGAGTATAAGTGTTATTACATTTTTTTTTCTTGTACTGTATAGCATAAGGTGTTGATTCGTGGGCCTGGTAAGGTTTTGGTGATTAATGTAAAGTTTTTACTGTCAGCCAGTAGTAATAATATTTTGTATCTGTAATAATATATCTTGCATTTACTGAGCATTATCCGGTTTTCTCATTTTATCAGGGCTGACTTAGATAAATTTACTCTTGCTAATTTCGTGTTAATAGAGGCTATTGCAGTTACCCATATATTTAACCTGTTTTTGCCATTACATTATCCTTATGAGTCCTGAATGTTTAGTTGTTAGTTTGAACATTAAACTTTAACTTGTAATTTTACCTAACTCTTTTGTTTTGAACCTGGAACTTTGCGGGACAGTAGTGATTTTGGTGTTCTCACTTGAGGTGTTCATTATCTATCTCTGTTCCGTAACATAAATTTGGCGACCTCTTATCAGGATATTCAGGATATTATCATAAGGATATTGCTTGATATTTTGTGACTGTGATTTATTCATGATGTCTACTATTACTACTCTTGATGAAGCCAAAGATTTTTTGTCAAATGTGCAAACAGTGTGTGATGTAGAAAACAGAACAAAGAATGAACTTAAGCTTGTTGCTCAACAATTGGGAATTGCTGTTCGCTCTCATCAGTCTAAAGATCAAATTGTTGACATGATTAATAAAAGCTTGTTTAATGTAACTCCTCCAGATGAGCAAACGCAGATTGAAATAACTAAGTTACAGCTAGCCCTGCAGGAGGCTCGTGCTAATGAGGCTGAGTCTCAGGCTCGTATTCAGGAGGCACAGGCAGAAATTGAAATTGCTAGGATTCAGGCAGACCATGAGTATCGCATGAAACAAAGTGGAACTGGATCATCTAGCTCTGATGGTTTTGATGTGGCTAAAAATGTTAAACTTGTCCCTCCTTTTAATGAATCTGATTTAACAAAGTATTTTCAGTTGTTTGAGAGGGTAGCTACAGGTCTTAATTGGCCCAAAAAGTATTGGCCAGTCTTCCTTCAAATTGTTCTCACCGGTAAAGCTCAAGTAACTTATGCATCTTTGCCTCAGGATCAATCTGATAATTATGATGTAGTTAAGAGCTTGATTCTTAAGGCCTATGAGCTTGTTCCTGAAGCCTATAGAGTAAAATTTAGGACAACTTTTAAGCAAGATAAGCAATCCCATGTTGAGTATGCAAAAATCAAAGAAGATCTGTTAGAGCAGTGGTTAAATTCTAAGAATGTAGATTCTGATTTTGATAAATTTAAGCAGATGATTTTGCTGGAGGACTTCAAAAGGTGTATTAATAAAGATGTAAGCCTATATCTTGAAGAGAAAAGAATAGATAATTTGTCTGATGCTGCAGTTTTAGCTGATGAATATGTTCTCACTCACAAGAGGTATTATAAAGAAAAAAGGAAACCTGAGAGTAAGTACGTTGCCTCTACTCAGAGTACAGGTAACAGGAAAGAGAATAAAAATGATGTTTCTCAGGAAGTAAATACCAGCTTCACCTCTAGATTTCAGAAAAGTAAATGTACTTATTGTAGTAAGCTTGGTCATACTACGGAGAAATGTTTCAGGAGACAGCGTGATGTGAACAAAAAGGAGTCTTTAAATATTCAGTCAATTGGTCTAGTGTCCACCCTTGAGAGTTCCCAGAATTCTTTAACTGAGTTAACTGAACCTGCTTTGAGGGGTAACTTAAATTCTCATAATGGAGCTCCTCTTTTGAGCAGTAACGTGGGTGACACTCAGGAGTTCATGTGCTAATATCCTGTCTGATGGTTTTGTCAGTCCTCTGGACAGTAATGACAGGAAATCAGTTAAAATATATCGTGATACAGGTGCTTGCCAATCCATTATGCTGACCAGTGTTCTAGGCTCTAATGTTAATTCCTCTGATGAAACTGTAATCTTACAAGATGTAGGGAATAATTACTTCTCTGTTCCTCTGTGCAGAGTGAATTTAGAGTCTGGTTTTGTTAATGGTTCCGTTTTGGTTGGGATGGTTGAGACACTCCTAATGTCAGGTGTAACTTTCTTACTTGGAAACGATATTGGTGGAAGTCAAGTGTGTCCAGCTCCTCAGTTGTCTAGTGAACCAGTGACTGCGCCCCAGGATTGTGATATCCCTGATGTGTTCTCTGCATGTGCTGTCACTAGGGCTAAGTCTAAAGTTACTGGTGACTTAGAGGATAATGATGATAATGATGTTATCCTAGCTGACACTTTTCTTGCTAATTTGGACCAGTCACCAGATGAGGCAGTACCCCATAGTGTTGATAATTTGTCTCGTCAAGAGTTGGTTGAGTTGCAGGTTGCTGACCCTGAGTTGAAAGGTCTATTTAACTCTGCTTGCAGTGAGGAAGAGTGAGCTGGTGCTTCTACTTGTTATTATATAAAGTCAGGAGTACTTATGAGAAAGTGGAGACCCCCAACAGCATCAGCCGACTGTGAATGGGAGGTTGTACATCAAGTTGTCATCCCTCGTGTTTGTAGGCAGGATATCATTAGAGTGGCTCATGATTCCAGTTTGGTAGGACACCTTGGAGTGAGGAAGACTGTGGCACGCATTTTGAAACACTTCTACTGGCCAGGTATCTTCAGAGATGTTTTCTGGTATTGTAAGTCTCGTCACACCTGTCAAGTTGTGGGGAAGTGTAATCAGACCGAAAAGGTTGCACCTCTAGTTCCCATTCCTCCTTTTGAGGCGCCTTTCACCCGTGTGTTGGTGGATATTGTGGGCCCTCTTCCTAAAACTTCTTCAGGATTTTCTTATGTGTTGACCCTGATTGATATGGCTACTCGTTATCCTGAAGCCATTCCACTTAGAAATAGCAAAGAACGTGGTTAAGGAAATGCTAGGGTTCTTCACAAAGTTTGGTCTGCCCAAGAAGGTACAGTCAGACCGGGGAAGTAATTTCATGTCAAATGTTTTCAAGCAGTCTCTGAAAGAGTTGGGCATCACCCAGATCACGTCTTCAGCTTACCATTCCCAGACCCAAGGAACGTTGGAGAGATATTATCAAACACTCAAATCGATGCTCAAGAAATACTGTTTGGAACATCAGAAAGACTGGGATAAAGGTCTTCCATTCACTGAATTTGCCGCAAGAGAATCTCCAAATGAATCACTGGGCTTCTCACCCTTTGAACTACTGTTTGGCCATGAAGTAAGAGGACCCCTTAAGCTACTCAAAGAATGCTGGCTGTCGGAGGAAGATGACGTCAACCTGCTGGAGTATGTGATGAAGTTCAAAGAACGGCTGTCCACTGCTTTACAGCTGGCGAGAGAGAATTTAGGAGCTGCTCAGGAGAAGATGAAGACTTGGTATGATAAGAAGTCCAGGTTACGCCACTTTCAGCCAGGAGATCAGGTTTTGATTCTGCTACCCGTGCATGGGCAACCTCTTCAAGCCAAGTTTAGTGGTCCTTATTTCGTGGAGAAGAAACTCAGTGATGTCAACTATGTCATCGCCACACCAGATCGTAGAAAGAACAAGCAACTTTGTCACATCAACATGCTAAAGTTATATCACAGGCGGGACGAAAATAACCCAGTCTGCACTGTAGCTGTTCCACCCGAGTCTGCAAGTGAAGTTCTCCCATGCAGCATGAGCATGAGTGATAGTTTGGGGAAGAATCCTGATATCATGAATGATCTCCAGACTAAGCTTTCTCATCTAGCTCCCGAGGAAAGGCAGGAGTTTTCCGCATTACTGCAGGAGTACCCGCAAGTGTTCCGTGCCAGTCCAGGAAGAACCACTGTGTTGATGCATGATGTCGATGTTGGAGACGCAAAGCCAATTAAATTGCCTCCTTACCGTGTGAACCCAGTGAAAGTTCCTCTCATCCAGAAGGAGCTTGGCTACCTGTTGGACCACAAGATGATTGAGCCCTGTCAGAGCGAGTGGAGTTCTCCTGTCACTCTAGTCCCTAAGCCAGGTGGGTCACAGCGGCTTTGCATCGACTACAGACGTGTTAATCAGATAACCAAAACAGACACTTACCCTCTCCCTCGCATGGAAGATTGCATAGACAAGATCGGAAAGGCTAGGTACAGTCGTCAGCACAAATTCGCTGCAAGCCTGCTCGTATGATGAGGTTGTTTTGTCTGGCAACAGTGTATAGGAACTAGTTGCCACACAGGCTTTTTTACGCTGTAAAGACGTGGTTTGTAAGAATTAGTGCTATAAATCGTCCAGAATGCAATAGTCTTTATATCTGATTAGCACAAAAATGAGCAAAAGATGACAGAGGAATGTTGTACTGTAGAGTGATAAAATTTCTGCTCTCTCCCTCGTACCCACCCCATGTCCCTCCTCCCATACCTCTCAACCCCCCCCCCATGCTCCTTCATTTCCACTCCCCTCTCTCCGCACCCTGTCTACCTTAACCACGGCGCAGATCTTCGTAAGGAACTGCAGTTTTCTTCATTTCTTGTCTATTCCTGTAACCTTTTAGCTCCTTACATTCGAGAATATCTTGCCATGCCTCAGTCTTTTTCACCCACTCTTTACTCCAAACGTGATGCAGTAGTTCGAAACATGATGGGTTCTGATCCTGCTTCATGAATCAGTGAACAGTATGAGGAGGATGGGAACATTTTCCTTGGAAAGACAGAGAGAGAGAGAGAGAGAGAGAGAGAGAGAGAGAGAGAGAGAGAGAGAGAGAGAGAGGAAGTAGGAGGAATGGGCACAAATGTTTGTTTAATTTCGCCTACTGAAATAATAGCCACCAACTGCCAGGCTCACTAAACACACACACACACACACACACACACACACACACACACACACACACAGTAAGGAATACATCACAAGAACGAGACCTCAAACGTTTCTGTATCTAGCGGCTGTTGGTAGTGGCAAGGGGTGGAGAAAAGAATGACAACTGGAATAAAAAGAGTGAGAATCAGACGGGGAGGGTGAGAATGGGATTAGAACAGGAAGGAATATTGGTGATTAGCCTTAGATACATTTTATTAAAGCATTTCGAGCAATTGAGCAATGGACAGTATTGGTTTAGTAAACAGTCAAGAGAGAATTATGATGCACCAGTCGGGTTAGTGCCGTCGATAAATGAATGAAGGTTGAGAGAGTGGGGAGAGGAGAAAGTGGAGAGGCATGAATGTGACTTGGGAGTAGGAGGGGGAAGGAGGGATGGGGGGACATCAGGAGGAGAAAGGAGGAGAGAGGGGAAGGGAGTTTAGACACGGTTATGAGGGATGTCGGAGTATTACGCTCGTACGTAGTTTCATAACATTCTGTCAGCTCTTGCATTTTTTTTATACTAATTATATACGGTATGCATAATATTGTACTCTAGCCAGCCCCTAGTACCACTTTTAAAAAACACGTCGTTAAAGTGTATAAAAGTCTACGTGGCAACTAGTCCCCTTACACTGTTGCCAGACAAAAGGACTCACATCACACGAGTAGACTTGCAGCGAATTTTTGCTGACGACTGTACATAAGTAAGTTTGATTTGTTAAAGGGATACTGGCAAGTACCTATGACTGAACGTGCTAGGGAGATCTCATGTTTTGTAACACTAGGAAAGACTTTAGTATGTTCTGTAATGCCATATGGTATGAAGAATGCACCAGTCACTTTTCAGAAGCTTATGAATATTGTAACAGAGGGTTTGGCAGGGTGTGTTGTTTATATTGATGATGTATTAATCTTCAGTGACAACTGGAAAGATCATCTATGCCATGTCAGTAAATTTCTTGAGCGTTTGGTTCAGGCTAATCTTGTAGCTAATTTATCAAAATGTGAGTTTCGTCAAGCTAAAGTTCAGTACCTTGGGTACGTAATTGGTGATGGACACGTTGCACCACCAGGAGCCAAGGTTCAGGTTATAAGTGATCTTCCCAGACCTAAAAGTAGGAAAGAGCTACAAAGATTTTTGGGAATGGTAGGTTATTACAGGAGATTTGTTCTTAACTTTTCAATTCTTGTATCACCACTTACAGACTTACTGAAAAAGGGAGTTAAATTTGTCTGGACCGATAACCATGAATCCTCTTTCAGCAAACTTAAAGCTATCCTATTAAGTCAGCCAGTGCTCGCTACTTCAAATTTTGCTAAGCCTTTTATGATGGCTGTTGATGCATGTGATACAGGAGCTGGGGCTGTTTTGCTGCAAGAGGATGATCAGGGTATTGAACACGCTGTATCTTATTACAGTAAGAAGTTCACTCCACCTCAAAAGAACTACTCAACTATTGAGAAAGAGCTTTTGGCCTTGATTTTGGGTTTACAGCATTTTTCATTTTATTTGTGTTCTGGTTTTGACCCTATAGTCATTTATACCGATCATAACCCACTGAAATTCCTTAGTAAGTTTAAAGATAAAAATCAGAGATTGACAAGATGGAGTCTACTTCTTCAGGAGTATTCATTAGACATACAACATGTCAAGGGGAAAGAAAATGTTATTGCAGATTGCTTATCTAGACTTTAGACAGATTGTTTTAGAGTAATAAGAAATTTCCTTTGTAAATTTCTTTTTTCTTTGTGGGGAGGTGTTACATAGCCTATGATTTCATCATCCTTTGTATAATTCTAACGTACAGTGTGCTGCATGTTTGATCACGATTCGCCTCGTGGCTTCCATAGTGACCGGACTTGCGTGTTCTGCCTCACTCCCCCCTTCTCCCCCTTGTAGTAGAGTAAGTCGTTCTTTCTGTTGTTCAGAGCAGGAGTGTCAACTCTTTGTCCCCTATGGCTTCATTTGCGCGTCCTTCTTACAAGTTGTATCAAGCTCTGCCGGCCCCTATATAATGAGCTCAGTCTCTGCATTAATTGCCACTTAGATCTACTCCTCATTTTGTTCACATCTCTGTCCTCCCCTGTACAGTTATTATCATTTTTGTGAGTGCTCAGGAAGTCTCCAACCATCTAGCTGCTGTGTAATTTGAGTATAAGTGTTATTATATTTTTTTTTTTCTTGTACTGTATAGCATAAGGTGTTGATTCGTGGGCCTGGTAAGGTTTTTGTGATTAATGTAAAGTTTCTACTGTCAGCCAGTAGTAATAATATTTTGTATCTGTAATAATATATCTTGCATTAACTGAGCATTATCCGGTTTTCTCATTGTATCAGGGCTGACTTAGATAAATTTACTCTTGCTAATTTCGTGTTAATAGAGGCTATTGCAGTTACCCATATATTTAACCTGTTTTTGCCATTACATTATTCTTATGAGTCCTGAATGTTTAGTCGTTAGTTTGAGCATTAAACTTTAACTTGTAATTTTACCTAACTCTTTTGTTTTGAACCTAGAACTTTGCGGGACAGTAGTGATTTTGGTGTTCTCACTTGAAGTGTTCATTATCTATCTCTGTTCCGTAACAATATATATATATATATATATATATATATATATATATATATATATATATATATATATATATATATACAGTATATAAAATACCCGCAGCCGCCGGACCACCCGCCCCGCCACCCCCCACCCCACCACCAAGCCACCACCACACGCCACCCCAGGAGGACACCACGGCGGGGTTATTGACCCGGAACAAGAGGGTCACTGGGACACTCCTGTCCTGAATCCCTCTTCCCCACAACTGTCCCAACACCAGGTAAGCGAGAAGAGACAACGACCCTGCGAATGGGGTAGCCTTCACCAGGTTCGGGATGGGACTGATCCAGAGTCAGTCCCAGGCAACACCGCAGTACGGCCACCGTACCTACCAGGGAAGGAGCGGTCACTGTACGCCCTTCAGTTGTTTTCCCCCTGTGACACCGTCATCACGGCCACCGTACGTGAGGGGGAAGGAGCGGCCACCATACGCCCTTCAGTTACTTCCCGAAGGGCAGGCAGGCCCATGACTACGGCCACTGTACATACCAGGGTAGACAGACCCATGGCTATGGCCTCTGTACATACCGGAGAGGGCGCTGCCCCATACATCCCTCTCCTGCCTTTTCCTCCTACGGGAGTAACACCGCGTTCACGGCCACCGTACGTGAGGGGGAAGGAGCGGCCACTGTATGCCCTTCAGTTACTTCCCGAAGGGCAGGCAGGCCCATGGCTACAGCCACTGTACGTGCCAGGGTAGACAGGCCCACGGCTACGGCTTCTGCACGTACTGGAGAAGGCGCGGCCTCCATGCACCCCTCTCCTGCCTTTTCCTCCTTCTGGAGCAGCACCGCCAGCACGGTCACTGTACGTGCAAGGGAAGGAGCGGCCACCGTACGCCCTTCAGCTGCGAGCCGTAGGAGTCACAAAACCGCGTTCACGCCCACCGTATGTGACAGGGAAGGAGCGGCCACCGTACACCCTTCATTCGTGATTCCAAAGGCCCTCCCGAAGAAGGAGGTCCCTTGCGCGGCCGACCCTTTCCCTCTCGGCTGCGTGGGACGCCCTTTGTCTCCCTACAGGAGTGGTTCCCCGGAGGTGCTGCCAGAGTGGTGGCGTGGTCTGATCCAAGCCCTACCACCTACACCTGGGAGGTCCCTGCCCCTGACGGACACCCGATGGAGGCAGCGCCGCAGTTCACCCCTGACGGCGCTTCCCCCTGCAGGTGGCCACATCCCCCAGACCCTCAGGCCTGACCAGCAGCCCCCAAGCCCGGGCAACCCAGGCTCTCTACCCGGAGCCAGAGGCGACAGACCCACCTTCTGCAGCTGTTTGGCCCTAGTCCCGAGGGCCACCACTCAGGTCGAGGCCCCCAGACCAGAGGGCCTTCCTGCACCCCACTGACGAGGCTCCAGTACGAGGGCCTCCTCCCAGGTCAAGGCCCCCCAGACAGGAGGGCCTCCCTGTACACCACCGACCACTACGACCCGGGCAGTGACGCCCCTGCGGGCAGTGCGTTGCCCCTTGCAGAAGGGCTCCCCATAGGGCCTCTCCCTCATGCCAAGGACACGGAGCAGATTATGCCCAGGAAATACAGGTATACAGTGACCTCAACAACTCTTGTGTCATGAACAGTCAGACGGAAATGTATAGTGACAAGTGACAGAGTGAAGGCCCGAATAATATAAGTGACTAAGTATACTGAGACCCGATACCTGGCAGAATAGAAAATACCAACAACTATATACGGGAGAACTTATAGAAATTGTGGGTCAAGATCAGTGGTGCGTGGGAAAAATCAAAGACCTATGAATAATTGCTACTGCGACTAGGTGACTTTCTCGAGTGTCGCGACCCGCACCCTACATACTTATAGTAATATTCATTCCCCTAACCCTTGACCCTGTCCTCCCCTAGTGTATCGAACTTAATATATAAAATACCAATTCTGTCTATAAACAGTATACGGGTATCGTGATATTAGAACCCATTATCCATATATAAGTGAAGAGTACTATGTCTTGAGTGTAACTGTGAACATTTGTATTAAAGGATAACTCTGTGTCCCTGTCCAAAGCATATCCAGTATCTCTTTGTTTTATATTGTAATGGTGTAGGAATTCAGACAATAGATGTGTTAAGGTGTACTGCCTGGTTTTTATGTCCTGTTCCTTTGTGGGTGCTTTACTTCCAGTCCGGAAAGAGGACCCCGCTCAGTCACTGGTGTTCTTAGGTCGAAAGGTCGGACTAAAAACACCCAGCATAACAATAATATATATAAATATTATTTTCAACTGAATATATTAAACCGTCCCCGAGACGGTCTATCAGCTCAGGACTGTCCAAGGCGCGTGCGGCTATTTTGAAAACATCACGTACGTGTAAAGTCGCGTTACATCGAGAAACCTTTGTTAGTTAAACATATCTCCTTAAATATTTGATCATGTTAAAACGAAATCGCGCTGTTGAGAGGTTACCTTACAGTATATATATATATATATATATATATATATATATATATATATATATATATATATATATATATATATATATATATATATATATATATATATATATATATATATATATATATATATATATATATATATATATATATGAGGCGTGGCGAGTCAGAAGGGAACCAAGCGCCAGTTTTGGAAAAAAAAAAAAAAAAAACACTTTTATTGCATGGCTGAATAGAACAACTCTTCCTCTTTCGATTGGTATGGATTTGAAACCCGTGAGACAAAAATTGTAGGGCTGAGAGTCCTCAACATAAAGGTGATTTTTTCACCTTGCAGCCAGGTTTACAGCCAGCCCGGGAGGATCCCGACGGATCACAAGGATGCCAACTCCAGAGACAGCGGGGCCACCCGACAGCATCCGTGTGATGAGTGGTCGGAGGCACGTGAGCCAATGAAAACTCGCTGCACCCGTGCTACTCTCCCATTGGCTCCCCGCGTTGTGGGCCTGTGTTAACACACAGTAATATTCAGTTCCCGCCTACACGCCGTCACATGTGTGGAAGTTGGCAATGGTGCTTCATTCTATTGCACTTTCCAGTGGATTTACACAACTGATATTGGTGTTACCAAAATCACTGGATAGTACAAGGACCCGCCATCATGCACAGCAGTGATACAGAGCCAGATGAACCCCAGCCTACAATACTGACAGGCATTCTTTTTATGGTTCAACCAAGAGGCGAAACGTACTCCTTGGAATGGACACAACTATAGATTCCTCAGACGACAGTGATGCCGATCCTGATTATAAACCAACAGACTCTAATGCTAGTGATGTGTCAGATAACGATATGAGTGAATATGAAGCCCTGGATCCCAATGAGTTAGGTGGCACTGGTCATGGTAGTGGTGCAATAGGTGCTCGTGGTGGTGGTAGTGTGGTGGCAAAGGGACTGCGTGAGCCAGGGGGTGCTGTTGTTGGTGCATCTGTGAGTGAAGTTGCTGTGTGGTCTGCCGGTGCTGATGATGTTAAACCTTGTAGAAAAGAGGAAAAAATAGGCAGAAAGAAGGTTCTGACTCCCCATGTTGGGAAAAAATGTTGCCAAAAAGAAAAGAAATCGTGAGGAGGCCTATATTTCATACAATACTAAGAAAGATGTGGCTGCAAGAATAATTGGCCCAAAGTGTAATGATGGTTGCTTTGAAAAATTGGGTGATGAATGTGTTAATGATCTGTTCAGAAAATTCTGGGTTATAGGTGATTATGATATGAAAAACCAACATTTCAAAATTTAATTAGATCAGTGCCGGTCAAAAAGAAGTGCACAAAGGTTGAAGTGAGTCAGAGATGCACAATGACGTACAATAGCACTTATTGAGGTTTTAAAATTAATAAAACAATATTACTTGTATCCATAGACTTATGTGATTAATACTGACTTACCTGACTTACATGGAATGTGAAACATGGTGGGGTTTGGGTGGGAATGATGCACAATGACGTACAATAGCACTTGTTGAGGTTTTAAAATCATTAACACCAATTTTACCTGTATCCATAAACTCAACTGATTAATACTGACTTACCTGACTTACCTGGAATGTGAAACGTGTTTTTTCTTTTTATGTGAGGAAGAAGGAACCAAAGGCAACAAGCCCGCAGAACTGTTCCTTCCAAGAGAAAAACAAAATTCAAGAGAGAGCCAAATCCAAGATCCATTCATTTCGAGATGCCTGGACACACTGCGTTTGAAAGACTGGAGATTATGGGAAGCAGGAAATACAGACAGAGGGAGACAGTTCCAGAGTTGACCTGTTGCATAAATGAAGGACTGGGAGTAACAGTTAACTCTTGCATTAGAGAGCTGGACAGAAAAGGGGTGAGAGTTTGCTGCTAGACAGGTGCTACGCGCCCGTCGTAGAGGTGGAGGAATGCATGCAGACAGTTCAGAGGAACAGTGACCATTGAAGTTGCGGTAGAAAAGAGATAAAGATGCAACAGTGCGGCGAAGAGACAGAGGTTGAAGGGAGTCAGTAAGAGGGGGAGAGTTAATGAGACGAAAAGCCTTTGACTCCACCCTATTGAGAAGAGCTGTATGTGGGGAGCCTCCCCACACATGAGAGTTGTACTCCACGCAGGGGCGGATAAAACCCCTGTATAGGGTAAACAATTGTGCAGGGATAAAGAAGGAACGGAGTCAGCTTAGCACACCCAATCTCTTGGAGGCAGACTCTACAAGAGATGTAATATGATCTTTCTAAGATAAGTCCCGGGTAAATGACACCCCAAGCATGTTCAACGATGATGCAGGATTAAGCTGAATATTATTAAATGTTAGTGGTTATACCTGTGGAAGATTTTGTCGGGTTGATAGGTGCAAAAACTGAGTCTTTGATGCATTAAAAATAACCAGATTATTTTTACCCCAGTCAGAGATACGAGCCAAGTCAGACATTAGGTGTGCCATAGCCTCATCCCTTGTTTGTTGAAGTAACTGCTGAGATGGATGTTGTGGGAATCGAATGGAAAGGTGAAGGATGGAATCATCAGCGTATGAGTGGATAGGGTTAGATGTACAGTTTAGGTCATTGATGAATAAAAGGAAGAGAGTTGGTGATAGGACAGAGCCCTGAGGAACACCACTGTTAATAGATCTAGGAGAAGAACGATGGCCGTCTACAACAGCTGCTATAGAACGACCAGAAAGGAAGCTAGAGATGAAGGCACAGATAGAAGGATAGAAACCGTAAGAGGGCAGCTTGGAAATTAAAGATGACGTACATTACCACTTGTTGAGGTTTTTTACCTGTGACGTACATTACCACTTGGTGAGGTTATTTAACTGTATCCATAAACTTACCTGATTAATATGACTTACCTGGATTTGAAACGTGGTGGGGTTTGGGTGAGAATGATGCACAATGACGTACATTACCACTTGGTTAGGTTTTAAAATCACTAAAACACGATACTCGCATTTAAATTGCTGGCAATGTAATTTTTTGTCTATTTTTTATCTTCCTAATCATGACTAATCTAGATGTTGATGATATTGCACAAAAACTAGATAAGGTGCTCTCAGTTGATCTCTCGGGATGAAAGATTATTCCTTCAGCTACTTTCAGTTCAGATTTGAAGAGGGCACCTCCACGGGTTTACAAGTTATGCATGTTTAAACACTGCCAAACTTTGATCGCGTTTTTCTCGAAATTAAAAAAAAATGGCTCTTGGTTCCCTTCTGACTCATATCATCTCATACACACACACACACACACACGGCATCGTCGGAGGAAGACGTCCTTTACCGGCGCTCCATAACAGCTCAACACGGCCAGAGGCATTACCTAAATAAGTATCTTTGAATGAGTCAAGCTCTGTACCAGGTTAGACTAAATGATTTTTCATTATTAAAAGGAAAAGAAATAATAAGTTTAAATAAGACTGGTTTAAACAACAAAGAACCACGATGCGTTGAGTCAGCTGGGTTTGTTTATACTACGGCAACACGCGGGAAGTGTAAGTACTAACTCTTCATTTAGTATTACAAAATGGATACATACTTCAGTAAAACAAATTTGGAAAAGAAAAGGGATAAAAGTAAAAAGCAAAATGATGATTTCTACCAAGAACTGGTTGAAGTGGAGACTCACAATAGACTGGTTGAACGTGTACACAAACGAGAAATGGCTTTCAAAAATGAAATTGATGAAATAAAGAAGCAAATGCACTTGCAAAAGGAAGAGATAGAAAAACTGGGAAGGGAGGCCAATAAGAAAGACACAACCATCAGTGAACTAACAGTGGAATTGAATACGCTTAGGGAGAAAGTGAGTGAAATGGGAAGTACAGTAGTTAATCACGAGAGTGTTATGGAAGAGTTAAAAAATGACACAGAGACAATTAGACAAGCAAGCAGTCTTATGGACCAGACCAGTGAGGAGAAGATAACACAGGTGAATGAAGCTGCGCAAAGCTACAAAAATGATGTAGAAACCACGTATGCTGAAATGGTGAAAGTAAAGAAAGACTTAGAAACAAGGGTGGAGGAAAAAAACATTAAAAAGGAAGTGAAAAGAATAATCCAAAACAATCCAAAGTTAGTCAGAGATTCAGTAGAAATAAATAAATCAATAGTAATCACTGGTATAGAAGAGGAAGAAATTAAAAACAAAATCACTAGAGACAAAAAGGAGATGGCAAATGTAATGAGCTTACTGAAAGAAGTATCAGAGGAAATCTGTAGTAAAGACATAGAGGAACACAAAAGGTTAGGGAAATACGAGAAAAGCAAGACAAGACCTCTAAAGGTGACTTTCCAGAGTGTAAACACTGTGGAAGAGATACTAAAAAATGCAAAAAAATCTTATGGAAAAAGAGGAGTTCAAAAATGTATGGATTAAAAGATGCCTAACACAAGAGGAACTGGAATTACTGAAAGAGAAAAGGGAGGAAGCAAAAACAAAAAATGAGGGAAGATCAAGAAGAGGACAAGAAGAAATTTTTTTACAAAGTAATAGGATTGCAGGTACGAAAGTGGTACACAAACAGGATGGAATAAAAAGGAGGAAGTTAGTAGAACCATGTCATGACAAGTATATAAACAAGATGATAAAGTTGATGTACTCAAATGTGGATGGAATGGTATCTAAATTACTAGAGATGAATGATTATGTCAGAGAAAATGAACCACAAATAATATGCCTAACTGAGACAAAATTAACACCAAGGATATCCAATGACATACTAAACTTTGAGGAATACAATATATGGAGAAGAGACAGAAACTTAAAAAAAGGAGGAGGAATTATAATATTAACTAAGAAAAATCTAAAAGTCAAGGAAATAAACCTAGATATACCATCACAAGTAGAACTGATTGCAGTAGAGATCGACACATCTGAAGGTAAAGTAATTGTAGCCAATTTGTATATGCCACCCAGATCAAACACATGGGAAAGAGAAGAATATGAGGACCTGGCAGAGAGTACAATTCAGAGTATAAGATCCTTGCTACATAAAATGGAAGAGAAATCGGAAAGAATTATACTAACTGGGGATTTCAATACAAATATAAATTGGAATACTCTAGATATAAATAGCCAAGAAAGCTGTTGGGACCAAAAGCTCCTGGATCTCGTACAAGAGTTTTTCTTAACGCAACATGTGAGGGAAACCACTAGAAAAAGAGGACTTGATGTACCTTCAGTGCTAGATCTAATATTTACTAGGCAAGAAAATGACATTGACAGTTTAATATATCACCCTCCACTCGGCAGAAGCGATCATGCAGTACTAAATTATAACTTCAGGATAGCATATGACATAGTAAACAGCAATGACAGTTACAAAAAGAGACTAAACTATAAAAAGGGAAATTATCAAGACCTAAAGAAGTATTTCTTAGAAGTTGATTGGGAAAATGAGCTTAGAGGACAAGATTTAAATGCTGTATATAAAAAATTTTGTGAATTTTATGAAATAGGAGTCCAGAAGTACATCCCACAGCACAAAGAAGCAGATAAGAAAATACAGAAATGGTTCAATACAGAATGTAAAAAATCAAAAGAAAGAAGAGATTTGTTGTGGAATAGATACAGAAGACACAATAGTGAAAGGGCGTATAATAATTACAAACAGGCAAGAAACGACTATACAAGAATAAGGAGGAAGCCCAAAAACAGTTTGAGGAGGATATAATAAATAAAAGTAGTGATCAACCAAAGCTGTTTTACAGCTATATCAGAAGCAAAACCAAAGTAAAAGATATAATACAATCCATCACGGACGAGGGAATCACTTATACACAAGAGAAAGATATTTGTGAAGCACTAAATAAGAATTTCCAATTAGTTTTTACAGAAGAAAAAAATTTTGAGAGGGAATATGTGGAACACGCATGTCCACACATACTACCAGATATACAAATAGCAGAAAAAGTAATACAGGAGGAGTTAAGTAGATTAGACAGAGGAAAAGCAAGTGGTCCTGATGAAATTTCATGTTGGGTGTTACGAGAATGTGCAAAGGAGTTAAGTAAACCATTATTTTTAATTTTCAAGAAATCCTTGAGTCAAGGGAAACTACCTGATATTTGGAAAAAAGCAAATATAGTCCCCTTATTCAAGAAAGGAAATAGACAAAATCCTCTCAACTACCGACAAGTATCACTGACCAATGTTGTAAGCAAGGTATTAGAAAAACTTATAAGAAAAGCATGGGTAAATCATCTAGAAGAACACAGTATGATAACAGAAAGACAGTTTGGCTTCAGAAAAGGAAAATCATGTGTTACTAATCTGTTGAGCTACTATGACAGAGTAACAAACACAATACAGGAAAGGGAAGGATGGGTGGACAGTATCTATTTAGATTTCAAGAAAGCTTTTGACACAGTACCACACCAAAGACTTTTATGGAAGCTGTACCATCAAGGAGGAATTCGAGGCAAACTGTTTTGTTGGATGCAAGACTTTCTCATAAAAAGAGAAATGAGGACAGTACTAAGAGGAAACTACTCATCATGGAAAGAAGTGACTAGTGGAGTACCACAGGGTTCGGTGCTGGCACCAATCATGTTTCTAGTGTACATAAATGATATAAACAGTAACACTGGAAATGAGAGCTATCTGAATATGTTTGCAGATGATGCAAAAATACAAAGGAGAATTACTAGCACAGACTCTTGTAGGGAGCTACAAGAAGAATTATATAAACTTCATGAATGGAGTAGTACATGGCAAATGGAATTCAATGTGGACAAGTGTCATGTAATCAAGTTTGGTAAAAGTGGAAAAAGACCTGATTGGGATTATAAGTTAGGAAATAAAACCCTATACACATCAGAAAGAGAGAAAGACCTAGGTGTGATTATCAATAACAGACTATCTCCGGCTGACCACATCAGCGAGAAGGTACGGAACATGTATACACTGCTTGCAAATATGAGAATAGCATTCACATACATAAATGAAGACATGCTAAGAAGGATAATAACATCATTCATTAGACCAACCCTGGAATATGCATCAACAGTCTGGAGTCCTCATCTCAAAAAGCATATAGACAAGATTGAAAAAGTTCAAAGGGCCGCTACAAGATGGATACCAAGCTTAAGGGACCTAAGCTACGAAGAAAGACTAAATAAACTGAATCTACCAACACTACAGGAGAGAAGGAAAAGAGGTGACATGATAATGCTATATAAGTGCATATCAGGAAAGGAGAAAATAGACATAAATGATTACTTAACATATGGAGAAGCATCAGCAAGAGGACACTGCAAAAAACTGCATAAGAAGAGAGGTGATAAAGACGTAAGGAAATTCAGTTTCCCAAACAGAGCAGTTGATCAATGGAATGCACAATGTTTGTGTGCCAAAACAATTCACAAATTTAAGGATATGTACGATAAATATGGTCTAAGACACGGGACAATACGAGCTTGACTCATTCCTGTAAAGATACAATTAGGTAAGAACACATACACATACTAAACTTAGAGGAATATAGTATATGGAGAAGAGATAGAAACTTAAAAACAGGAGGAGGAATTATAATATTAACTAAGAAAAATCTAAAAGTCAATAAAATAAAACTAGATATACCATCACAAGTAGAACTGATTGCAGTAGAGATCAACACATCTGAAGGGAAAGTATTGTAGCCAATTTGTACATGCCACCCAGATCAAACACATGGGAAAGAGACAAATATGAGGACCTGGCAGAGAGTACAATTCAGAGTTTAGAGCATTGCTACATAAAATGGAAGAGAAATCGGAAAGAATTATACTAACTGGAGATTTTAATACAAATATAAATTGGAATACTCTAGATATAATAAGCCAAGAAAGCTGTTGGGACCAAAATCTCCTGGATCTCGTGCGAGAGTTTTTCTTAACGCAACATGTGAGGGAAACCACCAGAAAAAGAGGACTCGATGTGCCTTCACTGCTAGATCTCATATTTACTGGGCAAGAAAATGATATTGACAGTTTAATATATCACCCTCCACTCGGCAAAAGCGACCATGCAGTACTAAATTGCAACTTCAGGATAGCATATGACATAGTTAACAACAATGAAAGTTACAAAAAGAGCCTAAGCTATAAAAAGGGAAATTATCATGAACTAAAGAAGTATTTCTTAGAAGCTGATTGGGAAAATGAGCTTAGAGGACAAGATTTAAATGCTGTATATAAAAAATTCTGTGAATTTTATGAAATAGGAGTCCAGAAGTACATCCCACGGCACAAAGAAGCAGATAAGAAAATACAGAAATGGTTCAATACAGAATGTAAAAAATCAAAAGAAAGAAGAGGTTTGTTGTGGAATAGATACAGAAGACACAATAGTGAAAGGGCATATAATAATTACAAACAGGCAAGAAACGATTATACAAGAATAAAGAGGGAAGCCCGAAAACAGTTTGAGGAGGATATCACAAATAAAAGTAGTGATCAACCGAAGCTATTTTACAGCTACATCAGAAGCAAAACCAAAGTAAAAGATATAATACAATCCATTACGGACGAGGGAATTACCTATACACAAGAGAAAGATATTTGTGAAGCACTAAATAAGAATTTCCAATCAGTTTTTACAGAAGAAATAAATTTTGAGAGGGACTATGTGGAACATGCATGCCCACACATACTACCAGATATACAAATATCAGAAAAAGTAATACAGGAGGAGTTAAGTAAATTAGACAGAGGAAAAGCAAATGGTCCTGATGAAATTTCATGTTGGGTGCTACGAGAATGTGCAAAGGAGTTAAGTAAACCATTATTTTTAATTTTAAGAAATCCTTGAGTCAAGGTAAACTACCTGATATTTGGAAGAAAGCAAATATTGTCCCCTTATTCAAGAAAGGGAATAGACAAAATCCACTCAACTACCGACCAGTATCACTGACCAGTGTTGTAAGCAAGGTATTAGAAAAGCTTATAAGAAAAGCTTGGGTAAATCATCTAGAAGAACACAATATGATAACAGAAAGACAGTTTGGTTTCAGAAAATGAAAATCATGTGTTACTAATCTGTTGAGCTACTATGACAGAGTAACAGACACAATACAAGAAAGAGAAGGATGGGTGGACAGTATCTATTTAGATTTCAAGAAAGCATTTGACACAGTACCATACCAAAGACTTTTATGGAAACTGTACCATCAAGGAGGAATTCGAGGCAAACTGTTTTGTTGGATGCAAGATTTTCTCATAAAAAGAGAAATGAAAACAGTACTGAGGGGAAACTACTCATCATGGAAAGAAGTGACCAGTGGAGTACCACAGGGCTCAGTGCTGGCACCAATCATGTTTTTAGTGTATATAAATGATATAGACAGTTACACTGGAAATGAAAGCTATTTAAATATGTTTTTAGATGATGCAAAAATACAAAAGAGAATTACTAACACAGACTCTTGTAAAGAGCTACAAGAAGAATTAAATAAACTTCATGAATGGAGTAATACATGGCAAAAGGAATTCAATGTGGACAAGTGTCATGTAATCAAGTTTGGTAAAAGTGGAAAAAGACCTGATTGGGATTATACGTTAGGAAATGAAACCCTATAACATCAGAAAGAGAGAAGGACCTAGGTGTGATTATCAATAACAGACTATCTCCGGCTTACCACATCAGTGAGAAGGTACGGAACATGTATACATTGCTTGCAAATATGAGAACAGCATTAACATACATAAATGAAGACATGCTAGGAAGAATAATAACATCATTCATCAGACCAACCCTGGAGTATGCATCAGTAGTCTAGAGTCCTCATCTCAAAAAACACATAGACAAGATTGGAAAAGTTCAAAGGGCCGCTACAAGATGGATACCAAGCTTAAGGGATCTAAGCTACGAAGCAAGACTAAATAAACTGAATCTACCAACACTACAGGAGAGAAGGAAAAGAGGTGACATGATAATGCTATATAAATGCATATCAGGGAAGGAGAAAATAGACATAAATGATTACTTAACATATGGGGAAGCATCAGCAAGAGGACACTGCATAAAACAGCATAAGAAGAGAGGTGATAAAGACGTGAGGAAATTCAGTTTCCCAAACAGAGCAATTGATCAGTGGAATGCACTACCGAATGAAATAGTGTGTGCCAAAACAATTTACAAATTTAAGGATATGTACGATAAATATGGTTTAAGACACGGGACAGTACGAGCTTGACTCATTCCTGTAAAGATACAATTAGGTAAGAACACACACACACACACACACACACACATATATATATATATATATATATATATATATATATATATATATAATTAATCCCTCTACTGTCCAATGCAATAGAGCCAAAAGCATGTCCGGAAAGTGGTCCCATCGGGAAAGTGGGCCCCAGCCTCCTGGACCTGTACTTATGGACCCTAATCTACCCTGACTCAGAAAAACACCTATACAACTCCCTACTGTACATGCATTGCACCTATTTAAGACCCAATGCACACCAATAAGGGACATAAAAGACTGAAATAAATGCAAAAGAACCAGAGAATGAGGTTTTAGAGGTGGGTTTATACAATACTGTATTAAACATTCTGGGTACTTACAAGTCCCTGGCTCCTGGACTGGTACTTATGGACCCTAACCTAGCCTAACTCAGAAAAACACCTCCCTACTGCACATGCATAGCACCTAAGACCTTATTCACACCAAGAAGGAACATTAAAAAGTGAAATGAGGTTTTAGAGGTAAGTATGAAAAATACAGTACAATATGAAACATTCTGGGTACTTACAAGTCTCTGGCCTTCTTGAATAACCAACCTCCTCTCAGACTTTGACCTTTAAAAAGGTACCTGAAGCACCTGCAGTACACTGTACATGAAGTCTTGCACTGAACTTTGTCATTTGCACTCAGAATTCCATTCTCTAAACACTGTGCACTCTAGTCTTACCTGCACCTTAATGAAATAAGTGTTGCACTCTGCACTTAAGTCTTTGCACTCATAAATCCAGTCTCTTAACACTACACAATCTAGTCTAATTTGCGCTCCACTGAACGTCAATAAAATCAGTGTTGCACTCTGCACTTAAGTCTTTCACTCAGAATTCTAATTTTTTAACACCACCATTTTTTTTTTTTTTTCACTGTACAACACTGTAAATTCCCGTGTGGTTTAGTGGCGAGTTCTTGCTGTTTATTCACTGTCAGAGTCTGAGAGTAGCTGACGCAGGTGGACTAGGGGTACGTCGCTGGGACGTGGTGATGGACTACCCACTGCAGATGACTCTGAAGAGAGGTGAAAACTCACGTCCAGTGGCGACACCGCCTGTCTTGGGGAGGCAATGGTGTGGAGCCAGGGCTGGGGACAGCGGGGGTCACGGGTCTGAAAAAGCTGTCAATTGTTAATTGACGCAAGGAACGACGATTTTGGCGATTAATGATGCGCTACCTGAAAGCACACACTTCCCCCACAAGTCCCAAGGGCCCCATCTCCCTGTCGCAGTCCGGGTGTTCCAGGTAGTCAAGAACGAACTCTACGTGTTCCCGGAGTGCGCTCAGCTTGGGGATGGCTGGAGTAGTGTCACGCTGAGAGGAATCCGCATCATCGTTGGAATCTTCATGCTGGGTACTGACACCTGCAGCTGAACATGCGATCTTGATATCAGACATGGTCTGATACCCAGGATCGCCCTCGTCGTCATCCAACCACTCATGCACTTCATCCACGTCAACATCGTCACCGTGCATGGAAGTCATCCATGTCAAAACCTAGGAACTCGTGCTCCACATCCGTTCCAAGACGCAGACGAGAGTAACCATTTTCTAGAGTCTTGACAGGGACTTTCTTCCGTGCACTGGCCCAGTTGTAGATTGCAGACTTGATGTTGTAGTGGTGAAGGTTTTCTAAAGTCCGCTGGCCTCGCGTGTCCCATCCCTCCCTGCGCTCGTCCTAGTCCTCGAGAACAACCATCACCTCGTCCAGGAACTTCCTTCGGTACAGCCTCTTCGTTGCCACGATCACTCCTTGGTCCATTGGTTGGATGAGAGAAGTCGTATTAGGTGGCATAAAAATGCATCTAATGCGCCTATTCTCAGCCACCAAGTCCTTGTCGCACGGGTGGGCAGGTGCATTACTGAGGAGAAGGAGGGCCTTTACCTGGTAGCACAGGTTTCCCAGTGTCTTTTTCTGGTAATTGATGATCTTGACGAAATGGCGGTGGAACCAGTCTTTGAAGATCTGGGCAGTGAACCATGCCTTCAAAGAATGGTACCAAACGACAGGAAGGACGCCCATTACCCCACGATGACACCGAGGCTGCTTTGCATGGGCAACAATAACGGGCTTAAGCCGGTGCATGCCGTTAGCATTGGCATAACACAAAGCAGATATCCGTTGCTTGGAGAGTTTGTGGCCAGTTATACGCTTCCCCATCTCCTTGGCTAGAGTGTTCATTGGCAAAGAGCAATAGAATAAACCAGTTTCATCAGCGTTGTAGACCTGACCGAGAGTGAGGCCCTCCCTGTTGATCAAGCCCTTCACCTTGTGCTGAAACTCCTCTACTCCAACCTCGTTGGCGTCCAAAGCTTTGCCGTGAGACTTAAGGTTGGTAAGACCATGTCGTAACTTGAATGCAAAGAGCCAACCCTCAGATGCCCTGAAGTCTGGGGCATCGTGAAGCCTTGTGAACTTCTCAGCAGCAGCCTTCTGCTCCGTGCCACGCACCAGCACACCAGCAGCACGTTGCTGTCGATGCCAAATCAACGTGGAGTGGACGACTTCAGCGTACCAGGGAGTAAACATCATCTTCCTCTCCACATTACATTAGTTCTTCAATGAGAGGTCAGCCATGTACTGCAAGAGTTTGTCGCAGGATCTCTTGATATCAAACACAGATTGGGCCAGGCTGAATTCAGGGAGGATGCATGAGGTCGACCACCCCCTGTCCACCTTGTCCAATATCTCCCTCTTCTTCTCCAGAGTCAAAACCACTCTCTTCCTCTTCTCAGCTGGTGGGGCCATCATCACACACATTAACAAGAGGCAGGAGAGCAGCAGCAGAGCCTGCAGGAGGTAGGACACCACCACAAAAGTGAGCACGTGGGCGGCCATGATGACGAGCGTGCACTCACAACAAGGGACAGGCGATAAGTGGGGAGTATGCAGGGGCGTTCTAGCGGACGGCGGTGGAACTAAGCACCAAAACACAGCTGGTCCGTGCTGCGCATGCCGAGTTCAAATGACGGGGGAAGAAAGTCAGTTTTTTTTTTTTTTTTTTTTTTTTTTTGCGCTTTCTGGCCAATTTTGGGAGTATTGAATCCCGAGAACAAAATGTCTGGTAAGTGGAGTGTCCGGAAAGTGGGCGTCCAGATAGTATGGGAATTACTGTAAATATCTCACATCTCATCTCATCTTATCAGCCATTTGAGTGTCCACTGCAGGACTGGCCTATCCCGACCAAAGTGGGGAAGATACAGCCAATGTATCTTTTCTAAGTGGCTTAGGCTGTTTGGTAGAGATTGAACGTAGGGTGAGAAGTGCTTGTAAGTGTAATTGTAGTGTTGGAGTGGCTTTGGATGTGTGTGTGTAGTCTGTGAACCAAGAGTAATCGGCCTGCGCAAGCCAATTGGGTGCAAGCATACTTTATAGTATGCGACACTGGTTCAACCACAGCACCCCTATATATCTGCCAAGCAGTACGTGGCCAGAAAAACGCTCCCAAAGGTTATTACCCTGGCGTGGCGCGAACCCTCGTTCTTCTGTGTACAAAAACACACACTTTACCACTGTACCTCCATATATATATATATATATATATATATATATATATATATATATACTGTATGTATATATATATATATATATATATATATATATATATATATATATTTTTTCTATATACTCATAGTAGTTATATATATATATATATATATATATATATATTTATATATATATATATATATATATTCTATATACTGTATATATATAATATATATATATATATATATATATATATATATATATATCGTTTTCGTTTTTAAAGGCTCCAACATGCTTGCATGTGTCGGCCTTGGTCACCTAATGGCGGCTCTCCACGCTGCACGATCCATTGCAGCCTCCCTGTTCAGTCCCTTAACCCTAAGGTCACACTTAATATATATATATATATATATATATATATATATATATATATATATATGTATGTTAGAATCATCATCCTTTGTATAATTCTAACATACAGTATGCTGCATGTTTGATCACGATTCGCCTTGTGGCTTCCATAGTGACCAGGCTTGCGTGTTCTACCTCACTCCCCCCTTCTCCCCCTTATAGTAGAGTAAGTCGTTCTTTCTGTTGTTCAGAGCAGGAGTGTCAACTCTTCATCCTCTGAGCCCACATTTGCGTGTCCTTCTTGCAAGTTGAATCAAGCTCTGCCGCCCCCTATATAGTGAGCTCGGTCTCTGCATTAGGGCCACTTAGATCTACTCATTTTGTTCACATCTCTGTCCTCCCCTGTATAGTGTATTTTTTTTATGAGTGCTCAGAAAGTCTCCAGCCATCTAGCTGCTGTATAATTTGAGTATGAGTGTTGTTACCATTTTTCTTGTGCTGTATGGCCTAAGGCATTAATTCGTAGGCCTGGTAAGGTTTTTTGTGATTCACGTAGAGTTTTTAATGTCAGCCAATATTAATAATATTTTGTATCTGTAATAATATATCTTGCTTTAACTGAGCATTCTCCGGTTTTCTCATTTATCAGGGTTGACTTAGATAAATTTGCTCTTGCTAAATTCATGTTAATAGAGGCTATTGCAGTTAACCATATATGTAACCTGTTTTGCCATTACATTATCCTTATGAGTCCTGAATGTTTAGTTGTTAGTTTGAGCATTAAACTTTAACTTGTAATTTTACCTCTTTTGTTTTGAACCTGGAACTTTGCGGGACAGTAGTGATTTTAGTATTCTCACTTGAATTGTTCATTATCTCTCTCTGTTCCGTAACATAAATTTGGCGACCTCTTATCAGGATATTCAGGATATTATCATAAGGATATTGCTTGATATTTTGTGACTGTGATTTATTCATGATGTCTACTATTACTACTCTTGATGAAGCCAAAGATTTTTTGTCAAATGTGCAAACAGTGTGTGATGTAGAAAACAGAACAAAGAATGAACTTAAGCTTGTTGCTCAACAATTGGGAATTGCTGTTCGCTCTCATCAGTCTAAAGATCAAATTGTTGACATGATTAATAAAGGCTTGTTTAATGTAACTCCTCCAGATGAGCAAACGCAGATTGAAATAGCTAAGTTACAGCTAGCCCTGCAGGAGGCTCGTGCTAAGGAGGCTGAGTCTCAGGCTCGTATTCAGGAGGCACAGGCAGAAATTGAAATTGCTAGGATTCAGGCAGACCATGAGTATCGCATGAAACAAAGTGGAACTGGATCATCTTGCTCTGATGATTTTGATGTGGCTAAAAATGTTAAACTTGTCCCTCCTTTTAATGAATCTGATTTAACAAAGTATTTTCAGTTGTTTGAGAGGGTAGCTACAGGTTTTAATTGGCCCAAAAAGTATTGGCCAGTCTTCCTTGAAACTGTTCTCACCGGTAAAGCTCAAGTAACTTATGCATCTTTGCCTCAGGATCAATCTGATAATTATGATGTAGTTAAGAGCTTGATTCTTAAGGCCTATGAGCTTGTTCCTGAAGCCTAAAGAGTAAAATTTAGGACAACTTATGAGCAAGATAAGCAATCCCATGTTGAGTATGCAAAAATCAAAGAAGTTCTGTTAGAGCAGTGGTTAAATTCTAAGAATGTGATTCTGATTTTGATATGAAATTACTTCCCCCCCCCTGGGGGTAGGGGAGTTTTCAAGAATACTCCCCCAGTATCCCTGCTTGTCGTAAAAGGCGACTAAAAGGGTTGGCGGAGGGTTAGTGCCCCTCCCCGGAAAACAACTAACTAAAAAAACAAACAAGAAGCCTCGGACAAGGACTGACCAAACGATGACGACCCAGGACCGGACAAAGGACTTGGTAATGAGTACATGGAATGTAAGAGGAGCGAATGATGAGGTGAAAGAGAGAGAGATTGTCCAGGTGCTTGAGGGTGCGAAAGTGGATGTATGTGGAATAACTGAAACAAAATGGTAGGGAGAAAGTGTGAGAGAATGGGAGTATGGATGGGGTATATGTGCAGGAGTAGATGAGAATGAGAGGGCAAAGGAAGGAGTGTGTATAGTTGTGAGTAAAAGATGGAAGAAGAGCATAAGACAGTATGGATCAGTTGGGTCAAGGATTGTGTGGGTAAAGTTGAAAGTTGGAATACAAATGTGGGCGATTGTGTGTGTGTATGCGCCAATGCAAGATCGTGCTAGAAGAGTGAGAGAAGAGTTCTGGACAAATGTGGAAGTGTGCATGGAAAAGTTTGGAAGGAATGAGAGAGTGTTTTTGATTGGTGATATGAATGGTAAAGTTGGTAATGTGAAGGTGGATAGAATAGTTGGTGAGTGGGGTGTGCCTGCCGAGATAGATGAGAATGGGAGTGCGTTAGTGGACATTTGTGCTGGGAGGGGGTTGGTGATAGCCAATACACTCTTCAGGCATAAAATGATCCACAGGTATACATGGCGAGTGATGAGAAGGGTGGGTGGTGAACTGAATGAAAGGAAGGCAATGATTGATTATGTGTGTGTGGATGAAAGGATGCGAAGATGTGTAAAGGATGCAAGAGTGTATAGAGGTTCGGGGAGTGGACTTTCTGACCACTACTTGGTGGTGGCCAGAATTAGGATGCAAGTGAGATGGAGGAATAGAAGAAGGGAAAGACAAGAGGAAGGAGTAGTTGCAAGGAGAGTGGAAAGGTTACAAGAGGATGAGAAAAAGGCAGAGTATAAGAGAGAAGTGGAGGAACGATTGGGCAAATATGAATTGGAGCAGATGGGAGACGTGGAAGGTGTGTGTAAGATATTTACAGAAGAAATATGTGCAGCATGTGATGTGGTGTGTGGAAGGAAGAGAAGGCGGAGGGGGGTGCAAGGAACAGCGTGGTGGACTGAAGAAGTGAAACAGGCTGTGGCACAAAAGAAGAAAGCATACAATGAATGGGTGAGAAATAGGGGCGTGGAAGAAGTTGAGAGGCGGAAGAGAGAATTATATGTAGAAAGGAAGAGAGAGGTGAAAAGATTAGTAAGAGAGAGTAAGAAGAAAGTGGATGAGGAATTTGGAAGAAATTTGAGTGTAAAGTGGAGGGACTGTAAGAAAATGTTCTGGAGAGAAGTGAAAAGAGTAAGACAGGGTGGAGGTGAAGTTAGCAGGGGAGTGAAAGATAAAAATGGTAGATTACTAGTGGAGAAGGGAGAAAAAGTGAGCAGATGAAGAGAACACTTTAAGGAATTGTTGAACGTAGAGGATGGAAGTAATGCGAGTATAAGTGGCTGGGGAATGGCTGGGAGAAGGAGGGAGGTGAGAAGACAGGAAGAAATCAGTAGGATAGAAGTTGTGGAAGCAATGAAGAAAGTTAAATTGGGGAAAGCCCCAGGAATTGATGGAGTGTGTGGTGAAATGCTGAAGCTTGGGGGAGAGATAGTAGTAGAATGGATGTGGAAGATGTGCAGATTGGCCTGGGAGGAAGGTAGATTCCCGGAGGATTGGAAGTCAGGTATAATTATTCCCTTGTACAAAGGAAAAGGGGAAAAAGAAGTGTGTGGTAATCAAAGGGGCATTTGTCTTCTTAGTATAATAGGAAAAGTGTACGGTAGGATACTTATAGACAGAGTTAGAGAAAGAACAGAGAAATTAGTTGGAGAAGAACAGGGAGGCTTTAGGAAGGGAAGAGGTTGTGTAGATCAGATATTCATTCTTAGACCTTTAGTGTAAAAGTTTCTAGAGAAGGGAAAGAAGTTGTATGCGGCTTTCATGGATTTGGAGAAACCATATGACAGGGTGGATAGACTAGGATTGTGGAAAGTGTTAAGAATATATGGAGTAGATGGGAAGTTGTTGAATGCTGTGAAGAGTATGTACGATGGTGCGAAGGCTGCAGTGCGTGTGGATGGTGAACTAAGTGAATTTTTCTCTTTGAAAGTTGGTTTGAAACAGGGATGTGTCATGTCTCCATGGTTGTTCAATCTGTACATGGATGGGGTAATAAAAGAGGTACAAGGTAGGGTAGTGGATGTTGGAGTGGCCCTGGTGAGAGAGGATAGTGTTTGGAAACTCCCTGTACTGTTGTTTGCAGATGATACTGTGTTGTTGAGTGAAGACGAAGGGGAGCTGCAAGGCTTGGTGGATGAGTTTGAGAAAGTGTGTAAGAAACGGAACCTAAAGGTGAATGTAGGGAAGAGTAAAGTGATGGTCTTTGAGAGAGGTGAAGTTAGTGAATGTACAGCGAGGTTAGATGGTGAGGAATTGGAAAATGTGAGTACGTTTAAGTATTTGGGTAGTGTGATGAGTAAGGATGGAGGTTTGGAGGGTGAAGTGCTTGAAAGGGTACAGCAGGGAAGAAAGGTTGCTGGTTCCTTGAAAGCAGTGATAAGAAACAGGGAAGTGAGCATGGAAGGGAAAAAGTTACTACATGACAGTATTGTGATACCAACTCTAACGTACGGAAGTGAAGCTTGGACATTGTTGGAAGGACACAAGTCAAGAGTGAGAGCAGTGGAAATGAGTTATTTAAGAGGAGCCTGTGGAGTCACATGGAGAGACAGGCTGACGAATGAGGATATAAAGGAGCGTTGTGGTGTGGATGTGGATGTGATAGGAAGCGTTATGAGGAACACACTGAGGTGGTTTGGCCATGTGGAGAGGATGGAGGGTGAAAGACTGACGAAGAGAGTGTATGTGAGTGAGGTGGAGGGGGAAGAGGGAGGGGAGGCCGAGGATGAGATGGAGGGATGGTGTGGAGAGGTATATGAGAGAGGGGGGTGTGAGTTGGGAGCAGGGCAGTGAAATGGCGGGGGACAGGGCGACTTGGAGACGAGTTGTTTGTGGCCACCCCAAACGGGATTGGAGGCGTCTGGGCTAGATAGACAGACAGATTTTGCTGGAGGATTTCCCAAAAGGTGAATTAATAAAAGAGTGTAAGCCTATATCTTGATGAGAGAAGACAGAGAGATAATTTGTCTGATGCTGCAGTTTTAGCTGATGAATATGTTCTCACTCACAAGAGATATTCTAAAGAAAAAGGGAAAGCTGAGAGTAAGTGGGCACGTTGCCTCTACTCAGAGTACAGGTAACAGGAAAAGAGAATAAAGATGATGTTTCTCAGGAAGTAAATAATTAGCTCCAATTCTTAGATTTCAGAAAAGTAAATGTACTTATTGCAGTAAGCTTGGTCATACTACGGAGAAATGTTTCAGGAGACAGCGTGATGTGAACAAAAAGGAGTCTTTAAATATTCAGTCAATTGGTCTAGTGTCCACCCTTGAGAGTTCCCAGAATTCTTTAACCAAGTTAACTGAACCTGCTTTGAGGGGTAAATTAAATTCTCATGATGAAGCTCCTCTTTTGAGCAGTAACGTGGGTGACACTCTCAAGAGTTCATGTGCTAATTTCCTGTCTGATGGTTTTGTCAGTTATCTGGACAATAATGACAGGAAATCAGTTAAAATATATCGTGATACAGGTGCTTGCCAATCCCTTATGCTGACCAGTGTTCTAGGCTCTAATGTTAATTCCTTTGATGAAACTGTAATCTTACAAGGTGTAGGGAATAATTACTTCTCTGTCCCTCTGTTCAGAGTGCATTTAGAGTCTCGTTTTGTTAATGGTTCCGTTATGGTTGGGTTGGTTGAGACACTCCCAATGTCAGGTGTAACTTTCTTACTTGGAAATGATATTGGTGGAAGTCAAGTGTGTCCAGCTCCTCAGTTGTCTAGTGAACCAGTGACTGCGCCCCAGGATTGTGATATCACTGATGTGTTCTCTGCATGAGTTTGTCACTAGGGCTAAGTCTAAAGTTACTGGTGACTTAGAGGATAATGATGATGATGACGTTATCCTAGCTGACACTTTTTCTTGCTAATATGGACCACTCACCAGATGAGGCAGTACCCCCGTAGTGTTGAAAATTTGTCTCTGTCAAGAGTTGGTTGAGTTGCAGGCTGATGACCCTGAGTTGGAAAGGTTTAGCTAACTCTGCTTGCAATGAGGAAGAGTCAGCTGGTGCTTCTCACTCTGTTATTATATAAAGTCAGGAGTACTTATGAGGAAGTGGAGACCCCCCAACAGCATCAGCCGACTGTGAATGGGAGGTTGTACATCAAGTTGTCATCCCTCGTGTTTGGTAGGCAGGATATCATTAGAGTGGCTCATGATTCCAGTTTGGCAGGACACCTTTGGAGTAAGGAAGACTGTGGGCACGCATTTTGAAGCTATCTTCTACTGGCCAGGTATCTTCAGAGATGTTTCCGGGTATTGTAAGTCTTGTCACACCTGTCCAAGTTGTGGGGAAGTGTAATCAGTACTTCTGAACAGGTTGCACCTCTAGTTCCCATTCCTCCTTTTGAGGCGCCTTTCACCCGTGTGTTGGTGGATATTGTGGGCCCTCTTCCTAAGACTTCTTCAGGATTTTCTTATGTGTTGACCCTGATTGATAAGGCTACTTGTTATCCTGAAGCCATTCCACTTAGAAATATCTCAGCAAAGAACGTGGTTAAGGAAATGCTGGGGTTCTTCACCAAGTTTGGTCTGCCCAAGGAGGTACAGTCAGACCGGGGAAGTAATTTCATGTCAAATGTTTTCAAGCAGTCTCTGAAAGAGTTGGGCATCACCCAGATCACGTCTTCAGTTTACCATCCCCAGACCCAAGGAGCGTTGGAGAGATATCATCAAACACTCAAATCGATGCTCAAGAAATACTGTTTGGAACATCACAAAGATTGGGATAAAGGTCTTCCATTCGTTGTATTTGCCGCAGGAGAATCTCCAAATGAATGACTGGGCTTCTCACCCTTTGAACTACTGTTTGGCTATAAGCTACTCAAGGAATGCTGGCTGTCGGAGGAAGATGACGTCAACCTGCTGGAGTATGTGATGAAGTTCAAAGAACGGCTGTCCACTGCTTTACAGCTGGCGAGAGAAAATTTAGGAGCTGCTCAGGAGAAGATGAAGACTTGGTATGATAAGAAGTCCAGGTTACGCCACTTTCAGCCAGGAGATCAGGTTTTTATTCTCCTACCGGTGCATGGGCAACCTCTTCAAGCCAAGTTTAGTGGTCCTTATTTCGTGGAGAAGAAACTCAGTGATGTCAACTATGTCATCGCCACACCAGATCGTAGAAAGAACAAGCAACTTTGTCACATCACCATGCTAAAGTTGAGTATCACAGTGACGAAAACAAAACCAGTCTGCACTGTAGCTGTTCCACCCGAGTCTGCAAGTGAAGTTCTCCCATGCAGCATGAGCCTGAGTGATAGTTTGGGGAAGCATCCTGATATCATGAATGATCTCCAGACTAAGCTTTCTCATCTAGCTCCCGAGGAAAGGCAGGAGTTTTCGGCATTACTGCAGGAGTACCCGCAAGTGTTCTCTGCCACTCCAGGAAGAACCACTGTGTTGATGCATGATGTCGATGTTGGAGACGTAAAGCCAATTAAACTGCCTCCTTACCGTGTGAACCCAGTGAAAGTTCATCTCATCCAGAAGGAGCTTGGCTACCTGTTGGACCACAAGATGATTGGAGTTCTGTCAGAGCGAGTGGAGTTCTCCTGTCACTCTAGTCCCTAAGCCAGGTGGGTCACAGCGGCTTTGCATCGACTAGAGACGTGTTAATCAGATAACCAAAACAGACACTTACCCTCTCCCTCGCGTGGAAGATTGCACAGACAAGATCGGAAAGGCTAGGTACATAAGTAAGTTTGATTTGTTAAAGGGATACTGGCAAGTACCTATGACTGAACGTGCTAGGGAGATCTCATGTTTTGTAGCACTAGGAAAGACTTTTGCATGTTCTGTAATGCCATATGGTATGAAGAATGCACCAGCCACTTTTCAGAAGCTCATGAATGTTGTAACGAAGGGTTTGGTAGGGTGTGATTGTTTATATTGGGATGATGTATTAATCTTCAGTGACAACTGGAAAGATCACCTATGCCATGTCAGTAAAATTTCTTGAGCGTTTGGTTCAGATGCTAATCTTGTAGCTAATTTATCAAAGTGTGAGTTTGGTCAAGCTAAAGTTCAGTACCTTTGGGTACGTAATTGGTGATGGACACGTTGCGACCACCAGGAGCTAAGGTTCAGATTATAAGTGATCTTCCCAGACCTAAAAGTAGGAAAGAGTTACAAAGATTTTTGGGAATGGTAGGTTATTACAGGAGATTTGTTCTTAACTTTTCAATTCTTGTATCACCACTTACAGACCTACTGAAAAAGGGAGTTAAATTTGTATGGATTCCAGATAACCTGTGAATCCTTCTCTTCAGTAAACTTAAAGTTATCCTATTAAGTCAGCCAAAGTGCTCGCTACTCCAAATTTTGGCTAAGCCTTTTTAAGATGGCTTTTTGTTGACGCAAGTGATATAGGAGGCTGGGGCTGTTTTGCTGCAAGAGGATGATCAGGGTATTGAACACCCTGTATCTTATTACAGTAAGAAGTTCACTCCACCTCAAAGAATCCACTAACTATTGAGAAAGAGCTTTTGGCCTCGATTTTGGGTTTACAGCATTTTTCAGTTTATTTGTGTTCTGGTTTTGAATTTGCATAGTCATTTATACCGATCATAACCCACTTGAAATTCCTTTAGTAAGTTTAAAGATAAAAATCAGAGATTGACAAGATGGAGTCTACTTCTTCTGTGGCTTATTCAGCTAGACATACAACACGTGTCAAGGGGAAAGAAAAATGTTATTGCAGACTGCATATCTAGACTTTAGACAGATTGTTTTTAGAGTAATAAGAAATTTCCTTTGTAAATTTCTTTTCTTTTGTGGGGAGGTGTTACATAGCCTACGATGATTTCATCATCCTTTGTATAATTCTAACGTACAGTATGCTGCATGTTTGATCACGATTCGCCTCAGGCTTCCATAGTGACCAGGGCTTCAGCGTGTTCCCACCTCACCCCCTCTTCTCCCCTTATAGTAGAGTAAGTCGTTCTTTCTGTTGTTCAGAGCAGGAGTGTCAACTCTTCATCCTCTGTGCCCTCATTTGCGCGTCCTTCTTGCAAGTTGAATCAAGCTCCGCCGTCCCCTTTATAGTGAGCTCGGTCTCTGCTTTAGGGCCACTTAGATCTACTCCTCATTTTGTTCACATCTCTGTCCCCCCCTGTATAGTGTATTTTTTTTTTTATGAGTGCTCAGGAAGTCTCCAGCCATCTAGCTGCTGTATAATTTGGGTATGAGTGTTTTTACCATTTTTCTTGTGCTGTATGGCCTAAGGCATTAATTCGTAGGCCTGGTAAGGTTTTTTGTGATTCACGTAGAGTTTTTAATGTCAGCCAATATTAATAATATTTTGTATCTGTAATAATATATCTTGCTTTAACTGAGCATTCTCCGGTTTTCTCATTTATCAGGGTTGACTTAGATAAATTTGCTCTTGCTAAATTCATGTTACTAGAGGCTATTGCAGTTAACCATATATGTAACCTGTTTTGCCATTACATTATCCTTATGAGTCCTGAATATTTAGTTGTTAGTTTGAGCATTAAACTTTAACTTGTAATTTTACCTAACTCTTTTGTTTTGAACCTGAACTTATGGACAGTAGTGATTTTAGTATTCTCACTTGAATTGTTCATTATCTCTCTCTGTTCCGTAACATAAATTTGGCGACCCTCTGATCAGGATATTCAGGATATTATCATATGATATTGGCTTGATATTTTGTGACTGAGATTTATTCATGATGTCTACTATTACTACTCTTGATGAAGCCAAAGATTTTTTATCAAATGTGCAAACAGTGTGTGATGTAGAAAAAACAGAAGAAAGAATGAACTTAAGCTTGTTGCTCATCAATTGGGAATTGCTGTTCGTTCTCATCAGTCTAAAGATCAAATTGTTGACATGATTGTTAAAAGCTTGTCAATGTGAATTCCTCTGTGATGAGCAAACGTGAGATTGAAATAGCTGGGTTACAGCTAGCTCCTGCAGCAGGCTCGTGCTAAGGAGGCTGAGTCTCAGGCTCGTATTCAGGAGGCACAGGCAGAAATTAGAAATTGCTAGGATTCAGCAGACCATGAGTATTCGTACGAAACAAAGTGGAACTGAATCATCTAGCTCTGATGATTTTGATGTGGCTAAAAATGTTAAACTTGTCCCTTCCTTTTAATGAATCTGATTTAACAAAGTATTTTCAGTTGTTTGAGAGGGTAGCTACAGGTTTTAATTGGCTCCAAAAAGTATTGGCCAAATCTTCCTTGAAACTGTTCTCACCTCGGTAAAGCTCAAGTAACTTATGCATCTTTGCCTCAGGATCAATCTGATAATTATGATGCAAGTTAAGTGAGCTTGATTCTTAAGGCCTATGAGCTTGTTCCTGAAGCCTAAAGAGTAAAAATTTAGGACAATCCTATATAGGGCAAGATAAGCAATCCCATGTTGAGTATGCAAAAATCAAAGAAGATCTGTTAGAGCAGTGGTTAAATTCTAAGAATGTGATTCTGATTTTGATATGAAATTACTTTCCCTCCCCTGGGGGTAGGGGGAGCTGTTCAAGAATACCCCTCAGTATCCCTGCTTTCTGTCGTAAAAGGCGACTAAAAGGCTGGCGGAGGGTTAGTGCCCCCTTCCCCTGAAAACAAATTCAATCAACTAAAAACAAACAAGAAGCCTCGGACAAGGACTGGACCAAAACGATGACGCACTCCAGGACCTGGACAAAGGACTTGGTAATGAGAGTACATGGAACGGGAAGAGGAACGAATGATGAGGTGAAAGAGAGAGAGATTGTCCAGGTGCTTGAGGGTGCGAAAGTGAGCGTATGTGGAATAACTGAAACAAAATGGTAGGGAGAAAGTGTGAGAGAATGTGGGAGTATGGATGGGGTATATGTGCAGGAGTAGATGAGAATGAGAGGGCAAAGGAAGGAGTGTGTATAGTTGTGAGTAAAAGATGGAAGAAGAGCATAAGACAGTATGGATCAGTTGGGTCAAGGATTGTGTGGGTAAAGTTGAAAGTTGGAAATACAAATGTGGGCGATTGTGTGTGTGTATGCGCCAATGCAAGATCGTAAGCTAGAAGAGTGAGAGAAGAGTTCTGGATAAATGTGGAAGTGTGCATGGAAAAGTTTGGAAGGAATGAGAGAGTGTTTTTGATTGGTGATATGAATGGTAAAGTTGGTAATGTGAAGGTGGATAGAATAGTTGGTGAGTGGGGTGTGCCTCAAGCTGAGATAGATGAGAATGGGAGTGTTAGTGGACATTTGTGCTGATAAGCCAGGATAGCCAATACCCTCTTCAGGCATAAAAATGATCCACAGGTATACATGGCGGGTGATGAGAAGGGTGGGTGTGGTGGAAACTGGAATGAAAGGAAGGCAATGATTGATTATGTGTGTGTGGATGAAAGGATGCGAAGATGTGTAAAGGATGCAAGAGTGTATAGAGGTTGGGGGAGTGGACTTTCTGATCCACCACTTGGTGGTGGGGCTAGAATTAGGATGCAAGTGAGATGGAGGAATAGAAGAAGGGAAAGACGAGAGGAAGGAGTAGTTGCAAGGAGAGTGGAAAGGTTACAAGAGGATGATGATAAAGGCAAGAGTATATGGAGAGAAGTGGAGGAACGATTGGGCAAATATGAATTGGAGCAGATGGGAGACGTGGTATTTGTGTGTGTAAGATATTTACAGGAAGAAATATGTAACAGCATGTGATGTGGTGTGGAAGGAAGAGAAGGCGGAGGGGGGTATGAACAGCGTGGTGGGACTGAAGAAGCAGAAACAGGGCTGTGGCACAAAAGAAGAAAGCATACAATGAATGGGTGAGAAATAGGGCGTGGAAGAAGTTGAGAGGGCGGAAGAGAGAGTTGGGCATATGGAAAGGAAGAGAGAGGTGAAAAGATTAGTAAGAGAGAGTAAGAAGAAAGGGATGGAGGAATTTGGAAGGGAATTTGAGTGTAAAGTGGAGGGACTGTAAGAAAATGTTCTGGAGAGAAGTGAAAAGAGTAAGACAGGTGGAGGTGAAGTAGCAGGGAGGAAGATAAAAATGGTAGATTACTAGTGGAGAAGGGAGAAAAAGTGGAGCAGATGAAGAGAACACTTTAAGGAATTGTTGAACGTAGAGGATGGAAGTAATGGTGAGTATAAGTGGCTGGGGAATGGCTGGGAGAAGGAGGGAGGTGAGAAGACAGGAAGAAATCAGTAGGATAGAAGTTGTGGAAGCACGAAGAAAGTTAAATCGTGGGGAAAGCCCCAGGAATTGATGGGAGTGTGTGGTGAAATGCTGAAGCATGGGGGAGAGATATGTAGTAGAATGGATGTGGAAGATGTGCAGATTGGCCTGGGAGGAAGGTAGAGTCCCTGGAGGATTGGAAAGTCAGGTATACTATTCCTTGTACAAAGGAAAAGGGGAAAAGAAGTGTGTGGTAATCAAAGGGGCATTTGTCTTTCTTAGTATAATAGGGAAAAGTGTATGGTAGGATACTGTAGACAGAGTTAGAGAAAGAACATGAGAAATTAGTTGGAGAAGAATTAGGGGGAGGCTTTAGGAAGGGAAGAGGTTGTGGATCAGATATTCATTCTTAGATCTTTAGTGTAAAAAAAAAAGTTTCTAGAGAAGGAAAAGAAGTTAGACAGTGGCTTTCTCTATGGATTTGGAGAAACCACAGGACAGGGTGGATAGACTAGGATTGTGGAAAGTGTTAAGAATATATGGAGTAGATGGGAAGTTGTTGAATGCTGTGAAGAGTATGTACGATGGTGCGAAGGCTGCAGTGCGTGTGGATGGTGAATCCAAGTGAATTTTTCTCTTTGAAAGTTGGTTTGAAACAGGGATGTGTCATGCGTCTCCATGGTTGTTCAATCTGTACATACGGATGGGGTAATAAAAGAGGTACAAGGTAGAGTAGTGGATGTTGGAGGCCTCTGGTGTGAGGAGAGGATAGTGTTTGGAAACTCCTCGTACTGTTGCTTTGCAGGGATGATACTAAAGTTGTTGAGTGAAGACGAATGGGAGCTGCAAAAGGCTTTGTGGATGAGTTTGAGAGAGTGTAAGAAACGGAACCTAAAGGTGAATGTAGGGAAGAGTAAAGTGATGGTCTTTGAGAGTGTGAAGTTAGTGAATGTACAGTGAGGAAGTTAGATGGTGAGGAATTGGAAATGTGAGTACGTTTAAGTATTTGGGTAGTGTGATGAGTAAGGATGGAGGTTTGGAGGGTGAAGTGCTTGAAAGGGTACAGCAGGGAAGAAAGGTTGTTTGGTTCCTTGAAAGCAGTGATAAGTAACAGGGAAGTGAGCATGGAAGTGAATAAAGTTACTACATGACAGTATTGTGATACCAACTCTAACGTACGGAAGTGAAGTCATTGGATTACTGTTGGAAGGACACAAGTCAAGAGTGAAAGCAGTGGAAATGAGGTTATTTAAGGATAGGAGCCGGTGGAGTCACATGGAGAGACAAGCTGCTGACGAATGAGGACATAGTAAAGGGAGCGTTGTGGTGTGGATGTGAGGTGATAGGGGAAGCGGGCAGTGAGGAACAACACTGAGGTGGTTTAAGCCATGTGGAGAGTGATGGAGGGTGAAAGACTGACGAAGAGAGTGTATGTGAGTGAGGTGGAGGGGGGAAGAGGGAGGGGGAGGCCGAGGATGAGATGGAGGGGATGGTGTGGAGGAGGTATATGAGAGGGGGTGTGAAGCGAGCAGGGCAGTGAAATGGCGGGGGACAGGGCGACTTGGAGGCGATTTGTTTGTGGCCACCCCAAACGGGATTGAGGCGTCTGGCAATAGATAGACAGACAGATTTTGCTGGAGGACTTCAAAAGGTGTATTAATAAAGATGTAAGCCTATATCTTGATGAGAGAAGAAGAGATAATTTGTCTGATGCTGCAGTTTTAGCTGATGAATATGTTCTCACTCACAAGAGATATTCTAAAGAAAAAGGGAAAGCTGAGAGTAAGTACGTTGCCTCTACTCAGAGTACAGGTAACAGGAAAGAGAATAAAGATGATGTTTCTCAGGAAGTAAATACCAGCTCCACCTCTAGATTTCAGAAAAGTAAATGTACTTATTGCAGTAAGCTTGGTCATACTACGGAGAAATGTTTCAGGAGACAGCGTGATGTGAACAAAAAAGAGTCTTTAACTTTAACTATTCAGTCAATTGGTCTAGTGTCCACCCTTGAGAGTTCCCAGAATTCTTTAACCGAGTTAACTGAACCTGCTTTGAGGGGTAAATTAAATTCTCATGATGAAGCTCCTCTTTTGAGCAGTAACGTGGGTGACACTCTCAAGAGTTCATGTGCTAATTTCCTGTCTGATGGTTTTCTCAGTCCTCTGGACAATAATGACAGGAAATCAGTTAAAATATATCGTGATATAGGTGCTTGCCAATCCCTTATGCTGACCAGTGTTCTAGGCTCTAATGTTAATTCCTTTGATGAAACTGTAATCTTACAAGGTGTAGGGAATAATTACTTCTCTGTCCCTCTGTGCAGAGTGCATTTAGAGTCTCGTTTTGTTAATGGTTCCGTTATGGTTGGGTTGGTTGAGACACTCCCAATGTCAGGTGTAACTTTCTTACTTGGAAATGATATTGGTGGAAGTCAAGTGTGTCCAGCTCCTCAGTTGTCTAGTGAACCAGTGACTGCGCCCCAGGATTGTGATATCCCTGATGTGTTCTCTGCATGAGCTGTCACTAGGGCTAAGTCTAAAGTTACTGGTGACTTAGAGGATAATGATGATGATGATGTTATCCTAGTTGACACTTTTCTTGCTAATTTGGACCACTCACCAGATGAGGCAGTACCCCGTAGTGTTGAAAATTTGTCTCGTCAAGAGTTGGTTGAGTTGCAGGTTGATGACCCTGAGTTGAAAGGTTTAGCTAACTCTGCTTGCAGTGAGGAAGAGTCAGCTGGTGCTTCTACTTGTTATTATATAAAGTCAGGAGTACTTATGAGGAAGAGGAGACCCCCAACAGCATCAGCCGACTGTGAATGGGAGGTTGTACATCAAGTTGTCATCCCTCGTGTTTGTAGGCAGGATATCATTAGAGTGGCTCATGATTCCAGTTTGGCAGGACACCTTGGAGTAAGGAAGACTGTGGCACGCATTTTGAAGCACTTCTACTGGCCAGGTATCTTCAGAGATGTTTCCTGGTATTGTAAGTCTTGTCACACCTGTCAAGTTGTGGGGAAGTGTAATCAGACCGAACAGGTTGCACCTCTAGTTCCCATTCCTCCTTTTGAGGCGCCTTTCACCCGTGTGTTGGTGGATATTGTGGGCCCTCTTCCTAAGACTTCTTCAGGATTTTCTTATGTGTTGACCCTGATTGATATGGCTACTCCTTATCCTGAAGCCATTCCACTTAGAAATATCTCAGCAAAGAACGTGGTTAAGGAAATGCTGGGGTTCTTCACCAAGTTTGGTCTGCCCAAGGAGGTACAGTCAGACCGGGGAAGTAATTTCATGTCAAATGTTTTCAAGCAGTCTCTGAAAGAGTTGGGCATCACCCAGATCACGTCTTCAGTTTACCATCCCCAGACCCAAGGAGCGTTGGAGAGATATCATCAAACACTCAAATCGATGCTCAAGAAATACTGTTTGGAACATCACAAAGATTGGGATAAAGGTCTTCCATTCGTTGTATTTGCCGCAAGAGAATCTCCAAATGAATGACTGGGCTTCTCACCCTTTGAACTACTGTTTGGCCATAAGCTACTCAAGGAATGCTGGCTGTCGGAGGATGATGACGTCAACCTGCTGGAGTATGTGATGAAGTTCAAAGAACGGCTGTCCACTGCTTTACAGCTGGCGAGAGAAAATTTAGGAGCTGCTCAGGAGAAGATGAAGACTTGGTATGATAAGAAGTACAGGTTACGCCACTTTCAGCCAGGAGATCAGGTTTTGATTCTGCTACCGGTGCATGGGCAACCTCTTCAAGCCAAGTTTAGTGGTCCTTATTTCGTGGAGAAGAAACTCAGTGATGTCAACTATGTCATCGCCACACCAGATCGTAGAAAGAACAAGCAACTTTGTCACATCACCATGCTAAAGTTATATCACAGGCGGGATGAAAATAAACCAGTCTGCACTGTAGCTGTTCCACCCGAGTCTGCAAGTGAAGTTCTCCTATGCAGCATGAGCCTGAGTGATAGTTTGGGGAAGCATCCTGATATCATGAATGATCTCCAGACTAAGCTTTCTCATCTAGCTCCCAAGGAAAGGCAGGAGTTTTCGGCATTACTGCAGGAGTACCCGCAAGTATTCTGTGCCACTCCAGGAAGAACCACTGTGTTGATGCATGATGTCGATGTTCGAGACGCAAAGCCAATTAAACTGCCTCCTTACCGTGTAAACCCAGTGAAAGTTCATCTCATCCAGAAGGAGCTTGGCTACCTGTTGGACCACAAGATGATTGAGCCCTGTCAGAGCGAGTGGAGTTCTCCTGTCACTCTAGTCCCTAAGCCAGGTGGGTCACAGCGGCTTTGCATCGACTACAGACGTGTTAATCAGATAACCAAAACAGACACTTACCCTCTCCCTCGCGTGGAAGATTGCATAGACAAGATCGGAAAGGCTAGGTACATAAGTAAGTTTGATCTGTTAAAGGGATACTGGCAAGTACCTATGACTGAACGTGCTAGGGAGATCTCATGTTTTGTAGCACTAGGAAAGACTTTTGCATGTTCTGTAATGCCATATGGTATGAAGAATGCACCAGCCACTTTTCAGAAGCTCATGAATGTTGTAACGGAGGGTTTGGCAGGGTGTGTTGTTTATATTGATGATGTATTAATCTTCAGTGACAACTGGAAAGATCACCTATGCCATGTCAGTAAATTTCTTGAGCGTTTGGTTCAGGCTAATCTTGTAGCTAATTAATCAAAGTGTGAGTTTGGTCAAGCTAAAGGTCAGTACCTTGGGTACGTAATTGGTGATGGACACGTTGCACCACCAGGAGCTAAGGTTCAGATTATGTGATCTTCCCAGACCTAAAAGTAGGAAAGAGTTACAAAGATTTTTGGGAATGGTAGGTTATTACAGGAGATTTGTTCTTAACTTTTCAATTCTTGTATCACCACTTACAGACCTACTGAAAAAGGGAGTTAAATTTGTATGGACCGATAACTGTGAATCCTCTTTCAGTAAACTTAAAGTTATCCTATTAAGTCAGCCAGTGCTCGCTACTCCAAATTTTGCTAAGCCTTTTAAGATGGCTGTTGACGCAAGTGATATAGGAGCTGGGGCTGTTTTGCTGCAAGAGGATGATCAGGGTATTGAACACCCTGTATCTTATTACAGTAAGAAGTTCACTCCACCTCAAAAGAACTACTCAACTATTGAGAAAGAGCTTTTGGCCTCGATTTTGGGTTTACAGCATTTTTCAGTTTATTTGTGTTCTGGTTTTGACCCCATAGTCATTTATACCGATCATAACCCACTGAAATTCCTTAGTAAGTTTAAAGATAAAAATCAGAGATTGACAAGATGGAGTCTACTTCTTCAGGCGTATTCATTAGACATACAACACGTCAAGGGGAAAGAAAATGTTATTGCAGACTGCATATCTAGACTTTAGACAGATTGTTTTAGAGTAATAAGAAATTTCCTTTGTAAATTTCTTTTCTTTGTGGGGAGGTGTTACATAGCCTACGATTTCATCATCCTTTGTATAATTCTAACGTACAGTATGCTGCATGTTTGATCACGATTCGCCTTGTGGCTTCCATAGTGACCAGGCTTGCGTGTTCTACCTCACTCCCCTCTTCTCCCCCTTATAGTAGAGTAAGTCGTTCTTTCTGTTGTTCAGAGCAGGAGTGTCAACTCTTCATCCTCTGTGCCCTCATTTGCGCGTCCTTCTTGCAAGTTGAATCAAGCTCCGCCGGCCCCTTTATAGTGAGCTCGGTCTCTGCTTTAGGACCACTTAGATCTACTCCTCATTTTGTTCATATCTCTGTCCTCCCCTGTATAGTGTATTTTTTTTTGTGAGTGCTCAGGAAGTCTCCAGCCATCTAGCTGCTGTATAATTTGAGTATAAGTGTTGTTACCATTTTTCTTGTACTGTATGGCCTAAGGCATTAATTCGTAGGCCTGGTAAGGTTTTTTGTGATTCATGTAGAATTTTTAATGTCAGCCAATATTAATATTTTGTATCTGTAATAATATATCTTGCTTTAACTGAGCATTCTCCGGTTTTCTCATTTGTCAGGGCTGACTTAGATAAATTTGCTCTTGCTAAATTCATGTTAATAGAGGCTATTGCAGTTAACCATATACGTAACCTGTTTTGCCATTACATTATCTTTATGAGTCCTGAATGTTTAGTTGTTAGTTTGAGCATTAAACTTTAACTTGTAATTTTACCTAACTCTTGTTTTGAACCTTGAACTTTGCGGGACAGTAGTGATTTTAGTATTCACACTTGAAGTGTTCATTATCTCTCTCTCTCTATCTATCTATCTATCTATATATATATATATATATATATATATATATATATATATAAAATATAAGTAATCCCTCCAATATCCAATGTAATAGGGCCAAAGGCATGTCAGGAAAGTGGGTTTGTCCACATACTGTGAAAATGCCTCCTGGACAGGCACTTATGGATACTGACCCAGCCTAACTCAGAAAACCACCTACGTAACTCCCTACCAGATATGCACAGCACCTATTTAAGACCCTATTCACACAAATAAAGGACAGAAAGCATGAAATAAATGAAATGAACCAGAGAATAAGGAATTAGATGTGAGTATGGAAAATATTTAGCAGTGTACAGGGTACTTACAACACGTCCGTAGCCGTTACTAAGATTAACCCACCTCCTCTTAAGGCTCTGGCAGTGGTGAAAATGCTCTTGAAGCATGTACAGTAATCCAGTGTTGTGCTGCACTTAATCCTTTGCACTGTGAATTATAATTGTTTAACACTGCACACTCTTTTCTTTCTTGCACCACGCCAGTTGCAACTGCCAATTTGCACTCCGCACTTAATCCTTTGCACTCTGAATTCTAGTTTCTTACCACTGCACAACACTGTAAATTCCTATGTGGTCTAGTGGCGAGGTATTGCAGTTTATTTACTGTTTATTCACAAAAACGAGCATGTGCGGCATCCACTGTGATGAACGTTTAGTCAGGATGGTAGTTAGGCAGTAACTGGGGAGGGAAGGAAGCAAGGGGCCGCACGTAAACACAGCTGTTCGGCGCCGCACGCCAAGTTCAAAGTATGATTGAAAAGATTTTTTTTTTTTTTTTTTTTCCCCATGTTTGGGTCTGAAGGCCCGGACCCAAAACGTCCGGACATTGGGGAGTTCGGTTATTGGGCGTTCGGATATTAAAGGGAGTACTTACATATATATATATATATATATATATATATATATATATATATATATATATATATATATATATATTATATTCATTATAGTAATCCTTAATTTCTCCGGACATAGGCATGTCCAGGTAATGGCAACATCCAGATAATGAACACTATTCCTCTACCATACCCAGACCCTACCTATACCCAACCTTTAACCTATACCAGGCACGGATCTTGGGGGGGGGCACATCTGGCGCATGCCCCCCTGTTCAATAGAACGGATAGGTATATTGGTTATACACAAAAAAATACAAGATCCCATCAAGAAGATGGTGCCGGCAATACGGCAGGTGTGCAGAATGGCTGTGCTACAAATTTCCAGAAAATTGCAAACAGATCACCGTATTTTTCACTCTGCAAATCACAACCTGAGTCTTGCCCTCTGCAAAGCCTGAATGTACCTGCCATCCATTGCATGAAGGAAAATCTGAAAACAGAGGGGATCTTCTTCGAGTACCTACTCACCAAAACGTCATCGTTAACTTGAAAAAGCACTTGATGAGTTAAATCAGGACAGGCGTGCTTAAGGACTGAAACCACTGTGTAAGAGCAAGATCGCAACAATGTGTGCAACTTGATGGGTGGAAAAGTACGACTGTCTTGAGGATTTCCTTCAACTATACAAACCTCTCACAGACTGTCTCGATGCTATCACATCGGAGGCGGGGTGGGATATGAAGGAATGCACAGGGGCAGGTAGACTTCTGTCTCAGATTACCAGTTCAACTTTTCTGTGTGCCTTCCAGTCTGCCTTGTTTATCTCTGGATTCACCAAGTCTCTGAGTGTGCTTTTGCAAGGAAGTACAATGGCTGTAATCACAGCACATGAGAAAATCAATTTCGTGCTCGGAGAGATACGAAAGATCAGGAAAAATGCTGAGGAGTTCAATCGTGTGTTTAAGGCTGTTACTGAGATGGCCGAGAAGACTGGCCATTCTTCCTAGATGCCACGACGCTGTAAGAAGCAGACACTGTGCACTAACGTCGAAGCAGAGAATGTTGAGGAACACTACAAAAGATCAATATTTTTTCCGTTTGTGGAAACATGGGAGAACAGCTGGCATCCTGCTTTCCACAGCTAACAGTTCATGCTTACCGCAGCTTTTTGTTTATTCCTGCAAACCTTGGAAATCCCACCGATGATCATGTACATGGGCTGCTTCAGTATTACCAACCAAACCTGCCATCTCCCATGTCTTTCAAACAGGAGCTTAGGTTACGGAAAGCTCTGTGGCAATGCGTACCAGATGTGCCAACTTCACTCGAATCAACTTGAAACATCAATACTGCAACTCGAGAGTCAACGACAACGTGTGCATTATACTCCACTTACTGATGCTGACCCCTGTGACAAGTGCTGGGGTTGAGAGGGTCAATTCAGCACTGAAATATATTAAGAATGTTCACAGAAGCACCATGATGGAAGACTGCTTGAATGCTCTCATTCTGTTGTTTGTCCACAGGGATATTCCTCTGGATTATTACACAATAATCGACATATTCGTGAGTGATTATGCCTACAAAAAGCTGTTCATGAATCCACTTTCAGAGGACGTGTAGAATGTTGGGCTCCTGTGCATTCTGTCAGATACTGCAGTAGTAATATAGGAATATGAACCATGCATCAACTGAGTATGCGTTGGGCATTGGCCCCTGATGGTAACCCTAAGAGGTCTTTGGGAAATAAGCTAAAAACTGAGCCATGCCTAGCTGGACTGAGATCCATTCTGATGCATTGCTAATCAGGAGTATCGCAAACCACTTCAGACATTCTGTCTTACCTCTTAAAACTGATGTAGCGTGATGTCAAAGCAAAGGAATCTGAGTTTTTTGTTTCTTTTTATACTCGCTTCATAGGATCTGTTGTCACACACACACACACACACACACACACACACACACACACAAAATGTGTAATATTTTCAGGAGTTACAGAAAAACATATGAAAATAAGATCAGAAAGAGAAAGAGAAGAACTGAATAAGGTTAAAGAAATAATATTAGTAGTCATGGAGGAAAACAACGAAGCTCAAGAAGAGATTGAAGAGGCGTTTAGGTTAGGAAAGTACGAGAAAGGAGGGGCAAGGTCATTGAAGGTAAAGTTTAAGTCCCAGGCAACAGTAAACGACATTATCAGTAGAACATGGAAACTATCAGACAAGGAAGGGTTCAAAAATTTTTGGATAAGGAGAGATGCAAATGAGGAAAAAAGAGCTAAAATAAAGGAGTTAGTAAAGGAAGCAAAGGTAAAAACCGAACAGAGAACGGAGGAAGAGAAGACAGTGTTTTATTGGAGAGTCATGGATAAAGTGGTACCGACGGAGAGAAGGAGAAAAGAAGGTATAAAAAACATCAAAAATAATGTGAAGAGTGGCATATACTAATGTTGATGGTTTAATATTGGCAAGACTAGAAATCAAAGATTTTTTGAGGGTATATGAACCTGATGTTATGTGCTTTGTAGAGACAAAGTTAAGAGAAGATATTGATATTCGTATGGGAGATGGTAAATATAAACTGTAGAGAAGAGGCAAAGAATAAAAAGGGAGGAGGAGTGATGACAGCAGTGAAGAACAACATAAATGTAGATACCGTGGAAATGAGAAAAGGCAGGGTCGAAGTGATAAATATGAAATTAGAAACTGGAGAGAATAGCAAGAGAGATATGCCAGTAGTGTATGTTCCCCCTAAGACAAGAGCATGGAGTGATGATGAATACCAGGAAATGTTGTCAGACATGGCTAGTTATTTACAGAAAAATATTAAGAAAAGCAACAATATAATTTCAATGGGTGACTTCAATTGTAAAGAGGTGAACTGGGAGGAATGGGACTCAGGAGGCAGCAAAGATTCATGGGGCACTATATTATTAAATATAACAATGCACAATGTAATGACGCAATGGGTCAAAGAAGAGACACGGTTCCGAGGTAAGGACACACCAGCATAACTAGATTTACTGTTTACCAAAGAACCCGATGTAATGAATCCTTGAAATATCTGTGTCCTATTGGAAAAAGTGATCATGTGGTCATTGAGTTCCAGATGATAACAGGGAACGTGGAGCCAAGAGACGAGCTTTATAGGCAGGGAAGATACAACTTTGGGAAAGCAAACTTTGCAGGACTGAGAACATTTTTTGAAAATGCAGATTGCAGAAAAGTCAGAGAAACAAGAGAGATACAGAGGAAGTGGGATACTTTTCTAAGCCTCTATAGTTTGGGAGTGGAGAAATTTGTGCCAAGAGTAAGGGGGAAAGAAAACAGGAAAAAGGAGTAGTTTAACAGAAGGTGTATGATAGCAAAAAAAGGGAGAGACACGGCGTGGAACAATTGGAGAAAGAGAGGTAACAACAGAACAAAGGCAGAATATTAAAGAACTAGAAACGAATACACAAGAATACGTAGAGAGGAAGAAAGGAAGTTTTAAAAAAGTATAAAAGACAAATGTAAGGATGAACCCAAACTGTTTTATAGATTTGTCAATGGCAAAGTGAAACAAAAGGAAGGAATCACCAAGCTGAAAGCAGAAGGAGAGGTCTATAAAGATGCGGCAATGCAAGCAGAAATAATGAACAAATGTTTTCAATCAGTTTTCACTAATGAAAAGGAGTTCGTGGAAGGAGAGGAAGTGACTAGAAGTGAAGTGATAAAAGATATAAAAGTGGGAGTACAGGAAGTATATAAATTACTGGAAACTCAAGATGTAAGGAAAGCCCTAGGACCAGATGGAATCTCTAATTGGGTACTGAAGGAATGCAGAGAACAACTGGCGGATAAGATTCACAGTTTAACTGTGTTCTCTGGAAGAGGGGAAAGTTCCTCACGAATGGAAGAGGACAAATGTGGTACCAATTTATAACGGGGGAAACAGGGAAGAACCCCTGAATTATAGACCAGTGTCTCTAACCAGCATGGTCGCAAAGTTGTGCGAGAGAATTCTGAAAGATAGATGGGTAAAATATCTGGAAGAGATGAATGTTTTGGCTGATAGTTTGGATTCAGAAGTGGAAGGTCATGTATTTACCTAATTGTATTTACCTAATTGTGATATACAGGAAATGAGCTACGCTCGTGGGGTCCCGTCTCTGTTTCTCAATAAGTCAAATTTAGCTTTAAACTCAAAAGTTTTTAGACTGGACGATCTCTTTGTCCAGACTATTCTACAGGTCTATACATCTATAAGGAAAACTATATTTCTTGATATCCTTCAAGCAGCTTGGTTTCTTGAGTTTCATCCCGTGTCCTCTGGTTACTCTCTTATCCCATACAAACAGATCTTCTTTGTCAATTTTATCTACTCCCATCATGGTCCTGAACACTGCAATCATGTCTCCTCTCTCTCTCCTTTCTTCTAAGGAAGGCAAATCCAGCTTTTCCAACCTCTCTCTATACGACAGATCTGCCAGACTGGGGACCATTTTGGTTGCTGTTATTTGTATTCTCTCAATCTTGTTTATATCTTTCCTTTTGTGTGGGGACCACACTACTGCTGCATATTCTAACCTGGGGCGAATCATGGCCACTATCAGTTTTTTCATCTCCTCATCCATGTAATGAAAAGCTACTCTTATATTAGTCTGGAGTTTATACGTCTCTCTAACTGCCTTGTTAATGTGTTTTTCAGGTGACAAACTATCCTGGACCAGCTCCCAAATCTTTCTTTTCTCTCGCTTTTGTGATTGGTTCATTACCCATCAAATAATTCAATGATGGCCTCTTGGTACTTTTACCCATTTCCAATATTTTACATTTCTTTGCACTAAATTTCATTTCCGACATCCGGCTCCAATCGTGTATCCTATTCAGATATTCCTGCAGCATTTTACAATCCTCCTCAACTTCTACCTTCCTCATGATCTTTGCATCATCAGCAAACAGACTTGCATAACTGTTCACTTCATCTACCATATCATTTACATAAGTCAGGAACATTACTGGCGCCAACATCGAGCCCTACAGGATTCCACCTGTTACTTCCCTCCATCCAGACATCCTATCCATTATTACTGTCCTCATTTGTCTGTCTCTCAAAAAGTCTCTCATCCATTCCAGGAGGTTTCCCTTCAGTCCTCCTATATGCTCTAGTTTCCACATTAGTCTCTTATGGGGTACCTTGCCGAAGGCCTTCTCCAAATCTAAATACACACAATCCATCCAACCATCTCTCTCCTGTAGCACATCAATCGCTCTTGAGTAAAAACTCAACAAGTTGGACACACATATACACCAGTCCTGTATGAGACAGCCCTAGCATGTATTCAATATGGACGGTGGGTGTTAGCGCCGAAGTGGTGACATGTGGAGGTGTAGGAGGACTACTGGGCCTTGGGATAGGCAACTGCCCCCAAGAAATAGGCCCTGAGCCTTTGCCCAGAGTCGGACACATAAAAAAAAAAAAAAAAAAAAAAAATGACCTTCCACTTCTAAATCCAAACTGACTATCAGCCAAAGTATTAATCTCTTCCAGATATTTTATCCATCTATCTTTCAGAATTCTTTCGCACAATTTTGCGACCATGCTGGTTAGGAACACTGGTCTATAATTCAGGGGTTCTTCTCTGTTTCCCCCCTTAAAAATTGGTACCACATTTGCCCTCTTCCATTCTTGAGGCACTTTCCCCTCTTCCAGAGAACACACAATTAAATTGTGAATCTTATCCGCCAGTTGTTCTTTGCATTCCTTCAGTACCCAATTAGAGATTCGATCTGGTCCTGGGGCTTTCCTTACATCTTGAGTTTCCAGTAATTTATACACTTCCTGTACTTCCAATTTTATATCTTTTATCACTACATTTCTAGTCAGTCCCTCCCCTTCCACAAACTCATGTTCATTAGTGAAAACTGACTGGAAACGTTTGTTCATTATTTCTGCTTGCATTGCCGCATCTTTATAGACCTCTCCTACTTTCAGTTTGGTGATTCCTTCCTTCTGTTTCACTTTGCCATTGACAAATCTATAAAACAGTTTGGGTTCATCCTTATATTTGTCTATTATACCTTTTTAAAAATTCCTTTCTAACTCTCTACGTATTTTTGTGTAATCATTTATAGTTCTTTTATATTCTTCCTTTGTTCTGTTGTTACCTCTCTTTTTCCAATTGTTCCACGCCGTGTCTCTCTCTTTTTTTGCTTTCATACACCTTCTATTAAACCACTCCTTTTTTCTGTTTTCTTTCCCTCTTACTCTTGGCACAAATTTTTCCACTCCCGAATTATAGAAGCCTAAAAAAATATCCCACTTCCTCTGTATCTCTCTTGTTTCTCTGAATTCTTTCCAACCTGCAATTTAGAAAAATTTTCTCAATTCTGTAAAGTTTGCTTTTCCAAAGTTGTATCTTCCCTGCCTATAAAGCTCATCTCTTGGCTCCACGTTCTGTGTTATCATCTAGAACTCAATGACCACATGATCACTTTTTCTAACAGGACAGATATTTCAAGGATTCTACTACATCGGGTTCTTTGGTAAACAGCAAATCTAGTCTTGCTGGTGTGTCCTCGCCTCGGAACCGTGTCTCTTCTTTGACCCATTGCGTCATCACATTGTTCATTGTTATATTTAATAATGTAGTGCCCCATGAATCTTTACTGCCTCCTGAGTCCCATTCCTCCCAGTTCACCTCTTTACAATTGAAGTCACCCATTAAAATTATATTGTTGCTTTTCTTAATATTTTTCTGTAAATAACTAGCCATGTCTGACAACATTTCCTGGTATTCATCATCACTCCATGCTCTTGTCTTAGGGGGAACATACACTACTGGCATATCTCTCTTGCTATTCTCTCCAGTTTCTAATTTCTTATTTATCACTTCAGCCCTGCCTTCTCCCATTTCCACGGTATCTACATTTATTTTGCTCTTCACTGCTATCATCACTCCTCCTCCCGTTTTTTCTCTTCTGTCTCCTTTCCACAGTTTGTATTTACCATCTCCCATATGAACATCAATATCTTCTCTTAATTTGGTCTCTACAAAGCACATAAGATCAGATTCATGTACCCTCAAAAAATCATTGATTTCTAGTCTTGCCGATATTAAACCATCAACATTAGTATATGCCACCTTCACATTCTTTTTGATGTTTTTTATACCCTCGTTTCTCCTTCTCTCCGCCGGTACCACTTGCTTAATTTCTGATCCATGACTCTCCAATAAAACACTGTCTTCTCTTCCTCCGTTCTCTGTTAGTTTTTTACCTTTGCGTCCTGTACTAACTCTTTTATTTTAGCTCTTTCTTCCTCATTTGCATCTCTCCTTATCCAAACATTTTTGAACCCTTCCTTGTCTGATAATTTCCATGTTCTACCGACAATTTCATTTACTGTTGCTTGGGACTTTTTTATCTTCAATGGCCTTGCCCCTCCTTCCTCGTACTTTCCTAACCTAATCACCTCTTCAATCCTTCTTGAGCTTCATGGTTTTCCTACAAGACTAGTGACATTATTTCATTAAACTTCCTCAGTTCTTCTCTTTCTCTTTCTTATCTTATTGTCATACGTTTTTCTTTAACTCCTGAAATTATTGCACATTTTTTCTTATCTGCTACATCTCTTAACTAAAGATTCTCTACTTCTCAATACCCTAACCACTTCCCTCTCCACTTTTTCCTTGCTTTGTTGTTCTATAATCTCTTTCAAATTTACAGTTCCTTCTTCCTGAATTTTCTTCCACCCCTTATGTTGCTCCTTGATTTCTTTAATGTGCTCGTCCTGCATTCTTGATTTGGATTCATGCCCATCTAGTTTGTTTTTCATCCTGTCCCTTTCTTCTTCTAACCTCTTATTCTCCCTCTTAAGCTGATGTATTTCATTAGAGGTTGATTCATTGCTAACTTTTAATTCGGTAACTTCTCCTTCTTGTTCACCACTGCGTGTACTAATTTTTTCCAGTTTATTCCTTAAAATTTTGATCTCGTTTTCCTACTCTATGGTCCGTTCCTGTAACTCTTTAATTACTGCCATACCTTTTTTTATCTCCTGGACATTCCTCTCCGCTGTTTTCTCTGCACCTGCTATTCTTGTTTGGTTCAACTTAATACTTCCATTTCCCACATCCTCTTCACAGAAGCCCTCGAACTCTTTCTTGCCACTTGTAAACATTGCGCCGTCCCTTTCCGCAATGATTCAACCATATGAAGACATTCTATGTTCACTATATTTTATTCTTTTTGTGAGCGAAACCGCGTTTTTTTTTCTTTTTTTTTTTTTACTACTGTCCGACGGGACCACCACTTAGGCACTCATTGACATGATCACAAATAGGCTGGTCTTCTTTTCGTAGCTGATTTTGCTATTATTTCTCCACGATCCAGGAAGAGGTCCGTCTCTGTCGGCCACAATCAATTCTTCATCATCTCCTCATCCATATAATGAAAAGCTACTCTTATATTAGTCATGAGTTTATACGTCTCTCTAACTGTCTTGTTAATGTGTTCTTCAGATGACAAACTTGCTGAATTTTTACTCAAGAGCGATTGGCGTGCTTCAGGAGAGAGCTAGTTGGGTGGATTGTGTGTATTTAGATTTGGAGAGAGCCTTCGACAAGGTACTCCATAAGAGACTAATGTGGAAACTAGGGCATATAGGAGGACTGAAGGGGCACCTCCTGGAATGTATGAGAGACTTTTTGAGAGACGGACAATTGAGGACAGTAATAAAGGATAGAATGTCAGGATGGAGGGAAGTAACAAGTGGAGTCCCACAGGGCTCGGAATGGCACCAGTAATGTTCCTGATTTACATATATGATATTGTAGATGGAGTGAACAGTTATGTAAGTTTGTTTGCTGATGATGTAAAGATCTTGGGCAAGGTAGAGGTGGAGGAGGATTGTAAAATGCTGCAGGAGGATCTGGATAGGATACACGAATGGAGCCAGATGTGGGAAATGAATTTCAATGCAAGAAAATGTAAAATTTTGGAAATGGAAAAAAGTACCAAGAGGCCATCACTGAATTATTTGATAGGTAATGAACCAATCACAAAAGCGAGAGAAGAGAAAGATTTGGGAGTGCTGGTCGGGGATAATTTGTCACCTGAAAAACACATTAACAAGACAGTTAGAGAGACGTATAAACTCCTGACTAATATAAGAGTAGCTTTTCATTATATGGATGAGGAGATAATGAAGAAATTGATAGTGGCCATGATTCGCCCTAGGTTAGAGTATGCAGCAGTAGTGTGGTCCCCACATAAAAAGAAAGATATAAACAAGATTGAGTGAATACAAAGAACAGCAACCAAAATGGTCCGCAGTCTGGCAGATCTGTCATACAGAGAGAGGCTGGAAAAGCTGGATTTGCCTTCCTTAGAAGAAAGGAGAAAGAGAGGCGACATGATTGCAGTGTTCAGGACCATGATGGTAATAGACAAAATTGACGAAGATCTGTTTTTATGGGATAAGAGAGTAACAAGAGGACACAGAATGAAGTTGAAGAAGCCAAGTTGCTTGAAAGATATCAAGAAATATAGTTTTCCTTATAGATTTGTATAGATCTGTGGAATAGCCTGGACAAAGAGATCGTCCAGTCTAAAAACTTAAATGACTTTAAAGCTAAATTCTGGTTAGTACTTGGATGGGTGACCGCCTGGGAACACCAGATGCTGTTGGCATCCCTACGTGTCAAGTGGGGTTGGTGGAGGATTAGTGCCCCTCTCTGTAAAACAATTAACTCTAAGCCCTTGGCCACCCCGTTTGGGATACATGGCGTCTGGCAATGGATGGATGGATGGATGGAGAAACAGAGATGGGACCCCAGGAACGTAGCTCATTTCCTGTATATCACAATTAGGTAAATACAACTTCTGCCAGCGACAAACCAAAGTTGATTAACCAGGTAAGGAACCCTTACACGAATATACTCAGCATTAGATTTGCAAGGTTGGTTAGCGTGGTTTCAAACACAACACAGACAGTTGGAATTGCTTCTCCTCGTTCCAGATTTTCTGGATTCGCCCCTGTATACCCCTATTTGTACAGTACCTGTGCTTAATTTGGCTGTTTTTTCTGGTTATTCAGGCATATTTAGACATCAAAACAAACAAAGGAATATCCAAAGTAAAGCTAAACACCAAGAAAACCATGCTGAAAAACCACTGGGAAAGCAAAAAGCACCCTACCTATACATTACTGTACGTACAGTACCCCTCCTTATTTTGGCAGTGTTTTCCGGTCATTCTGCCATATTTTGACATAAAAACATACAGTACATGGGATTATCCAAGATAATTTTCAACACCAAGAAAACTATGCAAAAAAAGAAAAAAGCAACCCTACCTATACACAACTGTTATGTACAGTACCCCTCCTAATTTTGGCACTTGTTTTAGGTCAATCTGCCATATTTAGACATCAAAACACACATAGGAATATATCCAAAGTAAAGGAAAAGAAAAAAAAAAACTATACACTACTGTATGTACAGTACCCCTTCCTAACCTTGGTACTGCTTTCCGGTCATTCTGCCATACTGAGAAATCAAAACACACACAGGATTATCTATATTACTACAAAACATTAAGAAAACAGTGCATAAACAACAAAAATCCACAAAAAACTTGAGGACGGTTTGAAAATCAGTTATCTGTGACGAGTGATTGCTCCCTGGCAAAAAAAAAAAAAAAAAAAAAACAGCATAAAACATGCAACCGGAAATTGGTTATACAGTATAGGCGTAAATGGTATACCATCATCTTCGCTGGTGTTTACACTATAAGATATGCTAATAAAAACACACAAAACTAATAAATAAAAGTAGAGGAATGCAGTGAGAATAGTGTTCAGGAGTAAAACTTACCTTCATATAACTTCCCACCATCCTTGTGCAAAATTTTGCCAAAACCTTCCAAGAGTTAGGCATATGTCTAGACGCAGAGTTTCATGAGCTTTCTTGTGAATATCGCAGAATTTCAATACAATCAATAACAGTCAAATAAATCACAAAAAAAAATTAAAAACTCAAGAGTCAGTGTTATCACCATGGAGGAGGGTAGGGACTGAGGGAGTGTGGGGAAAGCCAGGAGGGTATGGAGGAGGGATGGGAGGGGGGGGGAAAGCAAGGCTATGGGCAGGATTCTCCCCCTTCTGTCAACAGGCGGATGGGCACTTTTACCGTACATTTACTCGTGGCTTGTGGTCTGTAGGACCCCGAGTGGCCATGTGGAAACACAACTCACGGTGACCGGGGGACTTTCAATTTTTAGTAGAGAGGTGGACGACCATTCTCACCAAATATGTACTTGTGGCATGTGGTCTGTGTTAAAATCTCAAGGGAAGTTAGGAAAGGCAGCTCGGTGGCCATGCAACTGCAGACATTAGGTGGGGATGTGTACAGACGTTCTGACACACTTGCAGGCTACAGCCATATTACTCGGTTGCTGGAGGTTCGTTGGGAGTGATCAGATCAGCGGGGAACTTTGACCATGCAGTGCAGGGGCGGATGATTATTTTGGATATTTTGGCTATGGTTATGGATTACGGTCTACTTCCCGCTCATGACTCGAGCACAGCAGTCACGATATCGAATGTTTGAACAAGTTGGCTGGCCAGCCAAAGTTCTCAGGGACTTTTATGCCCAGATAATAGGAAGTAAATTCGGATAATGGTTTAACAGAGCCAAGGTCCAACGTCCAGATAATGAACATGTCCGGATACTGCATGCCCGGATAAATGAGGGACTACTGTATATCCATATCTATCTATCTATCTATCAATATATATATATATATATATATATATATATATATATATATATATATACAGTCGTTTCTCGAATTTCGACGGTTTAAAATTCGACGATTCAAATTTCGATGCATTTTGGAGTGGTCCACCTACCTCACTTCTCGATGCAAAATGGCATTTTTCGATGTTCTCAGGGCCTAACTCCAACCAAAACAAGCAAAGATAATATTTTTGATGCGAACCAAAATGCTAGAAGTGAAGGAAAATTATAAGAAAAAGTATGAGCCTAACCTAATATGTGACATGTGTCAAGAAGAGAATGAAAATCGTCATTTATTCATATGTGATGCATGATACAACAAGAGATATTAAAGGAGAAGAATCAATACTAGAAATACTGAAGCAAATTGAATTAAAGGTGGCAGCAAATACAGTAGGCAGAATACTGAAACAAAGAGACCTACAGTAATAATCAGTATAAGAAGCAACACAGAAATGAACAATAGAGACAGAAAAAAAAAATCATCTTGTTTAAATACAAGAATTCCTGGATGGGAGTAGGCGCCAACAACAACAACAAGCCGAATGTGAGGTGATGTGCTATTGTTGGTGGTCATCTTGCGACTGTCCTGCCAGCCCTTTACAGCCAAGCACTGCATTTTCAGCCTGTACCTTCCATGTGTGGATGTGCATTTCACTGCAATTTAGTTGTATTTTCTTTGTATTTTCGTCACAACTTACCTATTTCAAGATGGCAAGCAAGAGTGACTCTTTGGGTAGCATTGGTAATGGACGAGAGCAACCTGGCACCTCCAAATCTTCACAGTCAAAGAAGAAATGGCAATACAGGAAAGGGCAGAAATACACCAAGTATACACTTGCTGACAAGGCAAAAATCTGTATTCTACACTACAGTATGGCAATACAATGCAGAACTACAGTAACTTAACCGTAATACAGCTCAGAAAGTTTAAAGGGGGTGTGGGCAAAAAATCATGATTTTTCGTAGTTAGATTTGGAGGCCCCATACCCAAACTAATTTTTCCAATATGAAGTTCAGTTTAGATTTCGATTATTTGAATGTCGCGGTAATTATTAGGTACCCATGTCCATCGAAATTCGAGAATCGACTGTATGTATACCTGAATATATATATATATATATATATATATATATATATATATATATATATATATATATATATATATATTGTTACGGAACAGAGAAAGATAATGTACACTCCAAGTGAGAATACTAAAAATCACTACTGTCCCGTAAAGTTCCAGGTTCAAAACAAAGAGTTAGATAAAATTACAAGTTAAAGTTTAATGCTCAAACTAACAACAAAACATTCAGGACTCATAAGGATAATGTAATGGCAAAAAACAGGTTAAATATATGGTTAACTGCAATAGCCTCTATTAACACGAAATTAGCAAGAGTAAATTTATCTAAGTCAGCCCTGTTAAAATAAGATACCAGATAATACTCAGTGAATGCAAGATATATTATTACAGATACAAAATATTATTAATGATGGCTGACAATAAGAACCTTACATAAATTACAAAAACCTTACTAGGCCTAAGAATTAACCTTATGCTATACAGTACAAGAAAAAATGCAACAACAGTTATACTCAAATTACACAGCTGCTAGATGGTTGGAGACTTCCTGAGCACTCACAATAATAACAACTGTACAGGGGAGGACAGAGATGTGAGCAAAATGAGGAGTAGATCTAAGTGGCAATTAATGTAGAGACTGAGCTCATTATATAGGGGCCGGCAGAGCTTGATACAACTTGTAAGAAGGACGCGCAATTGAAGCCATGGGGACAAAGAGTTGACAATCCCGCTCTGAACAACAGAAACAAAGACTTACTCTACTATAACGGTAGAAGGGGGGAGTGAGGTAGAACACGCTCGTGATCAAACAGGCAGCACACTGTACGTTAGAATTACACAAAGGATGATGAAATCATAGGCTATGTAACACCTCCCCACAAAGAAAAAAGAAATTTACAAAGGAAATTTCTCATTACTCTAAAACAATCTGTCTAAAGTCTAGATAAGCAATCTGCAATAACATTTTCTTTCCCCTTGACATGTTGTATGTCTAATGAATACTCCTGAAGAAGTAGACTCCATCTTGTCAATCCCTGATTTTTATCTTTAAACTTACTAAGGAATTTCAGTGGGTTATGACTGGTATACAGTAAAAAACTAAGGGGTCAAAACCAGAACACAAATAAAATGAAAAATGCTGTAAACCCAAAATCAAGGCCAAAAGCTCTTTCTCAATAGTTGAGTAGTTCTTTTGAGGTGGAGTGAACTTCTTACTGTAATAAGATACAGGGTGTTCAATACCCTGATCATCCTCTTGCAGCAAAACAGCCCCAGCTCCTGTATCACTTGCGTCAACAGCCATCTTAAAAGGCTTAGCAAAATTTGGAGTAGCGAGCACTGGCTGACTCAATAGGATAGCTTTAAGTTTGTTGAAAGAGGATTCACAGTTATCGGTCCAGACAAATTTAACTCCCTTTTTCAGCAGGTCTGAAAGTGGTGATACATGAATTGAAAAGTTAAGAACAAATCTCCGGTAATAACCTACCATTCCCAAAAATCTTTGTAGCTCTTTCCTACTTTAGGTCTGGGAAGATCACTTATAACCTGAACCTTAGCTCCTGGTGGTGCAACATGTCCATCACCAATTACGTACCCAAGGTACTGAACTTTAGCTTGACCAAACTCACACTTTGATAAATTAGCAACAAGATTAGCCTGAACTAAACGCTCAAGAAATTTACTGACATGGCATAGGTGATCTTTCCAGTTGTCACTGAAGATTAATACATCATCAACATAAACAACACACCCTGCCAAACCCTCTGTTACAACATTCATGAGCTTCTGAAATGTGGCTGGTGCATTCTTCATACCATATGGCATTACAGAACATGCAAAACTCTTTCCTAGTGTTACAAAACATGAGATCTCCCAAGCACGTTCAGTCATAGGTACTTGCCAGTATCCCTTTAACAAATCAAACTTACTTATGTACCTAGCCTTTCCGATCTTGTCTATGCAATCTTCCACGCGAGGGAGAGGGTGAGTGTCTGTTTTGGTTATCTGATTAACACGTCTGTAGTCAATGCAAAGCCGCTGTGACCCACCTGGCTTAGGGACTAGAGTGACAGGAGAACTCCACTCGCTCTGACAGGGCTCAATCATCTTGTGGTCCAACAGGTAGCCAAGCTCCTTCTGGATGAGAGGAACTTTCACTGGGTTCACACGGTAAGGAGGCAGTTTAATTGGCTTTGCGTCTCCAACATCGACATCATGCATCAACACAGTGGTTCTTCCTGGAGTGGCACGGAACACTTGCGGGTACTCCTGCAGTAATGCCGAAAACTCCTGCCTTTCCTCGGGAGGTAGATGAGAACGCTTAGTCTGGAGATCATTCATGATATCAGGATGCTTCCCCAAACTATCACTCAGGCTCATGCTGCATGGGAGAGCTTCACTTGCAAACTCGGGTGGAACAGCTACAGTGCAGACTGGGTTATTTTCGTCCCGCCTGTGATATAACTTTAGCATGTTGATGTGACAAAGTTGCTTGTTCTTTCTACGATCTGGTGTGGCGATGACATAGTTGACATCACTGAGTTTCTTCTCCACGAAATAAGGACCACTAAACTTGGCTTGAAGAGGTTGCCCATGCACCGGTAGCAGAATCAAAACCTGATCTGGCTGAAAGTGGCGTAACCTAGACTTCTTATCATACCAAGTCTTCTTCTTCTCCTGAGCAGCTCCTAAATTCTCTCTCGCCAGCTGTAAAGCAGTGGACAGCCGTTCTTTGAACTTCATCACATACTCCAGCAGGTTGACGTCATCTTCCTCCGACAGCCAGCATTCCTTGAGTAACTTAAGGGGTCCTCTTACTTCATGGCCAAACAGTAGTTCAAAAGATGAGAAGCCCAGTGATTCATTTGGAGATTCTCTTGCGGCAAACACAAAGAATGGAAGACCTTTATCCCAGTCTTTCTGATGTTCCAAACAGTATTTCTTGAGCATCGATTTGAGTGTTTGATGATATCTCTCCAACGCTCCTTGGGTCTGGGAATGGTAAGCTGAAGACGTGATCTGGGTGATGCCCAACTCTTTCAGAGACTGCTTGAAAACATTTGACATGAAATTACTTCCCCGGTCTGACTGTACCTCCTTGGGCAGACCAAACTTTGTGAAGAACCCTAGCATTTCCTTAACCACGTTCTTTGCTATTTCTAAGTGGAATGGCTTCAGGATAACGAGTAGCCATATGAATCAGGGTCAACACATAAGAAAATCCTGAAGAAGTCTTAGGAAGAGGGCCCACAATATCCACCAACACACGGGTGAAAGGCGCCTCAAAAGGAGGAATGGGAACTAGAGGTGCAACCTTTTCGGTCTGATTACACTTCCCCACAACTTGACAGGTGTGACAAGACTTACAATACCAGGAAACATCCCTGAAGATACCTGGCCAGTAGAAGTGTTTCAAAATGCGTGCCACAGTTTTCCTCACTCCAAGGTGTCCTGCCAAACTGGAATCATGAGCCACTCTAATGATATCCTGCCTACAAACACGAGGGATGATAACTTGATGTACAACCTCTCATTCACAGTCGGCTGATGCTGTTGGGGGTCTCCACTTCCTCATAAGTACTCCTGACTTTATATAATAACAAGTAGAAGCACCAGCTGACTCTTCCTCACTGCAAGCAGAGTTAGCTAGATCTTTCAACTCAGGGTCAGCAACCTGCAACTCAACCAACTCTTGACGAGACAAATTATCAACACTACGGGGTACTGCCTCATCTGGTGAGTGGTCCAAATTAGCAAGAAAAGTGTCAGCTAGGATAACATCATCATCATCATTATCCTCTAAGTCACCAGTAACTTTAGACTTAGCCCTAGTGACAGAACATGCAGGGAACACATCAGGGACATCACAATCCCGGGCCGCAGCCACTGGCTCACTAGACAACTGAGGAGCTGGACACACTTGACTTCCACCAATATCATTTCCAAGTAAGAAAGTAACACCTGACATTGGGAGTGTCTCAACCAACCCAACCATAACGGAACCATTAGCAAAACCAGACTCTAAATTCACTCTGCACAGAGGGACAGAGAAGTAATTATTCCCTACACCTTGTAAGATTACAGTTTCATCAAAGGAATTAACATTAGAGCCTAGAACACTGATCAGCATAAGGGATTGGCAAGCACCTATATCACGATATATTTTAACTGATTTCCTGTCATTATTGTCCAGAGGACTGAGAAAACCATCAGACAGGAAATTAGCACATGAACTCTTGAGAGTGTCACCCACGTTACTGCTCAAAAGAGGAGCTCCATCATGAGAATTTAAGTTACCCCTCAAAGCAGGTTAAGTTAACTCAGTTAAAGAATTCTGGGAACTCTCAAGGGTGGACACTAGACCAATTGACTGAATATTTAAAGACTCCTTTTTGTTCACATCACGCTGTCTCCTGAAACATTTCTCCGTAGTATGACCAAGCTTACTACAATAAGTACATTTACTTTTCTGAAATCTAGAGGTGGAGCTGGTATTTACTTCCTGAGGAACATCATCCTTATTCACTTTCTTGTTACCTGTACTCTGAGTAGAGGCAACGTACTTACTCTCAGCTTTTCTTCTTTCTCTAGAATATCTCTTGTGAGTGAGAACATATTCATCAGCTAAAACTGCAGCATGAGACAAATTATTTATTCTTTTCTCATCAAGATATAAGCTTACATCTTTATTAACACACCTTTTGATATCCTCCAGCAAAATCATCTGCTTAAATTTACCAAAATCAGAATCCACATTCTTAGAATTTAACCACTGCTCTAACAGATCTTCTTTGATTTTTGCATACTCAACATGGGATTGCTTATCTTGCTTGTAAGTTGTCCTAAATTTTACTCTATTGGCTTCAGGAAGAAGCTCATAGGCCTTAAGAATCAAGCTCTTAACTACATCATAATTATCAGATTGATCCTGAGGCAAAGATGCATAAGTTACTTGAGCTTTAACGGTGAGAACAGTTTGAAGGAGTACTGGCCAATACTGTTTGGGCCAATTAAAACATGTAGCTACCCTCTCAAACAACTGAAAATACTTCGTTAAATCAGATTCATTAAAAGGAGGGACAAGTTTAACATTTTTAGCCACATCAAAATCATCAGAGCTAGATGATCCAGTTCCACCTTGTTTCATGCGATACTCATGGTCTGCCTGAATCCTAGCAATTTCAACTTGTGCCTCGGCCTCCTTAGCACGAGCCTGAAACTCAGCCTCGTTAGCATGAGACTCAGCCTCCTTAGCACGTGCTTGAAATTCAGGTTCCTTCACACGAGCCTCCTGCAGGGCTAGCTGTAACTTAGCTATTTCAATCTGCGTTTGCTCATTTGGAGGAGTGACATTAAACAAGCTTTCATTAATCATGTCAACAATTTGATCTTTAGAATGATGAGAGCGAACAGCAATTCCCAATTGTTGAGCATTCTTTGTTCTGTTTTCTACATCACACACTGTTTGCACATTTGACAAAAAATCTTTGGCTTCATCAAGCATAGTAATAGTAGACATCATGAATAAATCACAGTCACAAAATATCAAGCAATATCCTTATGATAATACCCTGAATATCCTGGCGAGGTCGCCAAATTTATGTTACGGAACAGAGAAAGATAATGTACACTTTAAGTGAGAATACTAAAAATCACTACTTTCCCGTAAAGTTCCAGGTTCAAAACAAAGAGTTAGGTAAAATTACAAGTTAAAGTTTAATGCTCAAACTAACAACAAAACATTCAGGACTCATAAGGATAATGTAATGTCAAAAAACAGGTTAAATATATGGTTTACTGCAATAGCCTCTATTAACACGAAATTAGCAAGAGTAAATTTATCTAAGTCAGCCCTGTTAAAATGAGATACCAGATAATACTCAGTGAATGCCAGATATTACAGATACAAAATATTATTAATGATGGCTGACAATAAGAACCTTACATAAATTACAAAACCCTTACTAGGCCTAAGAATTAACCTTATGCTATACAGTACAAGAAAAAATGCAACAACAGTTATACTCAAATTACACAGCTGCTAGATGGTTGGAGACTTCCTGAGCACTTATAATACAGGGGAGGACAGAGATGTGAGCAAAATGAGGAGTAGATCTAAGTGGCAATTAATGTAGAGACTGAGCTCATTATATAGGGGCCGGGAGAGCTTGATACAACTTGTAAGAAGGACGCGCAAATGAAGCCATGGGGACAAAGAGTTGACAATCCCGCTCTGAACAACAGAAAGAACGACTTACTCTACCATAACGGTAGAAGGGGGGAGTGAGGTATAACACGCTCGTGATCAAACAGGCAGCACACTGTACGTTAGAATTACACAAAGGATGATGAAATCATAGGCTATGTAACAATATATATATATATATAAAATTATACCCTGGTTTAACGATGTAACTGGTTAGGTAAAACCCCATCGTTAGGCAGGGTATCATATATTGGGATACTTTTAACATGTATTTCAATGTGGATCGTTTACCAGCCTTGGGTTTCCCCCCAAACCAAGTCCAAAACCCACCCTAATGAGCCCAAAAACAGGTTTAAAGGCAATCTAAATGGCCTAACAGCTGTCAAGGAAGCTAACCCAAGCCTAGCACCTGTAAATAACTCACTAAAAGCAACAAATGAAGCCTGAAAATCATTAGGAATAGATTAGAAATTATCAAACACCTCTCATCAGTTACTTCTTTTAAATCCAGGTCCGGTCCTGGTCATCTTCCTTGCTATCCCCTCCAAGACTAGGGGACATGTGGTGCTCCCCAACACTGAATCCTCCTCCTCAAAACCCTCAAACCCGATCTCTAGGGGAAGGTTAGAGGGGGGTGGTGATGGTCTGCAATGCAATGACTCAGGTGGAGGCGATGGAGAGTGATGCGATGACTCAGGCAGAGGCGATGGGGTGTAGGGGACATGTGGTGCTCACCAACACTCAGTCCTCCTCCTCAAAGCCCTCAAACCCGATCTCCAGGGGAGGGTCAGAGGGGGATGGTGATGGACTGCGATGCAATGACTCAGGCAGAGGCGATGGAGTGCGATGCGATGACTAAGGCGGAGGCGATGGGGTGTGATGCGCTGGCTCAGGGGGTGGCGATGAGGTGTGATACCATGGCTCTGGGGGTGGCGATGGAGTGCCATGGATTGATGGAGGAAGGTGGTGAGGGAGACAGCTGCAATGTCCGGTAGGGTGACGAGGGAGATAGCTGCAATGAATGAAGAAGTCCGTTGTGGTGGCTCTCATCGTGGCAAGGGAGACAGGCTCAGTGGCCGAAGTGGTGTGGGAGATAGAGGTCTGGATGAGGAAGGCAGCAATGGAGTGGCAGAGTGCCATGGCAGAGACACAGGTGACATGGGAGACAGCGATTGGCTAGAGGTTAGGTCCAGCACAACAGGCCAAGCACGTCCTCGGCAGGAGGTGTTCCTTGGTGTATCTCTGCTGGTTGAAGGTTAGGACATGCTCTGCTGGTTGAGGGCTGGGGAGATGCTCTGCTCGTCGAGGGCTGGGGAGATGCTTTCTGGGTCACTGGTGTGGTGGGGGCCTGCTTAAGGAAGGCTGTGATCACAGTCTGCCTGGCTGCCCTCTTCTTCTCCTCCAGCATTGTCCTGTAGACTTTCATCCCCTCCTCGAGCTGATTAGCTGTGTCCCTGCTTCGTCCTGAGAGGGGGGTCATGTGTTCTCATTAAGTCTATAATCTTGTCCAGCTTCGTTAGCATCTCCTTCAGGATCTTGGTGTTGAGAGCTTGGACCTCAAGCACGGCCTCCTCCTCCTCCTCCTCTGCCTCCTGGTGCATCTGCTGGATCTCCATATTTGGGAGCTCCTAGTTGCTGAGCTCCTCCCTGTGGCTCTCAAGAACCTCCTCCACGTCATCCTCGTTGACCTCGCTGAAGCCCGCCTCACGCAACTATTCGACAATGTCCTGCTGCACACACTTGACAGGTAGAGGTTGCACGCCCTCGGGGAAGCCGATGAAGGAGTGAACGCACTCTGGCCACAGCTTCCACCGCACACTGTTCTTCGTCGCCTGGCTAACCTCGTTCCATGCAGTAGTTATATTTTCAAGGGCGTAGTGTATGTTATACCCCCTCCAAAACTGCTGCACTGTTGTCCTGTCATCATTGTCACAGTCCCTTACCAACTGGTTCATCGTGCGGCAGAGGTAATAGGCCTTAAAGGCTCCAATCACCCCTTGGTCCTTCAGCTGCAACAAAGACGTGGTGTTGGGGGGTAGGAACATCACCTCAATATTGCTGGCCCATTCCTTCATCGCGGACTGGTGGCTAGGCACGTTATCCACCACCATGAGAAATCTGTTGGCCAAATTTTCACGTGATGCATACCTCTTCAGCACACGAGAGAAGTATGAGTGGAAATAGGACAAACAGATATATGAAGTCAACCAAGACTTCTTGTTCGACTTCCAGATAACCCCAAGGTTCTCCTTAACATACCCCACCAGAGCCCTGGGGTTCTCAGAGTGGTAGACTAGGAGCAGTTTCAACTTGAGGTCGTCCTCTGCGTTGCCCCCCAGAAGGAGTGTCAGCCCGTCCTTCGAGGCCTTCAATCCTGGCGTAGACCTTTCCTCCACTGCAAGATATGTCATGGAGGATATTCTCTTCCAAAAGACCCCAGTCTCATCAAAATTCAGCACCTGCTTCACATTACAGCCACCCTCTGCGATGATGCGTTTCAGCTCGTCAGGAAACGCTGCCGCCGCCACCGTATCTGCACTCGCCGCCTCACCGTACATCTTCTTGTGGTGGAGATTTGCCAGCCTCACCTGAAAGATCTCAATTTCATCAAGCTCATGCATGACCTTTAGCTCGTTCCACAGCAAAAGAGCCTTTGTGTACATCATGAGTGCCTTGTGCCGGTTCTGATCTTCCACTCACGTGCACAGCATCCGTTCCAGCTCCTCCAACGCAGGCTCTCGCTGGCGGGTGATACGGGAGGCGGATAAGGTTGCAACCTCCCCAGCAGCAGCCTTAATGGCCTCCTTCTTTTTTATGATGGTGGAGACAGTCAACTGGGACAGGTGGAGAGCCGAGGAGATAGAACGCGCATCTTTGCTTTTGTCGTGCCAGTTAAGGATTTCCAATTTCACTTCTGGCGACATAGTCTAACGTACTTGCTTTGCGGGAAAATCACCAGCACCACCACTAGCCCCACCACGTGCTGCACCCTTACCAGACATAGTCACATTTATTTAGGCCCAAAATCACACAATATTGCGCTCCAAACACGATTAGTATCACTGCTCTACTCACGGCGCTTCTCAAACACAGTTACGATGCATTATGATAGCAACTTGCCTAACGTTGGTGGTGCAACATGATGCGTGGCGAGCGAGCGTAAGGGAGATCCTCACTCTGAGATGGCCGGTGTGAGAAGAGTGATATGGGTGAGCACGGGATGAGCGATGGCTATGGGGCCTGTGCGAGCGTTTCTACGCATCCCGGGAGGCGGGCGGGCTCAGCTGGCTGCAGGAACACACATGATTAAAAATTTCGGCCCGTCGTTTGTGGGTGTGACATCGGAGGGCCCATTGTTAAACCGGGGCTCGCCCATCGGGTATCGAGGCCTGGTGGTATTTGTACCTCCATCGCTAAACCAGGGTATCACATCTAGGGGTATTGTATATCGGGGTATTACTGTACAGTATAAATATACAGTATACCGTATACAATGAAAGCTCGATTATCCAGATTCGGATTATCCAGGTTTTGGTATATCTGGGCCATGACTGAATGGTTCAGAGGTACAGTAACACATAAAATTATCCGTACACTAGCTCCAGTTTAAACAGCAAGCATCCGGTTGTTAGCGAGAGAGTCACGGCTAAACGAGCGTGTCTACCTCCCACCCACACCTCCTGCTCACAAGTTGATCACAAGGGTGGTGGGGTGGATTTTGGTATGGTGATTGATAACATACCCTAACCTTGTAGTTCTCGATTCTTGTAGTAGGAATTAAAGATGAATACAGTGAGTTGATCTTAATTTATTATCTTCAGAGACAATTTAAGTTGAGCAGGGTATGTCTTACAGAGACTTAATATACTAAGTAAGTCTAGTTGGGCCCCTCTTCTTGTTCACTCTCTCCATTACCTGCCGGTTCTAATGCTAGCCTCCTTCTGAGCTCTGCTTCCTAAATTCTGGTGTAGCAAGGGTCGTGTCACGTGTGTTACACTGTGGTCGGAAAGTTCTAGAAACCTGTGTGTGAGTATGTGTGTATGTGTGTGTATGGTCACTAGGCTTTGTTCGTATGCTATCTCGCTGACACACTACCTATATCATCCCCTGACTTGCTACTTCCTGTGTATTGTCAACATTTCCTCACTTAATTTACATGATCATTTCCCTTTCCCAGGCTTGTCTGGAGCTCTGTCTATCTATCTATTTATCTATATATCTATTATGATTTGTAATTATAATATGGAGTCCTGACACTGCTTGGCCACGTACTGGAGGTCCTCCGACAGCAATCATCATTGACATATGCTAATCTATCAGTACATAATATTGATTATAATATTGTATACATATAATATTCATGTTAATATTGTACTGATCCAGTAATATTACATTTTAAACAAGTTGTATACATATTTGAATAAATGCAATGGTTGTTGTATGACATTTTGTAAGATGTGTATGTATAACAGACATACGCATATAATTGTGCAATGGTAATACTGCTAGGTTATTACATTACATACTGAGTTATCCCTTTAGTAATGTCTAATATTTCACCTAACTTGTATGATGATACTGGTAATACAGAATTGTGGTATAATTGTATGACTTATAATATTGTAGTACCATTGTGGTAATACATAATTGTAACATTGTGAATTGTTACATAATTGTGTTGTAATTGTTACATTGTAGTAACATTGTAGTAATACATAATTGTAACATTTTATGAATTGTTACATAATATTGTGGTAATGCATAACTGTGTTGGCCTTATAATTGTAGTTACATTTTGTTAATGCAATTGTTGCATAATTGTGTTGGCCTTATAATTGTAGTTAAAGTTACATAAAAGTTACATCTTGTTAATGCAACTGTTACATAATTGTGCTGGCCTTATAATTGTAGTTAAAGTTACATAAAAGTTTTTTCATTCATTCATTGCCAGACGCCATGTATCCCAGACGGGGTGGCCAAGGGCTTAGAGTTAATTGTTTTACAGGGAGGGGCACTAATCCTCCACCAACCCCACTTGACGTAGGGATGCCAACAGCATCTGGTGTTCCCAGGCGGTCACCCATCCAAGTGCTAACCAGACCCAACGTTGCTTAAAAGTTACATCTTGTTAATGCAACTGTTGCATAATTGTGTTGGCCTTATAATGTAGTTAAAGTTACATAAAAGTTACATCTTGTTAATGCAACTGTTACATAATTGTTACATATTGTTTGTAATTACATAATTGTAGCAAGTGTAACATAATGCAATCGCTTGTCGTTACATAACTGTTACATATCGTTTGTCGTTACATAATTGTAGGAAGTGTAATAAAATGCAATCGTTTGTCATTACATTATTGTTACATATCGTTTGTAGTTACATAATTTTAATATTTGCAGTCCTGACATTGAATCCGGTCATGCTGCGGTCGATGATAGTGATGATGTGACATGCCACTGGCTCGTGGAGACAACAATTTGCTTTTTATTTCACTTATAGGAGTTTACGTGATGATGTGCCATGCCACTTGCTTGTGGAGACAACAATTTGCTTTTTGTTTCACTTATAGAAGGAGTTTATGTGGTATTTTGGCATTTGTAGTAACACTTACGCTTATTTTCATTTGTTTGTTATGTGATCTTACTGTATTTTTTTTTTCTATTGATTATTTATAGTTTGTTTTTCTTCGTTTGTCTACGCTTTTTCTGTGTTGTTCATGGTTGCATAATTGCTGGTTAATTCCCTTGGGACCCTTTTTTAAGGTTTAGTTTATATTGCACAGATATTACTGAAAATGATATTATATAGCCCCATATTTTGTTATTTTATATAAAAAATATATATACACTATATACAGTATTAACTATATACACTGACTTGTTGTTCACTTGTACATATCGTGGGCAATATATGTGTCAGCACTGTGTGGAAATCTTTGTCTTCACGACTGTGTTGAAGATGTTCATTCTTGCTAACGTCATTTGTGTTGGCCATTTTTTTTTTCTGGTTTTCCCTGTAACTTAATTTATCTGTTTCCACTTGGTAACTTTAATTAATATTTAATACAGTACTTTTAATTGCTCACTGAGTAAATGTGATGGTATATTTTCTTTATTACTTTGTAGATGTAATAATGTATAGCTGTATGTATGAAACACGTATTTTATGTAGGTATAAATGGTAACACTCGTTGGTAGTAAATAAATGCTATAATAAATGAATGAATATATACAGTGTAGAATATTAATTGTTGGTGCAAGTATTTAATGATTGAATTATGAAGATAATTGAAGTAAGTATATATATTTAAGTTGTAACTATACAGCACGTTTTATATGTTTGTGCAGAAGTTTTTTGTCTAGCACTGTGTATTGTATAAATGAAGTAACTATGTAACTCAATAATTTTTACCATGGTGGAAATGGTGTGAGTGGTGTTGCACGTGGTGATAGCGTTGTTCTTCACGGGTTGATTGACGTGTTGTGAGGTGTCAGACACACGGCTTGTCGTCGTCTCAGCACACGTATGGTGACGTCGACTTCCCACTGGTAGCTGTGGTGAGTAAATGAGTAGCGATGAGTAACTTGAGTGAAGATGAGTTGTGAATATGGGCTTGGTATTGGCTTCGTTGTCTTGACCTCTTCACTCCTGCGTCAGCGGTGGGGGTTGGGTGGAGGTAGGAGAGAAAGGAGGGTCAGGTCAGATGGTTGAGTCGTGTCTCACTCTTCGTTTGTTTGTTTTGTTTTTATTTCTCGATGCATTCGCGGTCCTTTTTTCTTGTGATTTATTCGTTGTGGGATGAAGACTGCCACTACTTGTAGGTGCGTGTAGAAGATAATACAGACGACTCGTGGAGTTGTTACTTGTAGTTGATTGTAGATGGTTGTAGTTCGTTGCTTCGTTGAAGAAATTGCAAAATTGTTTGTATCAATATTTTGTTAAACTACTGGCAAGACGTCGTGTGATCACTTCTAAATCAGCGTGATGATCGTGGAGACGGAGGGGGGGTTGGAGAGAATACTGTCAGGAGTTGGTTGTGAGTTGTTGGTTGTGAGAGGTATTTTTTTGTTTTCACTCTTGATAATGCAGAATCAATTGTACACTCGTGGGCTTGTATTTTGTAGGAATTCATTGTAGAACTGAAGCTAATCTTGTAGAGTCTCGCCTGCTTTTGTAGAAATTCACTGTTGATTCGAAGACGAGGTCCGTACTTTCGCTGCCAACCAAATGTAGGTCTCGATTCTTGTAGTAGGAATTAAAGATGAATACAGTGAGTTGATCTTAATTTATTATCTTCAGAGACAATTTAAGTTGAGCAGGGTATGTCTTACAGAGACTTAATATACTAAGTAAGTCTAGTTGGGCCCCTCTTGTTCACTCTCTCCATTACCTGTCGGTTCTAATGCTAGCCTCCTTCTGAGCTCTGCTTCCTAAATTCTGGTGTAGCAGGGGTCGTGTCACGTGTGTTACACTGTGGTTGGAAAGTTCTAGAAACCTGTGTGTGAGTATGTGTGTATGTGTGTGTATGGTCACTAGGCTTTGTTCGTATGCTATCTCGCTGACACACTACCTATATCATCCCCTGACTTGCTACTTCCTGTGTATTGTCAACATTTCCTCAGTTAACTTGCAAGATCATTTCCCTTTCCCAGGCTTGCCTGGAGCTCTGTCTATCTATCTATTTATCTATTTATCTATTATGATTTGTAATTATAATATGGAGTCCTGACAACCTAACCTACCTTAACTACCTAATAATTAAACCTAACCTAACCTAAGCTAACCTGGGTTCCAGCTGGGGCATTGGGAAACAAAATCCACCTTTGAGTACGTTGAGTAAGTTTCTGCTATGATGCCAGAAACATTCGTAGGTATAGCTTAAAGAGTACGATAATAAAGGAGGAAATCTTTCAGGAAGAGAAGGTAATTTACCACCCTCAAAATAGAAAAATACAGGAAACAAACTAGAGGAATACGAAATGAAATGGTAAGGTCTTTAGGCTGTATACTTAGATGTATACTTAGATGAAAATTTATGGGTTTCACAATTTTAGGGGACAAAATGAAAAAAAAATGTTTGCTAAACAGACAAAATTTACTTTTATCCCACATGTTGTCGTAAATTAGTATTCAGTTTCAATTCTTCGTTCGATATCGCTCTTCCCAACACATTTTGAACCGACTGAGCATACTGTAGTTATTTATGCTCCTTAAAGTTAAGTGTACATTTACTGCTCATTCTTTTGTTCTTTCTTATGTGTATGTGTGAGAGAGAATATTGATACAAACAATAATGAATTCAATTAACCTCATAGTAGTAGAATAGATGTGGAAGATATGCGGATTGGCTGGGAGGAAGGTAGAGTCCCAGAGGATTGGAAGTCAGGTATAATTATTCCCTTCTACAAAAGAAAAGGGGAAAAAGAAGTGTGTGGTAATCACAGGGGCATTTGTCTTCTTAGTGTAAAAGGACAAGTATGTGGTAGGATACTTATTGACAGAGTTAGGGAAATAACAGAGGAATTAGTTGGAGAAGAACAGGGAGGTTTTAGGAAGGTAAGAGGTTGTGTAGATCAGATATTCTTAGATCTTTAGTGGAAAAGTTTCTAGGGAAGGGAAGGAAGTTGTATGTGGCCTTCATGGACTTGGAGAAAGCATATGACAGGGTGGATAGACAAGGATTGTGGAAAGTATTAAGATTATATATGGAGTGCATAGGAAGTTGTTGAATGCTGTGAGGAGTATGTATGAGGGTGCTAAGGCTGCAGTGCGTGTGGATTGCGAACTGAATGAATTTTTCTATTTGAAGGTTGGGTTGAAACAGGGATTTGTCATGTCTCCATGGTTGTTCAATCTGTACATGGATGGGGTAATAAAAGAGGTACAAGGTAGGGTAGTGGATGTTGGAGTGGCCCTGCTGAGAGAGGGCAGTGTTTGGAAACTCCCTGTACTGTTGTTTGCAGATGATACTGTGTTGTTAAGTGAAGATGAAGGGGAGCTGCAAGGCTTGGTGGATGAGTCTGGGGGAGTGTGTAAGAAACGGAATCTAAAGGCGAATGTAGGGAAGAATAAAGCTATGGTCTTTGAGCGAAGTGAAGTCAGGGAATGTACAGTGAGGCTGGATGAGGTGGAAATGGAAAATGTGAGTACGTTTAAGTACTTGGGTAGTGTGATGAGTAAGGATGGATGTTTGGAGGGTGATGAAAGGGTACAACAAGGAAGAAAAGTTGCTGGTTCCTTGAAGGCAGTGATAAGAAACAGGGAAGTGAGCATGGAAGTGAAAAAGTTACTGCATGACATTAGTGTGATACCAACTCTAACATATAGAAGTGAAGCTTGGACCTTGTTGGAGGGACAGAAGTAAAGAGTGAGAGCAGTGGAAATGAGTTATTTGAAAGGAGCCTGTGGAGTCACATGGAGAGACAGACTGACAAATGAGGATGTGAAGGAGCGTTGTGGTGTGGATGTGGATGTGATAAGGAAGCATTAGGAGAAACACACTGAGGTGGTTTGGCCATAAAATACCTGCCACCGCCGGACTGACCACCCCGCCACCCCAAACACTACCACCGAGCCGCCGCTTCACCACCACCCCAGGATGACACCACGGAGGGGCGGATCACGGAGAGGTCGACCCGGGGCAAGAAGGGCGCAGGTACTCCCCTGTCCTAAGTCCCTCTGTCACCCAACCAGTCCGACAGAAGCTACGCTGGCAAAAGACATGACCCTGCAGGCGGGGCAGCCTTCACCAGGTTCGGGGTGGGACAGAGCCAGATTCAGTACCAGACAACACCGCAGTAACGACCACTGTACGTGCTGGGGAGGAAGCAGCCACTGTACGCCCTTCAGTTGTTTCCCCCTGTAGCGCTGCCACAACGGCCACTGTATGTGCGGGGGAAGGAGCGGCCACTGTATGTCCTTCAGCTACAGCCACATCTGGAGATGGCCTCGGAGTGTTAGCTATTGAGTGCACTCCAACTGGCAAAGGAAGGAGGAGTGGAACCGCAATAATGGCCACTGTACGTGTCGGGGAGGGAGCGGCCACTGTACGCCCCTCATCCACTACCTCCTCCTCCTATGGGAGTAACACCACGGTAACGGCCACTGTACGTGCTGGGGAAGGAGCGGCCACTGTATGCCCTTCAGCTACAGCCACATCTGGAGATGGCCTCGGAATGTTAGCTATTGAGTGCACTCCAACTGGCAAAGGAAGGAGGAGTGGAACCGCGATAATGGCCACTGTACCTGTTGGGGAGGGAGCGGCCACTGTACGCCCCGCATCCACTACCTCCTCCTCCTACGGGAGTAACACCACGGTAACGGCCACTGTACGTGCTGGGGAAGGAGCGGCCACTGTACGCCCTTCAGTTACTTCCCGTTGGACAGGCAGACCCATGGTAACGGTCACTGTACACCCTTCAGTTACTTCCCGTTGGGCAGGCAGACCCGCGGTAATGGCCACTGTATGTGCCAGGGAGGGAGCGGCCACTGTACGCCCCTCATCTGCCTCTTCCTCCTTCGGTAGCAGCACCGCCACAACGGACACTGTACGTGTGGGGGAAGGAGCGGCCACTGTACGTGTGGGGGAAGGAGCGGCCACTGTACGTGTGGGGGAAGGAGCAGCCACTGTACGCCCTTCAGCTGTGGACCTTAGGAATTGCAGAACCACCACAATGGCCCCTGTACGTGTGGGGGAAGGAGCGGCCACTGTACGCCCTTCAGTTGTGGACCTTAGGAATTGCGGAACCACCACAACAGCCACTGTATGTGTGGGGGAAGGAGCGGCCACTGTACGCCCTTCATCCGTGATTCCTGGGGTCCTCCCGGAGAAAGAGATCCCTTGCGTGGCTGGCCTTTCACCTCTCGGCTGCGTAGGACGCCCTTTACTTACTCCCTCTAGGTGTGGTTCCCTGGAGGTGCTGCCGGAGTGGTGGCGCGACCCTGTGTCAGTCCTGCCGCCTATCCCTGGTTGGTCCTGGTCCCTGACGGATGGCAGACAGAAGAGGTGCCACAGTCTGCCCCTGTCGGCACCTCTCCCTACAGGTGACCAGAGCATCCGGGCTCTCAGACTGGACCGGCGGGCCCCAGAGCCAGGCCGCTTGGGCTCCACTCCCTCATGGCTCTCTGCCCAGAGTAAGAGGCGACAGGCCCGCCTCCTGCAGCTGTTTGGCCCCAGCCCCAAGGGCTGCCCTTCCGGTCAAGGCCCCCAGGTCGGAGGGCCTCCCTACACCCCACCGACGAGGCTGCAGCACGAGGGCCTCTCAGGTCGAGGCCCCCAGATGGGAGAGCCTCCCTGCACCCCCCTGAAGAAGAAAGCCCGGGCAGTGACACCCATGCGGGTGGTGCGCTGTCTCCTGCAGGAGGGCTCTCCAGTAGAGCCCCCTCCCATGCCCCGGCGCCTCCTCTGTTAAGCCCAGGAAACAAGGACAAATAGCGACTTTAATGCATCTCGTGTGCCTTGAAAAACCACAGAGGTGGGAGTGAACAGTGACAGTGAAAGAGTAAGGCCAGAATAATATAAGTACACACAGTGAGACAAATACCCAGGCAGAACAGAGAAGACTAGTAAACACGGGTACAGAGACATACAGAAACAGTGAGGGTGCGAGGAAAAACCAAAAACCTGTGAACAGTGTCTCCGTGACTAAGTAACTATCCTGAATGTCGCGACTTGCACTCTGACAAGTCATAGTAATATTCACTCCCTTGACCCCTGACCCTCTTTACCCATAGTGCATCTGGTCTAGACTATTAAATGTTAATTCTGCCTATGGACATAATACGGGTATAAAGAAATTACAACTCACCATCGATGTATAATTGCAGAACTCCACTCTCTGCCTGTGCTGTGTGTGGTACATTATATTGAGAAGCTACCTCTGTAAACCTGTCTCCATCATATCCTGTAACTCGTTGTTTTCATATTGTAACAGTGTATTGAATTAAGTCAATAAATATGTTAAGGTGTACTGCCTAGTTTTTATGCCCTGTTCCTTTGTGGGTGATTTATTTCTGGTCCGGAAAGAGGACCCCGCTCAGTCGCGGGTGTTTTTATGACGAGGAGTCGGACTAAAAACATCCCGCATAACAGGCCATGTTGAGAGGATGGACAGTGAAAGACTGACGAGGAGAGTGTGAGTGAGGTGGAGGGGGAGGCCAAGGATGAGATGGAGGGATGGAATGGAGAGGTATATGAGAGAGGGGGGAGTGAGCTGGGAGCAGGGCAGTGAAATGGCGAGGAACAGGGCGACATGGAGGCGATTTGTTTGTGGCCACCCCATATGGGATTAAGAGGTCTGGCAATAGATAGATAGATAGATAGCTGCTGGCCTTGAACAACGGTTTACTGTACTGATGTCAGTGACGCTGATTTAGGGAGAGGTATAAAAAACTGTGAACAATTATGGGAAGTGAACAAAGGCCAATGGTATGTTTACACGACCCTACTCTACCAGCCCAAGCAGTCAGGCGTTCACTTCATCCCAGATGTTTTCACTGATGTTTACATGCAAATGTAACATACGGGCTAATTTTGAGTAAAATTCCTCCAGTATGCCGGAAACTATCGTAGTTACGGCTTAAGGTATGTGATGATAATAAGGGAGGAAATATTTCTGTGAGAAGATAACTTACCACCCTCAAAACAGTCAGAAAAATACAGGAAACAAACTAAAGGAACTGAATTGAATTGGTACGGTATTTAGGGTGTTTGCTTAGACGAGAATTTATGGGTTTCACAATTTTAGGGAACGAAATAGAACAAAATGTCTGCTAATCAGAAAAAAAAAAGACTCTTTTATACCACATGTTCTCGTAAGTCAGCATTCAGTTCTTCATTCAATATCGCTCTTTCCCAACACATTTTGAACCGAATGAACATAGTTACTGAAATGCGTGAGTTAAAGTTTAGTGCCCCCTAGAAACCACCAATACCTTTAGTGTTTAGTGCCCCCGAGGAACCACCGACATCCCCACACGGACCCCACGGAGTAGCTGCAGCCGAAGACCGAACGTCCAGGCAACAACGACACAAGTCAGCCCAGGCCGTGCGCCCCTATAACACCCAGCTGCAACACCGCCATCCCAGCAGGAAAAAGACACGACCTTCGAGGAGTGGGGTCGCCAAGTCAGCCCGGGGTGGAGCTGAGATTTCAGCTCCTGACAGCATCCCTCAGGAGACGGACGATTGCCACTCCCGCCTTCGTCAGTTGGCCCAGCGTCGTACTGAAGGTGCTTCTTCTGAGATGGCCTACTGTCGCTCTACTCTTCTGCAGGAGATGGCCTACTGCCGCTCCTCCCCCCTGCTGAAGGAGATGGCTGACTGCCGCTCTGAAGGCGCTGCCCCTGAGACGGCTGACTGCCACTCTGAAGGCGCTGCCCCTGAGACGGCTGGTTGCCGCTCCTCCTTCTTGCCCAAGGAGACGGCCTACTGCTGCTCTAGAGGTGCTGCCCCAGAGACGGCCTACTGACGCTCTGCCCTCCTGCCGAAGGAGACGCCCTACTGCCGCTCTAGAGGCCCTGCCCCTGAGACGGCCTACTGCCGCTCCTCCCTCCTGCAGAAGAAGACGGTTCACTGCCGCTCAGGAAGTGACCAGCGGCTTCCTGACCCCCTTGAGCAGGCCATGGCCAGTTGCCGGGCCTTGACGCTGACTAGTCGTGCCCTTGGGCAGCCACGGCCGATTACCGGGCCCCACTACCTGCAGGAGGTGTCACCCACATCACTGCCCCAGTGTGAGGCGAGAGTTGGGCCCTCCAGCCCCTAAGGATCCCTGTCAGGCCCCACAGCCTCCCCTGGTCTCCGATCCCTGCGCCTGGCCCTGGAGCAGGCGCACCTGATGGACCCTAGTCCGGAATGGTGCAGCAGCCCTCCCCTGATGGCGCCCTTTGATGCTAGGGACCACAGCCCGCTGTCCCTCCAGGCCCTCCCCAGGATGCCCGGGCGTGACCTCTCCACACCCACTAGACGGTCTAAGGCCTCCACCTCAGGCAGGGACCCACACCAGCGGTTCCGGGAGTTATTCGGCTCCAGTCCTGAGGGCCATACTCCTGAGCACAGTCCGGAGACCACCGGCTCTTCCGCCCCCTGCAGCCCTGGATGTGACACGACACCCCTGCGCACAGTCCCGTGCCCTCTCGGCACCCCCTCTCCTGACGGTGCCCTCTCCCCAGCCTAATTCACGCTGGCGTACCGCCCTGTCACCCACCACAGATAAATGAACTGTGTAATGTGTTGCCCTCAGTATAAGTGAAGTGACTTAGGTTAAGTAGACAGTGCCCTCGGACAAGTGATATAGTGATTGGGAATAAGTGATGTCGGACGAGTGAGATCACGGGTAAATACTTACGGGCGGATACAGAGACTAAGTAAAATCACGAGTGATGCCCTTATAGAAAACAGCCAGAGTGTTACCCTACAAATCGTCCCATTGAGAAACTGGTAAATATCATTTATTGTGAGGGAACAGTGAAGAGGAAGTGTTTAGAATACTCCTGCACAAATATTACTATAACGAGTGTAAACTCCCAGTGTGTCCCCCCCCTTCCTTGTCCGGGCCTCCCTTCAGAAATCTCCCCCCTGACAGCCTGTGTGAATATAATAACTTGAATAAGAAACATAGTCAATCGCCAGAACCCTTGTACTATAAAGAAGTAGTAAATCTGCAACAGTAATACCCTCCCCCTCTCGACATTACCATAAATACATTCTAGTTCTATGCGCATCATCCCTTGCCCCCACCCCGCTCTCTCTCTCCCCTGCAATACTCACCTCCTCCGCGCGCCCCAGTTCTGTATTCCCTTGTACATTGGGATCATTACTTATTGTGTTGGCATTGATATCGTTAAGTCAGTATCCTGCGAGATACTAACATCCTATTTAAGGTATTATTTTGTCACATACTGTGTTGTACTATCTGCTGAATTTGTCCTGTGTCTGACTGTGATAATATACGTGTAAAGGTTATTGCCTGGATTTTTTGTGCCCTACCTCTCTTTATTGCACCACGCCCCGGTCTTGAAAGGGAACCCCGCTACACGTTAGGTGTTTTAGGACCGAGAAGTCAGGCCTTTTTCACCTAGCATTAAACTGGTGGCCAGCGGTGGTTCTTGACTCGAGCATAGAAGAGAGGTAGCGGAAAATATTTGACAAGATGGCAACTAAACCACACGTACAATTACCCAAGTTTGACCCCGACCAGTACGATATACACACGTATCTGGCAATAATCAAGCCCTTACTGGATATTGGCTTTGAAAATGACCAACAAAGAATTGCCATCACAGTTCCACTATTGGGCAAAGCAGCGGCGAGGATAGCACCAAAAATCATCCCGGAGCTCACCTGGCTGAACTTCACAAAGTTCATGATTCAAGCCATCATCCCATCATTAGGGAGAGTGGTGGCTCTATCCCAACTGGATAGCTTCTCATTCGACAGGGATTTGGATAATACCCTGATACAGGCTAGACGCCTAGTTACTGCTGCATACCTGGAGGTAGACGAAGAAACCCGTGATCAGCATACATTTAACACTCTGCTTAGAGTGCTTCCGAGTGTTGTCAAACAACACTTCACTATCCATGACCCAACTGAGGACGTGGATAGAGATGTCCAGCTCATACGGCGCCTCCTGACCGCCTGCCCTACTCCCCAACAAATAAACGTGGTAAAGAAATTTCCCACTCAACCCCCAGCTCCCCCAACCATACCACGTCTACCTCTGCCTCGCACCAGCCCCACCCCGGCACCCAGCCCACCGAGGGCACACCCCTCCCGCCGGCGCCCCGCCCTGCGAGAAAACCCGAACCTAATCTTGGTGAATCCATGGGAATTCACCCTCTGCAGCTCCCGCTGTCCCTTACATCACATACGGGATCAACTTAAAGCTGCCTGCCGCAGAACCACGGCCCCGGGTTCACGCAAGGTATTCTCCTTAAAAGGCGTAGCCCCCCGAGGACGACCTGGCACCCCCGGACGAGCCCCCGCCGGGAGAACAGGAGCAGGAACAGGAGAATGAAAGCCCTAGACAGCTGGATTTTTAGGCCCGCCCCCACACCAACCCACGGTGGCGGGGGCCATTACCCCTCAGTATCGCCCCCCAGTGTACCACAAGATGAAATTAAACGGTATGAAGGCCAGACTGCTAGTTGATATGGGAGCCACCAGATCCTGCCTTTACAGCCACTATTTCTCCCATCACAAATCGACCTTTGGCCCACTCCACCCCACTGCCACTCACTTTGTGGACGCGGGGGATGGCCCCCTGCCCATCCGTGGGGAAACTCGGGCTCTACAGGTCGACACTCACCAGCCAGTGTCCACCCAACACAAATTTATTAATTTCAACTCCTCCTGCCGGAGCTACGACGGGTACTTGAGACTAGATTTGCTCCAAAAACTCGGAGCTACGATCGACTCTCGCTACCGGCAGCTCCAGTTCCGCCCTCCATCTCGCCCCACTCAGGCCGTCTGCACTTGCACGCCCCAGCCCCAGCAGGAAGATTCGCCCCCTTCCCCCGACCCGTATTCCCCTCCTCCACCCTCTCCCCCTTTCCTCCAGTGCTCCTCCCCCGTGCCACCCCTCCCCCTTTCCTCCAGCGCTCCTCCCCCGTGCCACCCCTCCCCCTTCCTTCCCCGCTACTGTCTCCGCCGCTGTTACCATTCTCTCTCACCACAAGGCCTGGGTGCCTCTTAACTGGCCCTCCGGCCCCTCTGTCTTGTTCTCCCCCCTCCTCCCACCTGGGTCCCTTTCTGCCTGCCTCTTATCTCCCACTTTCCTCCCTCCGCACCACACCGCCGTCCGCATAGTCAACCTCGCCCCTTCCCCCCTGACCCTCCCCAAAAGGCTCGTTATTGGAGAGATGGAAGAAGCTGAGCCCTGTTCCCCACCCTCCTCCCACTTCCTCACCCCCCTACCCCCCATTCCCGACCATCTCTCCGCCCAACAGTCAGACATCCTACGTCGCCTTCTAGATTTCCAGGGCCTGTTTGCGACCGGACCAGCAGATGTAGGGCATACCATGTACCTGTCCCATGAAATTCTTACGACAGGCCCACCTATCAGACAACCTTCCCGACGGAAGAACCCCTGACAAAGGAAGGAGGAGGACCGCCAGGTACACGAAATGATAGAGGCGGGCGTTATTTCCCCTTCTACCAGCCCTTGGTCCTCCCCTGTCATTCTCGTAAAAAAGAAGGACGGCACGATGCGATTTTGCATCGACTACTGCCGACTGAACGACGTCACCATCAAGGATGCCACCCCCCTCCCACGAATTGATGATTCCTTAGACTCCCTCCACTGGGCGTCTTGGTTTTCTACCCTCGACCTCCAGTCTGGATACTGGCAGGTCCCCGTCCATCCAGAACACGAAGGGAAGACGGCCTTTTCCACCAGAAATAGCAAGCATTACGAATTTAATGTTCTGCCATTCGGCCTCTGCAATGCCCATGCCACTTTCTCCAGGCTAATGGAATCTGTTCTGAGCGGCCTCACTTGGGAAATATGTTTGGCCTATCTAGATGATGTCATCGTTTTCAGCCAGACCTGGGCTGATCGCTTGCAGCGCCTCTGCCGAGTCTTCACTAGGATTCGCCAGACAGGCCTCAAGCACCATCCCTCTAAATGCGTCCTGGCCACCAGGACTGTCGCATTCCTGGGGCATGTGATATCCCAAGCAGGGATCTCCCCAGGTCCTGACAAACTCCATGCCATAGCGGACATACCGCCACCACAGGACATCCACGGCATCCGTGCTTTCCTAGGGCTCATGTCCTACTATCGTCGCTTCATAAAAAGGTTCACCCAAATTGAAAAGCCTCATCACGATCTGACCCGGACGGGGGAGCCGTTTGTCTGGACTGAAGAAAGGTGAGCTGCCTTCCAACAGCTGAAAGACAAGCTCATCTCGGCTCCCATAGTGGCATTTCCTGATTATGCCCTCCCCTTTCACCTCTACACCGATGTTTCCCTCACCGCTATTGGCGCCGTGCTAGCCCAGGTACAAGCCGGTCAGGAACACATCATCGCCTGCGCCAGTCGCACTCTAAATCCGGCTGAGAAAAATTATGCCGCCACTAAGCGAGAATGCCTCGGCATAATATGGGCCCTCCAGCATTTTAGGGCTTACCTTTCCGGAACCCAGGTCTCAAGTATCACTGATCACCAATCACTTCATTGGTTACGCCTATCTGACTCGCACAACGCACAACTCGTCAGGTGGCGCGAGACCCTGGAAGAGTTTCAATATGAAATCTCCTACGGGCCCAGGAAACTCCACACTAATGCTGATGCCCTCTCCCGCCTCCCCATCCATGTGGTACAGCCAGACCCCAACCTCCTACGACTCTGGCACCTGAAGGAACGGCCCCTCTGGATTCCAGCCCACCTCATCCCTAAACTCTGCCGGTAAGGTGATCGCCTTCTAACCCCATCTGGACATATCCTCCTGACCCCCAACATGGCGCATGACACCCTGCGCCACCTTCATGCCCATAGCGGCATCTACCTGGGCACCAAGAAATTATTACAGGTGTTTAACGACACCTACTGGATGCCCAACCCCTCCACTCTTGCCAAGGAAATCATTCAAGCTTCCCGTGCCTGCGCCCTGGGGAAAGATGTCACCCGGACTGCCGGACCCTCCGGCCACATCACCGCCCACAAGCCCTGGCAGCCCCTGGCGATAGATGTAGTAGGTCCCCTCCCTCCCAAATCTGGATACAAATATGTGATCACTTTTGTAGACACCTATTCAAAATTTGTAGTAGCCTGTCCAGCTAAAGAGCATCATGCCGTCGCCATCGCTGATGCCCTCCTCCGACACGTATTCCCGTACTTTGGCATCCCTCAAGCCATCCATTCCAATAATGCCCCAGAATTCTCCAGAAAAGTCTGGGAGGAGCTAGCCAGAATTTTTGAGTTTAAGATCTCCCACTCCTCTCCATACTGGCCACATGGAAACGCAGTGTGTGAACGCCTGGCCCTGGAGCAGATGCACCTGACGGACCCTAACCGGACTGGTGGCACAGCCCTCCCCTGGCGGCACCCTTCGACGCTAGAGACCGCAGTCCGCTGTCCCTCCAGGCCCTCCCCAGGACGCTCGGGCGCGACCTCTCCACGCCCCCTAGACAGTCTAAGGCCTCCACCTCAGGCCAGGACCCACACCAGCGGTTCCGGGAGTTATTCGGCTCCAGTCTTGAGGGCCATACTCCTCAGCACAGTCTGGAGACGCCAGCTCTTCCACCCCCTGCAGCCCTGGATGTGACAGGACACCCCTGCGCACAGTCCCGTGCCCTCTCGGCACCCCCTCTCTTGACGGTGCCCTCTCCCCGGCCTAATTCACGCCGGCGTACCGCCCTGTCACCCACCACAGATAAGTGAACTGTGTAATGTGTTGCCCTCAGTATAAGTGAAGTGACTTAGGTTAAGTAGACAGTGCCCTCGGACAAGTGATATAGTGATTGGAAATAAGTGATGTCGGACGAGTGAGATCACGGGCAAATACTTATGGGCGGATACAGAGACTAAGTAAAATCACGAGTGATGCCCTTATAGAAAACAGCCAGAGTGTTACCCTACAAATCGTCCCATTGAGAAACTGGTAAATATCATTTATTGTGAGGGAACAGTGAAGAGGAAGTGTTTAGAATACTCCTGTACAAATATTACTATAACGAGTGTAAACTCCCAGTGTGACCCCCCCCTTCCTTGTCCGGGTCTCCCTTCAGGAATCTCCTCCCCGACAGCCTGTGTGAATATAATAACTTGAATAAGAAACATAGTCAATCGCCAAAACCCTTGTACTATCAGGAAGTAGTAAATCTGCAACAGTAATACCCTCCCCCTCTCGATATTACCATAAATACATTCTAGCTCTATGCGCGTCATCCCTTGCCCCCCCCCCCTCGCTCTCTCTCTCTCTCTCTCCCCCGTAATACTCGCCTCCTCCACGCGCCCCAGTCCTGTATTCCCTTGTACATCGGGATCATTACTTATTGCGTTGGCATTGATATCGTTAAGCCAGTATCCGCGAGATACTAATATCCTAGTTAAGGTATTATTTTGTCACATACTGTGTTGTACTATCTGCTGAATTTGTCCTGTGTCTGACTGGTAATACACGAGGAAAGGTTATTGCCTGGAGTTTTTGTGCCCTACCTCTCTTTATTGCACCACGACCCGGTCTTGAAAAGGAACCCCGCTACACGCTAGGTGTTTTAGGACCGAGAAGTCGGGCCTTTTTCACCTAGCGTTACAGTTACTTCTGCTTCTTAATGTTACGTGTACATTTACTGCTCATTCTTTTGTTCGTTCTTATGTGTGTGTGTGTGAATGAGTACTGATACAAACAATAATGTATTCAATTAACCCCTTCATGGCTGCCGGCCTTGAACAGCACTTTACTGTACCGATGTCAGTGACGATGAGTTGGGGCAAGCTATAAAAAACTGCGAACATTTATGGGAAGGCGTTCCCATCATCCCAGATGTTTTCGCCAATGTTTACATGCTAATGTAACATGTATCCTAATTTTGTTAATTCTTTCACAAAACAGCAATTCACAGGATGGGTTTGGGGGGGGGGGAAAGCCAGGTATGCCAGACAAGTCTTATCACATCTTTAAGAAAAAGAAATTTATTTTAGAACTTTGAAAAAATGGTCCCAAGGCTGGCCACAGAAGCACACAAATTTCTGAACTCATGGCCATTAAGGGAGCTAAACATATACTTTACTTTAAGCAGTAAAAACACCTTACCAAATCAGTTCTTCCTGATAGTCTACTTTTCTGAATATATCTGGGTTGATAAATAAACGCTTGTTAAATCTGTTTCTCCGTCGTTTTTGGCTGTTCTTGAAATACCAGCCGCCGCCACCCCCCACCCTACCACCGAGCCGCCACCTCACCACCACCCCAGGAGGACACCACGGAGGGCCGGATCACCGAGAGGTCAACCCGGAGCAAGAAGGGAGCCGGTGCTCCCCTGTCCTAAGTCCCTCTGTCACTGAACCGGTCCGACAGAAGCTACGCTGGCACAAGACACGACCCTGCAGGCGGGGCAGTCTTCACCAGGTTCGGGGTGGGACTGAGACAGATTCAGTCCCAGACAATACCACGGTAATGACCACTGTACGTGCCGGGGAGGGAGCGGCCACTGTATGCCTCTCAGTTGTTTCCCCCTGTAGCGCCGCCACAACGGCCACTGTACGTGTGGGGGAAGGAGCGGCCACTGTACGTCCTTCAGCTACAGCCACGTCTGGAGACGGCCTCAGAGTGTTAGCTATTGAGCCACTCCGACTGGCAAAGGAAGAAGTGGAACCGCGAAAAAGGCCACTGTACGTGTCGGGGAGGGAGCGGCCACTGTATGCCCCTCATCCACTACCTCCTCCTCCTACAGGAGAAACTCCGCGGTAACGGCCACTGTACGTGCTGGGGAAGGAGTGGCCACTGTACGTGCCGGGGAAGGAGTGGCCACTGTACGCCCTTCAGTTACTTCCCGTGGTGCAGGCAGACCCGCAGTAACGGCCACTGTACGTGCCAGGGAGGGAGCGGCCACTGTACGTCCCTCATCTGCCTCCTCCTCCTTCAGGAGCAGCACCGCCACAACAGCCACTGTACGTGTGGGGGAAGGAGCGGCCACTGTACACCCTTCATCCGTGATTCCTGAGGTCCTCCTGAAGAAGGAGGTCCCTTGCACGGCCAGCCTTTCACCTCTCGGCTGCGTGGGACGCCCCTCACTTACTGCCTCCAGGTGTGGTTCCCCGGAGGTGCTGCTGGAATGGTGGTGCGGCCCTGTGTCGGTCCTGCTGCCTACCCTTGGTCAGTCGCAGTCCCTGACAGACGCCAGACAGAAGAGGTGCTGCAGTCTGCCCCTGACGGTGCCCCTCCCTACAGGCGACCGCAGCACCCGGGCTCCTAGACCGGACCAGCGGGCCCCAAAGCCAGGCAGCTTGGGCTCCACTCCCTCATGGCTCTGCCTGGAGTAAGAGGCGACAGGCCTGCCTCCTGCAGCTGTTTGGCCCCAGCCCCAAGGACCGCCCTTCAGGTCGAGGCCCCCAGGTCGGAGGGCCTCCCTGCACCCCACCGACGAGGCTCCAGCACGAGGGCCTGTCAGGTCGAGGGCCCCCAGACGGGAGAGTCTCCCTGCACCCCCCTGACGAAGAATGCCTGGGCAGTGACACCCCTGTGGGTAGTGGACTGTCTCCTGCAGGAGGGCTCCCCAGTAGAGCCCCCTCCCACGCCCGGGCGCCTTCTCTGTTAAGCCCAGGAAACAAGGGCAAGTAGTGACTTTAACGCATCTCATGTGCCTTGAAAAACCACAGAGACAGGAGTGAACAGTGACAGTGAAAGAGTAAGGCCAAAATAATATAAGTGACACACAGTGAGACAAATACCCAGGCAGAATAGAAAAGACTAGTAAACACGGGTACAGAGACATACGGAAACAGTAAGAGTGCAAGTAAAAAAACAAAAATCTGTGACGTGTCTCCGCGACTAAGTAACTATCCCGAGTGTCGCGACTCGCACTCTGACAAGTTATAGTAATATTCACTCTCTCGATCCCTGGCCCTCTTTACCCCTAGTGCATCTGGTTTAGACTATTAAATGCTAATTCTGCCTATGGACATAATACGAGTATAAAGAAATTACAACTCACCATTGATGTATTATTGCAGAACTCCACTCTCTGCCTGTGCTGTGTGTGATACATTATATTGAGAAGCTAACTCTGTAAACCTGTCTCCATCACATCCTGTAACTCGTTGTTTTTATGTTGTAACAGAATACTGAATTAAGACATTAGATGTGTTAAGGTGTACTGTCTATTTTTTATGCCCTGTTCCTTTGTGAGTGCTTTATTTCCGGTCCGGAAAGAGGACCCCGCTCAGTCACGGGTGTTTTTAGGAAGAGGAGTCGGACTAAAAACATCCCGCATAACACTGATGGCCAGGGGTGGTTCTGGATCCGAGTAAAGCACGGAGGAACATAAAAGGGAAACTTGCACGATGGCAGCCAAACCTCACATCCAATTGCCAAAGTTCAATCCTGAACAATATGACATTGATGTTTACTTGGATATGGTAAAACCCCTCCTAGACATTGGGTTTGACACGGACAGAGAAAAAATAGCTGTCACACTACCCAACCTGGGCAAAATAATTGCTACTATCGCCTCAAAAATCGTCCGCAACTTACCATGGGACCATTTTTCACACATTGTGAAACAGGCAGTGACGCCTTCTCTAGGCAGAGTTGTCGCCCTCTCACAACTCGACGCCCTCACCTACGACAGCTGCCTCAATGACACTTTCGTCCAGGCTAGGAGCCTCGTCATGGCCGCCAATCCCGAAGCTACCACAGCTACTCGGGATCAACACACCTTTAACACCCTGCTGAGGATTCTCCCGAGTACAGTACGGGAGCACTTCACCATAGGAGACATGGATCATGACCTACAACTCATCCGACGGCTCCTCACCGCCCTCCCTATGCCACAACCTATCCACGCTGTGAGCAAATTCCCCACCACCCAAGGCAAAGACGCCGCCCACCCACCCCACCACGGAGTCATCTATCTCCGTCCCCAGGGCTCACCCACAGAGAAAACGCCCCAACCCCAGGGAAAATTTCAACCTCATCTCTATTAACCCCTGGGAATTCACTGCCTGTAGTCGTACCTGCCCCCTGCACGACATCAGAGAGCAGCTTAAGGCAAACCGACGCAGGACTCTCACACAGGGGCGCAGGAAAGTATCATCCCTAGAGGACGATGCTCCACAAGACAACGCTCCGCCCATCATCTACCTTGAACCCGGTGATGAGCAGCCCGATGAAGAAGATAACACTCAGCAGATGGATTTTTAGGTCCGCCCCCGCACCTCCCCATGGTGGCGGGGGCCACTTCGCACAAGTACAGACCCCTAGTCTACGACAAAATATGCCTGAACAGGGTCAAGGCTAGACTACTGGTGGACCCTGGAGCTGCCAGGTCATGCCTGTATTCACACTTTTACTCCCGCCACAGTTCCACCTTTGGCCCCCTTCTCCCCACCTCAGCCAACTTCGTAGACGCAGGGGATGGCCGCCTGCCTATCCGTGGGCAAACTCGGGCCCTGCGGACCAAAACCCACCAACAAGCATCCACCACGCATCCCTTCATCATCTTCAACTCCACCTGCCGTGCATACGACGGATACCTGGGGCTGGATCTCCTACAAAAGCTACACACCACTATTGATTGTCACCAGCGCCGACTCCACTTCAGTCCAGCCCCCAACGCCCCCCAAGGAAAAAAAAATATCACCATCTATCCACACAACACATACAAACCACCACCCCCTGAGAGTCATCCTCCCCAACCCATCTGCACATGCAGCCCCACTCCCTTATCACCCCACACCTCATCCCCTCACTCACCATCCTCATATTCCACCCAACCTATGCCACCTCCCTCTCCAACTTTCCCTGCCGCTATTGCCTCCGCTTCACCATTCCACCCCACCATGAGGCTTGGTTAGAACTAAACAGACCCTCTGGTACCTCTGTCCTCTTCTCTCACACCCTACCAACCGGACCCCTGTCGTCATGTTTAGTGTCCCCGACTTTCCTCCCCCCCCCCATGTCTGAACTATCCGTGTCGCAAACCTTGCCTTCACACCACTTACCCTACCACGAGGGCTGATTGTAGGTGACATGGAAGAAGCCAAGCCTTGTGAAACACCACCCTCCAACCACCCCACTCTACCTACTCTCCCTCCGCGCCTATCTACCTCCTAAACTGACAGCCTCCGACAGTTACTCCTGGACTTTCAAGACCTTTCCTCATCTGGCCCTGCAGACATCAGCCACACTACTTACCTCAGCCATGAGATCCACACAATCGGACCACCCATCCACCAACCATCACGCCGCAAAAACGCTAAACAACGGGCAGAAGAAGACCGGCAGGTCCAGGACATGCTTGATGCCAGTGTCATTTCCAACTCAAATAGCCCATGGTCCTCCCCGGACGTGCTAGTTAGAAAAAAAAGACGGAACAATGCGGTTCTGTGTGGATTACCGCAAACTCAACGATGTCACCACCAAGGATGCCAGGCACCTCCCGAGAATCGACGATTCCCTCGACTCCCTACACGGGTCAACCTGGTTCTCCATGCTAGACCTACAGTCAGGTTACTGGCAAGTCTCCGTTCATCCATAGGACAAACAGAAGACGGCTTTCTCAACCTCAAACAGCAAACACTACGAGTTCAATGTTCTTCCCTTCGAACTCTGCAACACCCCAGCTATATTCTCCTGCCTCATGGAGTCTGTACTGAGCGGTCTAACCTGGGAAATCTGCCTGGCATATCTCGACGACGTCATTGTCTTCAGCTGCACCTGGGCTGACCACCTACACCGCCTCAAACAAGTTTTCCTACGTATACGCCAGGCTGGACTAAAGCTCAAGCCTTCCAAATGTGTCCTAGCTGAGCGATCCGTCTCCTTCCTAGGACACGTGATCGGAGCCGAGAGCATCTCACCTGACCCAGAAAAACTACGCGCGATGGCCGACATCCCTTTACCTAAAGATGTCCACGAAATCCGTGCCTTCCTAGGCCTTACTTCATACTATCGGCGTTTCGTGAAAGGCTTCGCCGATATCGCCAAGCCCCTCCATGACCTGACAAAGAAGGGCGAACCGTTTATATGGACTGAAGAAAGGAAAGCTGCTTTCAACAACCTCATGCAAAACTCATCTCAGCCCCCATCGTTGTCTTTCCAGATTACAACCTTCCCTTTCATCTGTACACCAACGTCTCCCTCATTGCCATAGGGGCTGTTCTTGCTCAAGTGCATGATGGGCGTGAACACATCATTGCCTGCGCCAGCCGCACCCTGAATCAGGCCGACTGTAATTACGCGGCCACAAAGCGCAAGTGCCTTGGAATCATCTGGGCGTTAGACTACTTCCGGTCATATATCTCCGGCACCCATGTAGTCATCATCACTGACCACCAATCCCTCCAGTGGCTAGGCCAGTCCAATACTAACAACGCCCAACTCATTCAGTGGCGAGAAGTGTTAGAGGAGTTCGATTTCGAAATATCCTACCGGCCCAGCAAGTTTACACCAACGCTGACGCCCTTTCCCGCCTATCCATCAATGCTATCCGCCCCAAACCTGACCTCATTCAAATGTGGCAGGATAAACAATGCCCACCTGGATTCCGCAGCGCACAATCACCAAATTACACCGACACGGCGATCACCTGTTCAACTCAGACAGCCACATCATCCTCGACCCGACCACTGCACATGATGCAATGCTGCACCTCCACGCCAACAACGGCATCCACCTCAGTACAAAGAAACTTTTGCAAGTTTTCAATGATATGTATTGGATCTCTAACCCCTCCACCATTGCCAAAAGTATTGTTCAAGCATGCTGTGCCTGTGCCTTGGGCAAAGACATCACCTGCACACCTGGCCGAGCAGGGAAACTAACCGCACAAAAACCATGGCAGTTGCTCTCTCTCTCAATGTCGTCGGCCCCCTCACACCTAAAGCGGGATACAAATATATCATCACCTTCGTAGACGTTTACTCCAAATTCATCATCGCCTGCCCCGTTAAAGACCACAATGCCGTTTCAGTTGCTGATGCCCTAGTCCGCCACGTTTTCCCCTATTTCGGAATCCCACAGGCCTGACATTCAGACAACACACCAGAATTTATAGGAAAAATCTGGGAGGAACTCGCATCAATATTTGACTACCGCATCTCCCACTGATTTCCATACTGGCCACAGAGAAACAGCATCTGCAAGAGGAGTCATAGGTCCCTCCTAAACCAAGTAAGGACGAGAATTGTACAAACTGGAAATGACGATTGGCCGGTGCACGTCAAAATCGTGCAATGGGGTTTGAACAAGTTCCCCAGAGAGGACAGCATCACCCCCGACAAGCGAGTTTTCGGGGAAACCCCACTCCTCCTACCCCTCCACCACCACCTCCAAACTCCCGCCCCACCCTCCACCACCGACCCCCTACACCACCTCAAACGACGCCTCCATCACCTCCAAGCACAAGAGGACCTGCAACCTGACACTAACCCCTCCAACCCCTACAAGCCAGGAGATTCTGTGGCACGTCTGCCTACCCCCACCAAGACCTCCCCACGTCTTGATGGTCCCTTCACCATCATCAATGTCCCTAACCCCTATCAAGTCACGATTGACCACCAGGGACAACCACGAACCTACCGAAACAGACACGTGCGTCCCTTCTCACCCTTCAACAATGACCCCACACTCACCTGTGCCACACACCACCCACCGCGCAACTACCATCGCAGCGTCTTCCGAGAATTACCCCCCAGACACCTACTCCTTCTCACCCCCCCCTCCACCTCACCTACAGTCACGCCACCTCCCCCCACGCAAACATCTGACACACCGCCCCCTCTCCCCGACCCCAATCCCCCACCACCAACAATTCTCCATGCCTCTCCTACGCCCACCCTACCATCTCCAAACCCATCTCCAACACCACCCACAGCACCCACCACCCTGTCCATCCCCCACTAACCAACACAGTTCACGCCCACCCCCACCTCACCACCGCGTCCTACCACCCACCCACCTCACCCCACCCCACGCACTACACCTGCTGCCACACCGCCCTCCAGCCAACCACGTGCGCCCACACCACCTCTCGCACACACCACCCACACCACCACTTCTGCCCCCCCTTTACCCACTGACCATTCTTACTACACACGACGTGCCACACCACCGCCCATGACCTCCACCACCCACAGTAACACCCCAACACCACCATGTGTCCACCCACCCTCACCACCACGACCACCAGATCAGGACGCCTCTCCCGCCCTCCATCTAGATACACCCCAACACCCCCATCTCCTCCCAATCATGCTCCCCATTCCCCAACACATGCCACCCTCTCCCCAAACACCACCCCCATCACCCTCCCCCTCCATCAAGCAAGGTGGAAACTTTCCACTTCCCAATTCCCCAAAGGAAAACGCTCCTCCCACCAAACCATCCCCCATATAAACCCCAAGATCTCACTCGACAGCATACAGCTTCTGCCCCTGTACCAAGCACCACCACCGGAAATGAAGATTGAAAGAGTACTGTGGCGCCCCCACGACTCACCACCATCAGGATAAGGGTGACACACCAGACCCTCCGTCTCCTACGCCAGACCACCCAGCCATCGTCTCTACGCCTCACCCTCAACCCCCACCAGGAGCCAAACCTCACCATCTGCCATTGGACCAACCTCCTCAAACATCTCACACCGGCCCACCAGACTTCTAACGCAACAACATACCACCTCCAGTCAGGGGGCCGTGACTTCTCGACTGCGGAAGGCGGTGAAATACCAGCCGCTGCAGGACCGACCACCCCACCACGCCCCACCCTATCACCAAGCCACCGTCTCACCACCACCCCAGGAGGACACCACGGAGGGCCAGATCACCGAAAGGTCAACCCGGGGCAAGAAGGGCGCCGGTGCTCGCCTGTCCTAAGTCCCTCTGTACTCAACTGGTCCGACAGAAGCTATGCCGGCAAAAGACACAATCCTGCAGGCGGGGCAGCCTTCACCAGGTTTGGGGTGGGACTGAGACAGATTCAGTCCCAGACAACACCGCAGTAACAGCAACTGTACATGCCGGGGAGGGAGTGGCCACTGTACCCCCCTCAGTTGCTGCCCCCTGTAGCGCCGCCACAACGGCCACTGTACATGTAGGGGAAGGAGCGGCCACTGTACACCCTTCAGCTACAGCCACATCTGGAGACGGCCTCAGAGTGTTAGCTATTGAGCACACTCCTACTGGCAAAGGAAGGAGGAGTGGAACCACGATAACGGCCACTGTACATGTCTGGGAGGGAGCAGCCACTGTACACCCCTCATCCACTACCTCCTCCTCCTACGGGAGTAACACTGCGGTAACGTCCACTGTACATGCCAGGGAAGAAGTGGCCACTGTACACCCTTCAGTTACTTCCCGTGGGACAGGCAGACCCGTAGTAACGGCCACTGTACGTGCCAGGGAGGGAGCGGCCACTATACGCCCCTCATCTGCCTCCTCCTCCTTCGGGAGCAGCACCGCCACAACAGCCACTGTACGTGTGGGAGAAGGAGCGGCCACTGTACGCCCTTCAGCTGTGGACCTTAGGAATTGTGGAAACGCCACAAAGGCCACTGTATGTGTGGGGGAAGAAGCAGCCACTGTACGCCCTTCATCCATGATTCCTGAGGTCCTCCCGAAGAAGGAGGTCCCTTGCGCGGCCGGCCTTTCACCTCTCGGCTGCATGTGATGCCCCTCACTTACTGCCTCCAGGTGTGGTTCCCCGGGGGTGCTGCCGGAGTGGTGGCGCGGCCCTGTGTTGGTCCTGCCGCCTACCCCTGGTTGGCCGCGGTCCCTGACAGATGCCAGACAGAACAGGTGCCGCAGTCTGCCCCTGACAGTGCCCCTCCCTACAGGCGACCGCAGCACCCAGGCTCCCAGACCGGACCAGTGGGCCCCAGAGCCAGGACGCTTGGGCTCCACTCCCTCACGGCTCTCTGCCCGGAGTAAGAGGCGACAGGCCCGCCTCCTGCAGCTGTTCGGCCCCAGCCCCAAGGGCCGCCCTTCAGGTCGAGGCCCCCAGGTCGGAGGGCCTCCCTGCACCCCAATGACGAGGCTCCAGCACGAGGGTCTCTCAGGTCGAGGCCCCCAGACGGGAGAGCCTCCCTGCACCCCCCTGACGAAGAAGGCCCAGGCAGTGACACCCCTGTGGGTAGTGGACTGTCTCCTGCAGGAGGGCTCCCCAGTAGAGCCCCCTCCCACGCCCGGACGCCTTCTCTGTTAAGCCCAGGAAACAAGGGCAAGTAGTGAATTTAACGCATCTCGTGTGCCTTGAAAAACCTCAGAGACGGGAGTGAACAGTGACAGTGAAAGAGTAAGGCCAGAATAATAGGACACAGTGAGACAAATACCCAGGCAGAATAGAAAAGACTAGTAAACGGGTACAGAGACATACGGAAACAGTAAGAGCGCGAGGAAAAAACAAAAATCTGTGAAGAGTCTCCGCGACTAACTATCCCGAGTGTCGCGACTCGCGCTCTGACAAGTTATAGTAATATTCACTCTCTCGACCCCTGGCCCTCTTTACCCCTAGTGCCACTGGTTTAGACTATTAAATGCTAATTCTGCCTATGGAGATAATACGGGTATAAAGAAATTACAACTCACCATCGATGTATTATTGCACAACTCCACTCTCTGCTGTGGTGATACATTATATTGAGAAGCTAACTCTGTAAACCTGTTTCCATCATATCCTGTAACTCGTTGTTTTTATATTGTAGCAGTGTATTAAGACAATAGATGTGTTAAGGTGTACTGCCTAGTTTTTATGCCCTGCTTCTTTGTGAGTGCTTTATTTCCGGTCCGGAAAGAGGACCCCGCTCAGTCGCGGGCGTTTTTAGGACGAGGAGTCGGACTAAAAACATCCCGCATATCAGTTCTGCTGACAACTCTTGTTTGATTCATTAATGTAATGGCAGAAAGGACTGTTTTAAGTGTTTAACTAAACCAGGCCTAACCTACTGTAGCTTAACTGTACCTAATAATTTAACCTAACCTTACCTCCAGTTGGGAAACTGGGAAACGAAATTCACCTTCGAGTACGTTGTGTTTCTTCCATTGCGCTGGCAACAATCGTAGGAACCGGACGATAATAAGAGGTAAGAAATTTTACAGCGAGAAAAAGTAATTTACCAAACTTAAAATAATAAGAAAATTACAGAAACAAGCTGTAAGAATGTGAACTGAAGTGGAAAGGCCTTTCTGCTGTTGAAAGTTTACATTTTCCAGTAAATAAATCAGTCTAACAGTGCTTGTGTTTTATTTCCGCAGGATTAATTGTGATTTTGGACTATTTAGGCATCCCTTCACACCATATAACCTGGATAAAAGGGCTATCTCTGTACACTGTATATGTATATAGACACAGTGGAACAGTATCTCTCATATAGTTCTCTGAGAAATATACGTCAGAAGCAAATTTTTCATGGTTTTATTATAAGCATGAATTACAGTATAAAAAAAATGTCAAAAAATGGATTTCAGTTTTTCGTGGAAAAATTTTTTGGGGTGACTTAGTCATTCAAAGTTCCCCCAAAGTGAAATGGTTGGGATCCACAGGGTTTTGGAAATTTTAATGTATTTGAAACCTGGAATTCTTTATCCTTACCATTAGTTCTGGTATATGTATAAATATCTACTTGCTTGGCATTCTCATCTGTAATCACTGTATCCATTCTGTAATTTATCCTACAATAATAGTTTTGATGGTTCAGGTTCGAAACTTCTGCAATAAATGATGATGATTTTTCTGGCTTGGGTGACTCTAGATAAAATGCCCCCCGTGCCCGCCGCAGGACCTCCCACCTCACCACCCCCCACACCACCACCGAGCCGCCACCCCACCACCATCCCAAGAGGACACACTGGAGAGGTTAGTAGTTCCGGGCAAGAGGGTCATCGGGGCATCCCGGCCCTGAGCCCCTATTCCCCGCAAGTGCCCCAACCTCAGGCGTTCAGGGAAACTGAACTACTGTGCAGGCGGGATAGTGATCGTCAGACCAAGGGTGGGACTGAAAAGAATTCAGTCCCAGGTAACACCGTATTGACGGTCTTGTTACACCCCCTAGGGCAGGAGGCCCAAGGGCAGGAGGCCCAAGGCTACGGCCTAAAGAAAGAAAAAGTGATAGACATAGGCTACGGCCTAACACAGTGTGTAGAGGGGAAGGTGACCCCAGGCTCCGGCCTTAACACACTGAGGAGAGAGAGTTGCCTGTGTGCATCCCTCTCCAGTTGCTCTTTGGCTACGGCCAGAATGCGGTCCAGGGTAGAGAGACCCTGCTACCGTACGTGTAGCGCTACCCAATTACGGAAGCGGCGTCCCGGGGTCGGTACCTTGCCGCAACGGACGGGCGAACCAGTTCACCCGTTAGTCGCCTTCCGTACGGGCAGACACTCGGCTCCGGCCGGGGCACGTACCAGGGTGGAGAATTCCCTGGAGGTAGGATCTGTCCGTATTGGAGAGAGTGTGGCTTCTGAGCCTCTCACTCCGGCTTGTCCCCTACTGCGGGAGGAACACCACACCGGCGGTACCTTGCCACGGCGAAAGGGCGACCTCGATCACCCTATAGGTGTCCCCCGTACGCCGGGCAAGTTCACGGCTACAGCCAAGGTGCACAATAGGGGAAGGAGAGCCCCGACTCAGACCTATAGACACACTCAAGGGACCACGAAGAGCGTGAGTCTCCCTTTAGCCTCTTTCCCTTCGGGGAGCCCTTCGTCGCCATCCGGGCTTATAGGCCCGGAGAAGACACTAGAGTGGTGGCAAGGCCCGATAACGGACCTACCGCCCACACCCGGGAGTTCTTTGACCCTGCCGGAGCCCTGCAGGAGACGCTGCCGCAGTCCAGCCCTGACGGCGCCTCTCCCCCTGAGCACCCGCAGTCCCAGGACGCCCAGGCCCGCCGCTGCACTCTACAACGACGGAGATCCAGGCTCCCTCACTCCCCGGAGGCAGAGGAAGCAGGCCCGATTGCTCCGGCTGTTCGGCCCTAGTCCCGAGGGCCCCCGATCAGGTCGAGGCCCCCAGACCACAGGGCCTCCCTGCACCCCACCGGCGCGGCCCTAAGGTAGGAGCCGCCCCTCAGGTCGAGGCCCCAGACAGGTGAGCCTCCCTGACAGTAATTGAAACAGTGATCTAACAACCCAGGAAACAAGGGTAAGACGGTGACAGTGACAGTGATCCAGAGTACAGTGACAGTGCTTACACGGAAAATATATTAAACAGTGGCCTAACAGAAACTCGTGCCATCAGGGTAAGAAGTGTCTATTGATAAATAATTCAGTCCCTCCCCGCATCAAGGAGCCAGGGAGTTTTCTGTGAATCTAGAGGTAGGTGCGCGGGTGAGCCGAAAGGCAAGTGTATGTCCCCCCGCGACCTGGTGACAGCGTCGAGTGTCGCTATCCGCACCCTACCTCTATTATGGTAATATCCTCGAAACAGACTCCCAATCTCAGTGATCTTAAGTGAACAGCCCCAGTTTATTATTATCTTGAAGTGACATAATAATTAATTCAAACGAACAACCCCAGTTGCATAATTACCCTCCAGGTGACATTAAAGAATACCCGCGATCTCCCTGTGCCATAGTGTTAATATATATGTGATCATTCTGTGAAGCCGAGTGTAATCCTGTATCTCTGTTCCCCTATATGCTAAATATCATTGTATGTACACTGTAATGAGTAGGACCTAAGTAATAGATGCGATACGGTATACTGCCTATTTTTATGCCCTGTTCCTTTGTTAGTGCATTACATCCGGTCTAGCAAAAGGACCCCGTTCCAGTAGCTCCTGTTTTTACGATGAGAAGTCGCCTTAAAAACACAGCATTACACAGGTGGCAAGCGGTGGTTCTAGATCCGAGTAACGCACGGAGGAACGCAGAAAGGGAACTTACAATGGCAGCCAAACCACACATCCAATTGCCGAGGTTCAACCCGGACCAGTGCAACATAGATGTATATTTAGACATGGTCAAACCCCTCCTGGACATAGGGTTCGACTCAGACAGAGAAAAGATCGCAGTCACACTACCTAACCTGGGTAAAATAATCACTAGTGTCGCACCAAAAATCGTCCCAGAACTGTCATGGGACCAATTCTCACAAATAGTGAGACAGGCATTCACGCCATCAATAGGCCGAGTTGTCGCTCTCTCTCAACTCGACGCCCTCACCTACGACGGAAACCTGCATGACACATTCACCCAGGCTCGGCGCCTCGTCAGCACTGCCTATCCTGAGGCACCTCCAAATGCCTGGGATATCCATACATTCAATGCTCTATTGAGGATCGTCCCCAGCATAGTCAGGGAGCATTTCTCAATCTACGACCCCTCAGGGGACATGGAAAATGACCTACAACTCGTCCGACGTCTGCTCGCCACCCGCCCCGCACCACAGCCACTCCACGCGGTGACACGTTTTCCAACAAAGCAACACCCCCCCTCCAAACCTAAGCTGCCGCCTTACCAGCCAACTACTGAGCCGCCTCCCACAGTCCCTAGAGCTTACCCGCAGAAGAAGCGACCAAACCTCAGGGAACAAGGAAACCTCATCACTATTAATCCCTGGGAATTCACGGCTTGCAGTCGCACCTGCCCTCTACACGACATTAGGGAGCAGCTTAAAGCTAGCAGGCGCAGAACCTTTCAACAAGGGCGCAAGAAAGTCTCCTCCTTAGAACGACGCCCCGGAAGACGACGCACCGCCACAACTTTACTCGGGAACGGACGACGACGACCAAGAAGACACCACTCCACAACAGATGGATTTTTAGGCACGCCCCCGCACCTCCCCACGGTGGCGGGGGCCACCTCACAGAACTACAGACCCCCAGTTTACGACAAGATTTGGCTAAACGGGGTCAAGGCACGTCTACTAGTGGATACGGGAGCAGCCAGATCGTGCCTCTACTCCCACTTCTACTCCCGCCACATGGGTGCATTCGGCCCTCTCTTCCCCACCTCAGCCAACCTCGTCGACGCGGGGGACGGCCCCCTGCCTATCCGTGGGGAAACTCGGGCCCTTCAAACCCACACCCACCAGCAAATATCCACTAGCCACCCATTCATCATATTCGACTCGACATGCAGTCAATATGATGGATATTTAGGGCTGGACCTCCTCCAGAAATTACACGCCACCATTGACTGCCATCAACGCCGCCTCCACTTCAGTCCAGCCCACCCCAACCAACCAGCAGTCAAGAAGAAAGAAGAAGAAAGAAAAAAAAAAACAACATCGAAGGCACAACAAGAACACCCACCCTCACACACTACCATCAAACACTCACCTGTCCCATACCACACACACCTAAACCCAACCCAACCCCTCACACCACTAGACCCCCGTCACCACCACCCACCACACATCATCTGCATCCCTCCCCATCTTTTCCTGCCACTGTCGCCTCCTCTATCACCATTCCACGACACCATGAAGCTTGGGTAAAACTAAACAAACCTTCCCATACCTCCGTTCTCTTCTCACCATCCATCCCCACCGGACCACTCTCTTCCTGTTTAGTAAGCCCCACCTTCCTCCCCCCACATGCCCATCAAATCCGTATCGCCAACCTCGCTACTACACCACTAACCCTACCAAGAGGACTCATCATCGGCGATACTGAAGAAGCCGAACCATGCCAAACGCCCCCCCCAGACCCACCCACTCTCCCCGCCCTACCATTACACCTATCCCCGACCCAAACCAACAGCCTCCGACAACTCCTCCTGGATTTTCAAGACCTATTCTCCTCCGGCCCAACCGACCTTGGCCATACCACCTATCTCAGCCATGAGATACACACGACCGGACCTCCAATTTGCCAACCATCGTGACGAAAGAATCCTAAGCAACGAGAGGAAGAAGACCGGCAGGTCCAGGACATGCTAGATGCCGGCGTAATCTCCAACTCTACTAGCCCATGGTCCTCTCCGCTGGTACTCGTAAGGAAAAAAGACAGGACAATGCGTTTCTGTGTTGACTACCGCCGAGTCAACGATGTCACAATCAAAGATGCCACTCCCCTACCACACATCGACGACTCACTAGACTCGTTACATGGCTCGACATGGTTCTCCACCTTAAACCTGCAGTCGGGTTACTGGCAAGTCTCTGTACATCCCGACGACAAACACAAAACCGCCTTCTCCACATTGAATGGCAATCATTATGAATTCAACGTCCTCCCTTTCGGACTCTGCAACGCCCCTGCCACATTCTCCCGTTTGATGGAGTCCGTCCTTAGTGGATTAACCTGGGAGACTTGCTTGGCGTACCTCGACGACGTCATCGTTTTTAGTCGTACATGGACCGACCACCTTCATCGCCTCAAGCAAGTGTTTCACCGCATACGCCAAGCAGGACTAAAGCTGAAACCAACGAAATGCGTATTGGCGGAGAGATCCGTGTCTTTCCTGGGACATCTTATTAATGCCGAAGGCATCTCACCAGACCCAGATAAACTTCGAGCCATCGCAGACATCCCCCTGCCCCGCGACGTGCACAAAATCAGAGCCTTCATGGGGTTAACATCGTACTACAGGCGATTCGTCAAAGGGTTCGCTGACATCGCAAAACCCCTTCACGAGCTAACAAAAAAAGGTGAGCCTTTTGTGTGGACCGAGACAAGAAAAACGGCCTTTACCACCCTCAAATCAAAATTAACCACCGCCCCAGTAGTCGCGTTCCCAGACTACAACCTCCCATTCCGCCTGTATACTGACGTGTCCCTCATCGCCATAGGAGCTGTCCTTGCACAAGTACAAAATGGGAGAGAACACATTATCGCCTGTGCCAGTCGCACCCTGAATACGGCAGAGCGAAACTACGCGGCCACAAAGCGTGAGTGCCTAGGGATCATCTGGTCCCTACAATATTTCAAGTCCTACATCTCAGGCACCCACGTCATAGTCATTACGGATCACCAATCCCTACAATGGCTACGGCAATCAAACACCAACAATGCCCAACTGATACGCTGGCAAGAAACCCTCGAAGAGTATGACTTCGAAATCGCATACCGACCAGGCAAACTCCACACCAACGCCGATGCCCTATCCCGTCTCCCAATCAATGCCATCAAGACAGAACGCGACCTGGTCCAAATGTGGAACAATAAACAACGCCCCACCTGGATTCCACAGACCACATTCACTAAACACCACCCACACGGCGAACATCTCTTTGACCCGAAAGGACACATTGTCCTCAGCCCAGCCACTGCCCACGACACCATGCTCCACCTCCATGCCCACAACGGCATCCACCTGGGAGCGAAGAAGCTGCTACAAGTCTTTAACGATATGTACTGGACCCCAAACCCATCCACCATCGCAAAGAAGATCATACAATCATGCCGAGCATGCGCCCTTGGAAAGGACATCACCCGAACGCCAGACCCTACAGGAAAACTCACAGCACAAAAACCGTGGCAACTACTCTCCCTAGACGTCGTCGGCCCCCTCACACCAAAAGCAGGCTACAAGTACATAATTACCTTCGTGGATGTATATTCTAAGTTCATCATTGCCTGCCCCGCCAAGGATCACACCGCACTATCAGTCGCCGACGCCCTCACCCGACATGTTTTCCCTTATTTAGGGATTCCACAGGCCCTTCATTCGGATAATGCTCCAGAATTTACGGGAAAAATCTGGGAAGAACTAGCTAGCATATTCGGATACATCTCTCACTTATCGTCCTACTGGCCCCAAGGCAACAGCATATGCGAGACAAGCCATCGCTCCCTCATGAATCAGGTCCGCACAGGCATTATGCAAACGGGGAACGAAGACTGGCCTGCACACGTCAAGATCATACAATGGGGACTAAATACGTGCCCAAGAGAAGATGGAATAACCCCGCACGAGAGAGTCTTCGGAGAATCACCCCTACTCCTACCACTCCACCACCACCTACAACCACCCACTCCACCCTCCACCACCGACCCTCTCCACCACCTCAAACGCCGCCTCCACCACCTACACTCAAAACAAGACTTAGCACCTGACAACCCACTCCAACCCATACACACCTGGCCAGTCTGTTGTTGTTGCAAACCTGCCTACCCCACCGAAGACCTCCCTCCGATTCAACGGACCTTACAAAATTGTGCGAATACCCAACCCATACCAAGTCACTGTGGATCAACAAGGACAACACCGCACATATAGAAACCGCCACGTGCGCCCCTTCCACCCACCCAACACCACCCACCCCCGCACTAAGCCTACCTCCACCCCGGCCCGCACACCTGGCCAACCTGACCTTTCTCAGAATCACTCCCCAGACTCCTACTCCTACTCCTTCTCACCCCCCTCCTCAAACTCTCCAGCAACCAGCCCACCCCCCGATACACCACCACCACAGCCTGAAACCACCACCACTACTTCACAACCTGACATTCACCCACCGAACACCCCTCCACCCACCACCTCTCAACCCACTCCACTCAGGCCGGCCTCATCACCACAACCGCCCCCCCCCCCCAAAAGCCACACCACCCCCACACCCACCACCGCCCTTCCTCATGACCACTCCCATTATATGCGCCACACCGCACCACCAACCATCCCCCCCCCTCACCACCGTACACCCTCACCACCACCACGCACTCAACCAGCCTCACCACCCACACCCACCATAACCACTACCACCACCAGATCAGGACGACTCTCACGCCCACCCGCAAGAGACACCCCGACACCTCCACCCAGCACACACCCACCCGAAAACCCACCCTCCCCACCCACCCCCAACACCTCCCCCATAACCCTACCCCTCCACCAAGCACGTTGGAACTTTCCCAATTCCCAATTCCCCAAAGGACAACGCTCCTCCCACCAAATTAGCCCAAATAAAACCACCAACCTCCCATCACTCTCCAGCATTCAAATTTCATCTCCCCACCAGGCACCATTCCCCGAGATGAAGGTGACGAAAGTCTGATGGCAACCGTACAACCACCCACCAACCAGAGTCAGAGGCACCGACCACCTGCTACGCCGGACCAACCAGCCGTCCTCCCTCCACCTCACGCTCAACCCCCACCAGGAGCCCAACCAATTCACCACTCACTGGGTCAGTTTCACCCAACACCTTACCCCGGCCTACCAGACAGCCATCTCTACCACCTACCACCTCCAGTCACGGGGCCGTGACTTCAACGATGCGGAGGGTGGTAAAATGCCCGCCGTGCCCGACGCAGGACCTCCCACCTCACCACCCCCCACACCACCACCGAGCCGCCACCCCACCACCACCCCAGGAGGACACACTGGTGAGGTTAGTAGTTCCGGGCAAGAGGGTCATCGGGGCATCCCGGCCCTGAGCCCCTAGTCCCCGCAAGTGCCCCAACCCCAGGCGTTCAGGGAAACTGAACTACTGTGCGGGCAGGGTAGTGATCGTCAGACCAAGGGTGGGACTGAAAAGAATTTAGTCCCAGGTAACACAGTATTGACGGTCTTGTTACACCCTCTAGGGCAGGAGGCCCAAGGCTACGGCCTAAAGAAAGAGAAAGTGATAGACATAGGCTACGGCCTAACAGAGTGTGTAGAGGGGAAGGTGACCCCAGGCTCCGGCCTTAACACACTGAGGAGAGAGAGTTGCCTGTGTGCATCCCTCTCCAGTTGCTCTTTGGCTACGGCCAGAATACGGTCCAGGGTAGAGAGACCCTGCTACCGTACGTGTAGCGCTACCCAATTACGGAAGCGGCGTCCCGGGGTCGGTACCTTGCCGCAACAGACGGGCAAACCAGTTCACCCATTAGTCGCCTTCCGTACGGGCAGACACTCGGCTCCGGCCGGGGCACGTACCAGGGTGGAGAATTCCCTGGAGGTAGGATCTGTCCGTATTGGAGAGAGTGTGGCTTCTGAGCCTCTCACTCGGGCTTGTCCCCTACTGCGGGAGGAACACCACGCCGGCGGTACCTTGCCACGGCGAAAGGGCGACCTCGATCACCCTATAGGTGTCCCCCGTACATCGGGCAAGTTCACGGCTACAGCCAAGGTGCACAATAGGGGAAGGAGAGCCCCGACTCAGACCTATAGACACACTCAAGGGACCACGAAGAGCGTGAGTCTCCCTTTAGCCTCTTTCCCTTCGGGGAGCCCTTCGTCGCCATCCGGGCTTATAGGCCCGGAGGAGACACTAGAGTGGTGGCAAGGCCCGATAACGGACCTACCGCCCACACCCGGGAGTTCTTTGACCCTGCCGGAGCCCTGCAGGAGATGCTGCCGCAGTCCAGCCCTGACGGCGCCTCTCCCCCTGAGCACCCGCAGTCCCAGGACGCCCAGGCCCGCCGCTGCACTCTACAACGACGGAGATCCAGGCTCCCTCACTCCCCGGAGGCAGAGGAAGCAGGCCCGATTGCTCCGGCTGTTCGGCCCTAGTCCCGAGGGCCCCCGATCAGGTCGAGGCCCCCAGACCACAGGGCCTCCCTGCACCCCACCGGCGCGGCCCTAAGGTAGGAGCCGCCCCTCAGGTCGAGGCCCCAGACAGGTGAGCCTCCCTGACAGTAAGTGAAACAGTGATCTAACAACCGAGGAAACAAGGGTAAGACGGTGACAGTGACAGTGATCCAGAGTACAGTGACAGTGCTTACACGGAAAATATATTAAACAGTGGCCTAACAGAAACTCGTGCCATCAGGGTAAGAAGTGTCTATTGATAAATAATTCAGTCCCTCCCTGCATCAAGGAGCCAGGGAGTTTTCTGTGAATCTAGAGGTAGGTGCGCGGGTGAGCCGAAATGCAAGTGTACAGTATGTCCCCCCGTGACCTGGTGACAGCGTCGAGTGTCGCTATCCACACCCTACCTCTATTATGGTAATATCCTCGAAACAGACTCCCAATCTCAGTGATCTTAAGTGAACAGCCCCAGTTTATTATTATCTTGAAGTGACATAATAATTAATTCAAACGAACAACCCCAGTTGCATAATTACCCTCCAGGTGACATTAAAGAATACCCGCGATCTCCCTGTGCCATAGTGTTAATATATATGTGATCATTCTGTGAAGCCGAGTGTAATCCTGTATCTCTGTTCCCCTATATGCTAAATATCATTGTATGTACACTGTAATGAGTAGGACCTAAGTAATAGATGCGATACGGTATACTGCCTATTTTTATGCCCTGTTCCTTTGTTAGTGCATTACATCCGGTCTAGCAAAAGGACCCCGTTCCAGTAGCTCCTGTTTTTACGACGAGAAGTCGCCTTAAAAACACAGCATTACACTGGTGGCAAGCGGTGGTTCTAGATCCGAGTAACGCACGGAGGAATGCAGAAAGGGAACTTACAATGGCAGCCAAACCACACATCCAATTGCCGAGGTTCAACCCGGACCAGTGCAACATAGATGTATATTTAGACATGGTCAAACCCCTCCTGGACATAGGGTTCGACTCAGACAGAGAAAAGATCGCAGTCACACTACCTAACCTAGGTAAAATAATCACTAGTGTCGCACGAAAAATCGCCCAGAACTGTCATGGGACCAATTCTCACAAATAGTGAGACAGGCATTCACGCCATCAATAGGCCGAGTTGTCGCTCTCTCTCAACTCGACGCCCTCACCTACGACGGAAACCTGGATGACACATTCACCCAGGCTCGGCGCCTCGTCAGCGCTGCCTATCCTGAGGCACCTCCAAATGCCCGGGATATCCATACATTCAATGCTCTATTGAGGATCGTCCCCAGCGTAGTCAGGGAGCATTTCTCAATCTACGACCCCTCAAGGGACATGGAAAATGACCTACAACTCGTCCGACGTCTGCTCGCCGCCCGCCCCGCACCACAGCCACTCCACGCGGTGACACGTTTTCCAACAAAGCAACACCCCCTCCTCCAAACCTAAGCTGCCGCCTCACCAGCCAACTACTGAGCCGCCTCCCACAGTCCCTAGAGCTTACCCGCAGAAGAAGCGACCAAACCCCAGGGAACAAGGAAACCTCATCACTATTAATCCCTGGGAATTCACGGCTTGCAGTCGCACCTGCCCTCTACACGACATTAGGGAGCAGCTTAAAGCTAGCAGGTGCAGAACCTTTCAACAAGGGCGCAAGAAAGTCTCCTCCTTAGACGACGACGCCCCGGAAGACGACGCACCACCACAACTTTACTCGGGAATGGACGACAACGACCAAGAAGACACCACTCCACAACAGATGGAATTTTAGGCCCGCCCCCGTACCTCCCCACGGTGGCGGGGGCCACCTCACAGAACTACAGACCCCCAGTTTACGACAAGATTTGGCTAAACGGGGTCAAGGCACGTCTACTAGTGGATACGGGAGCAGCCAGATCGTGCCTCTACTCCCACTTCTACTCCCGCCACATGGGTGCATTCGGCCCTCTCTTCCCCACCTCAGCCAACCTCGTCGATGCGGGGGACGGCCCTCTGCCTATCCATGGGGAAACTCGGGCCCTTGAAACCCACAACCAGCAGCAAATATCCACTAACCACCCATTCATCATATTCGACTCGACATGCAGTCAATATGATGGATATTTAGGGCTGGACCTCCTCCAGAAATTACATGCCACCATTGACTGCCATCAACGCCGCCCCCACTTCAGTCCAGCCCACCCCAACCAACCAGCAGTCAAGAAGAAAGAAGAAGAAAGAAAAAAAAAAAACCAACATCGAAGGCACAACAAGAACACCCACCCTCACACACTACCATCAAACACTCACCTGTCCCATACCACACACACACCTAAACCCAACCCAACCCCTCACACCATTAGACCCCCATCACCACCACCCACCACACATCATCTGCATCCCTCCCCATCTTTTCCTGCCACTGTCGCCTCCTCTATCACCATTCCACCACACCATGAAGCTTGGGTAAAACTAAACAAACCTTCCCATACCTCCGTTCTCTTCTCACCATTCATCCCCACCGGACCACTCTCTTCCTGTTTAGTAAGCCCCACCTTCCTCCTCCCACATGCCCATCAAATCCGTATCGCCAACCTCGCTACTACACCGCTAACCCTACCAAGAGGACTCATCATCGGCGATACTGAAGAAGCCGAACCATGCCAAACGCCACCCCCAGACCCGCCCACTCTCCCCGCCCTACCATCACACCTATCCCCGACCCAAACCAACAGCCTCCGACAACTCCTCCTGGATTTTCAAGACCTATTCTCCTCCGGCCCAACCGACCTTGGCCATACCACCTATCTCAGCCATGAGATAAACACGACCGGACCTCCAATTCGCCAACCATCGTGACGAAAGAATCCTAAGCAACGAGAGGAAGAAGACCGGGAGGTCCAGGACATGCTAGATGCCGGCATAATCTCCAACTCTACTAGCCCATGGTCCTCTCCGGTGGTACTCGTAAGGAAAAAAGACAGGACAATGCGTTTCTGTGTTGACTACCACCGAGTCAACGATGTCACAATCAAAGATGCAACTCCCCTACCACGCATCGACGACTCACTAGACTCGTTACATGGCTCGACATGGCTCTCCACCTTAGACCTGCAGTCGGGTTACTGGCAAGTCTCTGTACATCCCGATGACAAACACAAAACCGCCTTCTCCACATCGAATGGCAAACATTATGAATTCAACGTCCTCCCTTTCGGACTCTGCAACGCCCCTGCCACATTCTCCCGTTTGATGGAGTCCGTCCTTAGTGGATTAACCTGGGAGACTTGCTTGGCGTACCTCGACGACGTCATCGTTTTTAGTCGTACATGGACCGACCACCTTCATCGCCTCAAGCAAGTGTTTCACCGCATACGCCAAGCAGGACTAAAGCTGAAACCAACGAAATGCGTATTGGCGGAGAGATCCGTGTCTTTCCTGGGACATCTTATTAATGCCGAAGGCATCTCACCAGACCCAGATAAACTTCGAGCCATCGCAGACATCCCCCTGCCCCGCGACGTGCACAAAATCAGAGCCTTCATGGGGTTAACATCGTACTACAGGCGATTCGTCAAAGGGTTCGCTGACATCGCAAAACCCCTTCACGAGCTAACAAAAAAAGGTGAGCCTTTTGTGTGGACCGAGACAAGAAAAACGGCCTTTACCACCCTCAAATCAAAATTAACCACCGCCCCAGTAGTCGCGTTCCCAGACTACAACCTCCCATTCCGCCTGTATACTGACGTGTCCCTCATCGCCATAGGAGCTGTCCTTGCACAAGTACAAAATGGGAGAGAACACATTATCGCCTGTGCCAGTCGCACCCTGAATACGGCAGAGCGAAACTACGCGGCCATAAAGCGTGAGTGCCTAGGGATCATCTGGTCCCTACAATATTTCAAGTCCTACATCTCAGGCACCCACGTCGTAGTCATTACAGATCACCAATTCCTACAATGGCTACGGCAATCAAACACCAACAATGCCCAACTGATACGCTGGTGAGAAACCCTCGAAGAGTATGACTTCGAAATCGCATACCGACCAGGCAAACTCCACACCAACGCCGATGCCCTATCCCGTCTCCCAATCAACGCCATCAAGACAGAACGCGACCTGGTCCAAATGTGGAACAATAAACAACGCCCCACCTGGATTCCACAGACCACATTCACTAAACTCCACCCACACGGCAAACATCTCTTTGACCCGAAAGGACACATTGTCCTCAGCCCAGCCACTGCCCACGACACCATGCTCCACCTCCATGCCCACAACGGCATCCACCTGGGAACGAAGAAGCTGCTACAAGTCTTTAACGATATGTACTGGACCCCAAACCCATCCACCATCGCAAAGAAGATCATACAATCATGCCGAGCATGCGCCCTTGGAAAGGACATCACCCGAACACCAGGCCCTACAGGAAAACTCACAGCACAAAAACCGTGGCAACTACTCTCCCTAGACGTCGTTGGCCCCCTCACACCAAAAGCAGGCTACAAGTACATAATTACCTTCGTGGATGTATATTCTAAGTTCATCATCGCCTGCCCCGCCAAGGATCACACCGCACTATCAGTCGCCGACGCCCTCACCCGACATGTTTTCCCTTATTTTGGGATTCCACAGGCCCTTCATTCGGATAATGCTCCAGAATTTACGGGAAAAATCTGGGAAGAACTAGCTAGCATATTCGAATACAACATCTCTCACTCATCCTCCTACTGGCCCTAAGGCAACAGCATATGCGAGAGAAGCCATCGCTCCCTCATGAATCAGGTTCGCACAGGCATTATGCAAACGGGGAACGAAGACTGGCCTGCACACGTGAAGATCATACAATGGGGACTAAATACGTGCCCAAGAGAAGATGGAATAACCCCGCACGAGAGAGTCTTCGGAGAATCACCCCTACTCCTACCACTCCACCACCACCTACAACCGCCCACTCCACCCTCCACCACCGACCCTCTCCACCACCTCAAACACCGCCTCCACCACCTACACTCAAAACAAGACTTAGCACCTGACACAACCCACTCCAACCCATACACACCTGGCCAGTCTGTTGTTGTTGCAAACCTGCCTACCCCACCGAAGACCTCCCCCCGATTCAACGGACCTTACAAAATTGTGCGAGTACCCCAACACATACCAAGTCACTGTGGATCAACAAGGACAACACCGCACATATACAAACCGCCACGTGCGCCCCTTCCACCCACCCGACACCACCCACCCCCGCACTAACCCTACCTCCACCCCGGCCCGCACACCTGGCCACCCTGACCTTTCTCAGAATCACCCCCCAGACTCCTACTCCTACTCCTTCTCACCCTCCTCCTCAAACTCTCCAGCAACCAGCCCACCCCCCGATACACCACCACCACAGCCTGAAACCACCACCACTACTTCACAACCTGACATTCACCCACCGAACACCCCTCCACCCACCACCTCTCAACCCACTCCACTCAGGCCGGCCTCATCACCACAACCGCCCACCCCCCCCGAAAGCCACACCACCCCCACACCCACCACCGCCCTTCCTCATGACCACTCCCATTATATGCGCCACACCACACCACCAACCATCCCCCCCCCCACCACCGTACACCCTCACCACCACCACGCACTCAACCAGCCTCACCACCCACACCCACCATAACCACTACCACCACCAGATCAGGACGACTCTCACGCCCACCCGCAAGATACACCCCTACACCTCCACCCAGCACACACCCACCCCAAAACCCACCCTCCCCACCCACCCCCAATACCTCCCCCATGACCCTACCCCTCCACCAAGCACGTTGGAACTTTCCCAATTCCCAATTCCCCAAAGGACAACGCTCCTCCCACCAAATTAGCCCAAATAAAACCACCAACCTCCCATCACTCTCCAGCATTCAAATTTCATCTCCCCACCAGGCACCATTCCCCGAGATGAAGGTGACGAAAGTGCGATGGCAACCGTACAACCACCCACCAACCAGAGTCAGAGGCACCGACCACCTGCTACGCCGGACCAACCAGCCGTCCTCCCTCCACCTCACGCTCAACCCCCACCAGGAGCCCAACCAATTCACCACTCACTGGGTCAGTTTCACCCAACACCTTACCCCGGCCTACCAGACAGCTATCTCTACCACCTACCACCTCCAGTCACGGGGCCGTGACTTCAACGACGCGGAGGGTGGTAAAATGCCCGCCGTTCCCGCCGCAGGACCTCCCACCTCACCACCCCCCACACCACCACCGAGCCGCCACCCCACCACCACCCCAGGAGGACACACTGGTGAGGTTAGTAGTTCCGGGCAAGAGGGTCACTGGGGCATCCCGGCCCTGAGCCCCTATTCCCCGCAAGTGCCCCAACCCCAGGCGTTCAGGGAAACTGAACTACTGTGCGGGCGGGGTAGTGATCGTCAGACCAAGGGTGGGACTGAAAAGAATTCAGTCCCAGGTAACACCGTATTGACGGTCTTGTTACACGCTCTAGGGCAGGAGGCCCAAGGGCAGGAGGCCCAAGGCTACGGCCTAAAGAAAGAGAAAGTGATAGACATAGGCTACGGCCTAACAGAGTGTGTAGAGGGGAAGGTGACCCCAGGCTCCGGCCTTAACACACTGAGGAGAGAGAGTTGCCTGTGTGCATCCCTCTCCAGTTGCTCTTTGGCTACGGCCAGAATACGGTCCAGGGTAGAGACCCTGCTACCGTACGTGTAGCGCTACCCAATTACGGAAGCTTCGTCCCGGGGCCAGTACCTTGCCGCAACAGACGGGCAAACCAGTTCACCCATTAGTCGCCTTCCGTACGGGCAGACACTCGGCTCCGGCCGGGGCACGTACCAGGGTGGAGAATTCCCTGCAGGTAGGATCTGTCCGTATTGGAGAGAGTGTGGCTTCTGAGCCCCTCACTCCGGCTTGTCCCCTACTGCGGGAGGAACACCACGCCGGCGGTACCTTGCCACGGCGAAAGGGCGACGTCGATCACCCTATAGGTGTCCCCCTTACGCCGGGCAAGTTCACAGCTACGGCCAAGGTGCACAATAGGGGAAGGAGAGCCCCGACTCAGACCTATAGACACACTCAAGGGACCACGAAGAGCGTGAGTCTCCCTTTAGCCTCTTTCCCTTCGGGGAGCCCTTCGTCGCCATCCGGGCTTATAGGCCCGGAGGAGACACTAGAGTGGTGGCAAGGCCCGATAACGGACCTACCGCCCACACCCGGGAGTTCTTTGACCCTGCCGGAGCCCTGTAGGAGACGCTGCCGCAGTCCAGCCCTGACGGCGCCTCTCCCCCTGAGCACCCACAGTCCCAGGACGCCCAGGCCTGCCGCTGCAGTCTACAACGATGGAGATCCAGGCTCCCTCACTCCCCGGAGGCAGAGGAAGCAGGCCCGATTGCTCCGGCTGTTCGGCCCTAGTCCCGAGGGCCCCCGATCAGGTCGAGGCCCCCAGACCACAGGGCCTCCCTGCACCCCACCGGCGCGGCCCTAAGGTAGGAGCCGCCCCTCAGGTCGAGGCCCCTGACAGGTGAGCCTCCCTGACAGTAAGTGAAACAGTGATCTAACAACCCAGGAAACAAGGGTAAGACGGTGACAGTGACAGTGATCCAGAGTACAGTGACAGTGCTTACACGGAAAATATATTAAACAGTGGCCTAACAGAAACTCGTGCCATCAGGGTAAGAAGTGTCTATTGATAAATAATTCAGTCCCTCCCCGCATCAAGGAGCCAGGGAGTTTTCTGTGAATCTAGAGGTAGGTGCGCGAGTGAGCCGAGAGGCAAGTGTATGTCCCCCCGCGACCTGGTGACAGTGTCGAGTGTCGCTATCCGCACCCTACCTCTATTATGGTAATATCCTCGAAACAGACTCCCAATCTCAGTGATCTTAAGTGAACAGCCCCAGTTTATTATTATCTTGAAGTGACATAATAATTAATTCAAACGAACAACCCCAGTTGCATAATTACCCTCCAGGTGACATTAAAGAATACCCGCGATCTCCCTGTGCCATAGTGTTAATATATATGTGATCATTCTGTGAAGCCGAGTGTAATCCTGTATCTCTGTTCCCCTATATGCTAAATATCATTGTATGTACACTGTAATGAGTAGGACCTAAGTAACAGATGTGATACGGTATACTACCTATTTTTATGCCCTGTTCCTTTGTTAGTGCATTACATCCGGTCCAGCAAAAGGACCCCGTTCCAGTAGCTCGTGTTTTTACGACGAGAAGTCGCCTTAAAAACACAGCATTACACTAGACTACTGCAGCACTTTGACAATATGGAGGTGACCCTGGAAACCAGCAATTGTATGGACTTTATATACGTTCGTTCAGTAAATATTGCAGTACTCCAGCTCTTGCACACTTCTTTAGGAAAACTGGCATTTTTGGAATATAGGGGGTGCTCACAATCCACTCACTGAATGTAGTGCTGCTCTCAGGTATCTGCTCTTTCCTCTCCTCGATCCTCTTCTGTCTTTCTTTTCCTTCATTTTTTCCTTGTCCTTCTGCCTAAGGGTGACTTTACACTCCCTCTTCTGTCTTTCTTTCCTTCTCATTCTGCCTGTGGGTGACTCTAAACTGAGTGACAAGCCAAACGGTTTCCTGTGCACCAGGAAACCATTTACTACGCTGGGTGGTAACCATATAACCCAATTTTGATGTCTGATGGTTTAGTGGGTAATTATTGCACTCCAATCGGATCTGAGCCAGTGAAGGTGAAGTTGTTCCCTACGCAGTCTGGCCGAACAACCTCGTCCAGTAAAGGTTTATATCCAAGGGATGGTTAAGGTTGACTGCTCATGCAATGCCACTCAGGGATGAGTGAGGCTGGTCACTCTCATCTTAAATGTCGGGATCAACTGCCTAGCCACAGGCTCCTATGCTTCTCATGGGGCAATGTAGGATTGGATGATGGATGGATAGGAATTCGGATTTTGGAAACTGCACGGTACTGAATCAAGCTTAGCAGCCAAAGCATTAACACAGTAACCTGTTTTTCTTCATCCTTTACTCATCTTGTACGTCATATACTGTTTATGTTATACAGGTACACGATCTTTTAATTGGCAAGCTTGGGACCTGACGGTTCCCGGTTTCAGGGACTTTCCAGTTTCTAGAATGAGCCCAAACTCTCATATGGCCAGTGGTGGGCAGCACAAACAAAAGAGGCCATTGCACAAGTGCAATGGCAGTCCACAGTTCACTACCTTGCGCAAGCGCAAATGCTCAATCTGACATATTTAGCTTGCGCAATGTCGCAAAGCACAAGCACAAACCATTTTCATATATTTGTGGGAATTACGGTAAAATACTGAGATTGTTATGCGGGGTGTTTTTAGTCCAACCTCGTCCTAAAAACGCCCGCGACTGAGCGGGGTCCTCTTTCCGGACTGGAAATAAAGCACCAACAAAGGAACAGGGCATAAAAACTCGGCAGTACACCTTAACACATCTATTGTACTAATTCAATGCACCTTACAATACAGAAACAGAGAGACACTGGATATGGTATGAACAGGAAGTCAGAGTGGGTTTGTTTACACACACTATACACACGAGAATGTCAAAGGCAGAATTCATACATATCTTACAAGTTAACAATCACTAGAGTATGGCATCGGTATTATGAATAGTGAAAAATTGTCATTTGGTGTTCTAGACAAGATGCACAGTACATACAGTAGTTGGAACAACGGGTCTGGTTGGCATATATTTGCATATATCTATTCTACCATGCGGCACGTCCTCAGGGATTGACACTTTGCCGCGGCGACACTGTTTTACTGGTTTCTGATCTCACCACTGAATTAGTTTCTCTACATTCAGTCACTTTATAAATATGTTCTCTGACCCTGATTCACTGCTTTGAGGTTCGTTACTATAGTGTATCACTTCACATTAATTTCCGCACTGTTTTACTGTCACTGTCTCTGAGGGTTGCACTTATACTTTACAGGCGAGATGCGTTGAGATCGTCACGAGTACCCGGTACCTGGGTTAGCAGAGGTGGCACCCGGGCGTGGGAGGGGGTCCTCCAGGGGAGCCCTCCTGCAGGAGGCAGGGGATTGCCCGCAGGGGCGTCGTCTCCCGGACTTCCTTCGTCCGGGGGGTGCAGGGAGGCCCTTCACTCTGGGGGCCTCGACCTGGTGAGAGGCCCTCGTGTAGGAGCCTCGTCGGTGGGGTGCAGGGAGGCCCGCCGGTCTGGGCGCCTCGACCTGGTAGGTGGCCCTCGGGGCTGGGGCCAAACAATTCTAGGAGATGGGCCTGCTGCCTCTTGCTCCTGGCGGAGGGCCATGGAGGAGTGGGGCCCAGACAGCCCTGCTTAGGGGCCTGCTGACCGGCACTGGAGGTCCGGGTGCTGCGGTCGCTTATAGGGCCAGGCGCCGTCAGGAGGGAACTGCGGCACCTCTTCCTTGGGGCGTCCATCAGGGACCGGAGTCGTCCAGGGGTTGGCTGCAGGAGTGGTACAGGACCGCTCCACCACTCTAGGAACGGCAGCACCTCCGGGGAACCACACCTGGAGGGACAGAGAGAAGGGCATCCCACGCAGCCAAGAGGTAGGGGGCTGGCCACGCAAGGGACCTTCCCCTCCGGGAGAACCCTAGGAACTGTAGATGAAGGGCGTACGATGGCCGCTTCTTCCCCCACACATACGATGGCCGTGTTGGTGGTTCCACAGCTCCTGAGGGTAGCAGCTGAAGGGCGTACGATGGCCGCTCCTTCCCCCACACGTACAATGGCCGTGTTGGCGGTGCTGCTCCCGAAGAAGTAAGAGGCAGATGAGGGGCGTACGATGGCTGCTCCCTCCCTGGCACGTACGATGGCCGTGTCCGCGGTTCTGCCTGCCCAACGGGAAGTAACTGAAGGGTGTACGATGGCCGCTCCTTCCCCCACACGTACGATGGTCGTGTTGGCAGTGTTACTCCCGTAGAAGGAGGAGGAAATGGATGAGGGGCGTACGATGGCCGCTCCCTCCCCGACACATATGATGGCCATGTTCGCGTTTCCACTTCTTCCTTTGCCTGTCGGTGGGCATTCAATAGTACTCCACCGAGGCCATCTCCAGATAGGTCTGTAACAGAAGGGCGTACAATGGCCCCTCCTTCCCCCGCACGTACGATGGCCGTGTTGGCGGTGTTACAAGGGGAGACAACTGAGGGGCGTACGATGGCCGTATCAGCAGTGTTGCTTGGGACTCTTTCTGGAGCAATCCCACCCCGAACCTGGTGAAGGCTGCCCCACTTGCAGGGTTGTTCCCTCTTCCTGTGTGGTCGCCGTTGAGTTGGTTCTGCGGAAGAGGGACCCAAGGTGGGAGCGTCCTGGCGCCCTTCTTGCTCCGGTCCAGGCTTACCTTGCCCTGGCCTGTCATGGTGTCCTCCTGGGGTGGTGGTGGGGCTACGAGTTGGGAGTGGGATGGGGGGTGGTGGGGTGGTTGGTCAAGCAGTGGCGGCGGTGTGTATTTTAGAGATATTTAAATTAACATACTTTTATTTATTATTTTCTATTATTTGTAATTTGCACAAGTGCGCAATCTAACATTTAGCTTGTGCAGTGTCGCCACCACTCTCGGTCATTTGAATTCCACACTCAGCATCTGGCTGCCACGACTGGGCAATACAACCGGTAAATTATTTGCTGTGAAATAAAATGATTCACTTGACACACTAAGTGACTAAGGCGGTAGGACTGGAGAAAGACGTTAACTCGTGGAAGTTTAAATAGAGGAGTGAGTGGAGTGGAGGACTGGAGGGACAGTGAAACAAAGGCTGTGATGTTGCTAGTTTTACTTTTATCTGCATTTTCTCAACACATTTTATTCAATAATTTAATATACACATACAACAGCATATGCAATGCCTTACAAAAATCATTAAAGCATATTATTTAAATCAAGTATCAACAGCCTAATAAATTATTATCCCGTGGATATCTGATTTAAATAATATGTTTTAATGATTTTTGTAAGGAAATACATATGCTACTCTTAATAAATAATGTATTTTTAATTGGTTATTATTCATTAATAATAATAACTTAAAAAATATTAAACAACATTATCTCTGTTGAGCATTTTAAGAAATGCTACTATCCTCCCGCCTCCCCCAACAACATAACCTCGTGACCCGCCCGAGCCTCCCCTATTCCTTGTCCAGCCATGCGCACAGCTCCCAAGACCACATGTCCTGTGGATTGCAATCTGCACAATTCACAGGACAGGTGCAAGGCAGGTGCACAAGTGCAAATTTAGTTGTGCAAGCAGAACTAAATTTGCACTTGCGCACCTGCCTTTCCATATGCAAAAGCGCAATATTGTGCAAGGTCTCGTGTGGTGTGCAATGCGCAAACGATTTTCACCGGAGCGCAAACGATTTTCACCAGAGCGCAACGGTGCATTGCGCAAGTCATTGCATGCCTGCCCAGCACTGAATATGGCAACAACAAATGTTCTCAGTAATTCAATACTAACAACTTGTAATTCAGCAGACTCATTGATAAAGCTTCTGTCACTTTTAAAAGTACAGGCAAACCCTGGTTTAACAATGCAATTGGTTAAGTAAAATGCTAGGTAGGGTATCGTAAATCAGGGACAATTTAACAGGTAAAGTGTACGGATGCATTTTTGAGTCTTGTTACCCCCCAGCAAAATCCTAGACCCACCCAAATGGGTAAAAAAAAAAAAAAAAAAAAAAAAAAAAGTTTAAAGCCAATCTAAATGGCCTAACAGCAGTAAAACAGGCTAACCTAGCCTAAAGCCAGTGCCCGTCTCGCTTGTACTCAGTCAAGATCACTGAAGAATGCAACCTTTGACTCATATTCACACTTGGTAGAGAAGTAGCAGCAGCACTGTATACAATCCCACCATCAGACAGTCCCGAGACAATTAAATAATTATCTGTTATGCATAATAACTGTATGAATGACGCAGAATCGTTCAAGGTGCGAATTGTTGTATTTTACTTAATTCTATTTTACCTAATTGTGATATACAGGAGATGAGCTACGCTTGTAGGGTCCCGTCTCTGTTTCTCAATGAGTCAAATTTAGCTTTAAACTCATTTAAGTTTTTAGACTGAACGATCTCTTTGTCCAGGCTATGCCACACGTCTATACATCTATAAGGAAAACAATATTTCTTGATATCTTTCAAGCAGCTTGGTTTCTTCAATTTCATTCCGTGTCCTCATGTTACTCTTTTATCCCATAAAAACAGATCTTTGTCAATTTTATCTACTCCCATCATAGTCCTGAACACTGTAATCATGTCGCCAAGACCAAGACCAAGAACTTATGTGTGAATGAAAAGTAGTTGCAGCCTGCAGGTGCTCCACTGCTGGTCAGTTTTCACAGGCATCTCGGACCCTCGAGTGAGTGCACTAGTACCCCAATCACCCAGTTGCAGATTATGTATCGATGTGATACGCAACACCTTTTAAACAAATTTAAGTTGATTATCGCACACGAGTTCAATGAAAGAGAGAAGAGGGCAACGGGGATAATTCCCGAGGCCAAAACTCAAGAGTATGGAGAGACCAGAGCCCACACCAGGACTGTGACAATATTGCTTCTTTTTCTGACCCATGTCAAATGTTTTCCAGGCACCCCAGGGCGCGGGCATAGCTCTCTACGGCCCTGCACACCGATGTTACGGCTTTTGAAAGTTTTTTAAGTTTTTCAACTTTTGAAAGGACGGTTTTGAAGTTATAATGTATGGTGTTGCATACTTTGTCAGTGCTATCGTACTCATGGATAACTATCTTCCTTATGTGAAAGCTGGCTTTCGGAAGACTAATTTTCACACTTCTCTCCGAGCTTTACCCGTGCCCAAACGTTCCATACACAACATATTCATCTTTCGTTTCTCGTGAACAGACGAGGGGGACTACCTATTTTTCAGGATAATTACAAGAAAGAAACTGAAGGGGTTTCGGGATACAAAGGTGGGAAGCAAAAAATATTCATAATTATAAAATATATAGTTTACTTCCATAAGCGCTCCAAATACTTCTTACAGTCATACCCACAATTTGTTTAAGAGAACAGTTTTCACTAACTTTCCTTCTTGAAAGGGGCTTCCATTCGAGTCTACTCACTGCCTGTCTTGCTACTACAGTTGATTTATCGGCCCCCAGGTGGCCCCCCTACTTTAGTGGGGCTAGAAATGCCACTGCGCCACATGGCCATGGCACCCTGCTCATAGATGAATAAATTGTATGAAATACGAGGGTGGCTGTGAAACACTACAAAATACTCTGATTTCTTCTAAAAAGGTCACAGAAGTCACTGCAGGTCTCCGTGAGAGCCATTTGGAAGCTCTGAAGGGTCATAACTCAAAAGGTTGGAAGCCTCTGGTGCCTAACTTGGCCCCTATCACTCCAAAATCCTGGCTATGCCCCTGTAAGGGAGGAAATATATTTACAAAATTTAATATATGTGAACAACTGAACATCTAGGTACAATATTCCTGCTTTCATTGCTTCACTGGCATGAAGAAACAAACATAGGAAAATAGAAATTTTTGTGGTTACATTTTCTGGGTGAACTAGCTAAACCTGTGGTGTACGTGTATGAAGGGTGAAGGACTGCATACACCATATACGTATATGAAGTCCACGGAGGTGAACAGAGCTGCAAACAGGCATGCGTGCAAACAGAGATTATCACTGTGAGAATGGCCACGTCATGCATGCTTTCTCAACTCCCACGCACTCTATCAGCGCTCGCAGGGCTCAGCTCATGCATCATCACCGTAGCGCTAGGCAGGCAGTATCTATTACCAGTACAACGCTGTATGCACACCGTGAATCGAATCAGCCATGATTTTTCTCCGTGTATGACAATAAAATTCCGACCTTCCCCACGCCACAATGTACTTTGTAATGCTGGTCTCGACCTGATCTCAAGCCAAAAATCCAAGACCAGAAGCTTAGAGACCAAGATCAAGACCAAGACCACATCAAACTGGTCTTGAGACCTACAACACTGATGTAAACACATGAATTATCAACATCACACTTTTCATCAATGCGGGAAATATTTACTCTTTAAGGCTTTTGTAATTATCAATATTTAAATAAAATTATTATTGTGTATTCCATGATAGGCTAGATGTTCGATGGTCAAACATGAAATATACTTTGTTGAGTCGCCTAGTTGTTCACGCTGTTTTGTACCTCGTCTGATGGGTGAGAATCTGTTCCCCAAATGACAGTGTTCACTCCACCTATGACTAAAACACATTATAATGTAAGTCTAAAAACAGTTTATAATTCAACCTAAACACAAAATTGAAGTCTGAAATATCAAAATCAGTAAAAAAATTAAAACCCATCATTAAACCGTAGCATGGCCATCATAAGGTGGGGTAGGGTGGTATTTCTATCTCTATCAGTATTTTGGGTTATCGCTTGTAGGAGTATCGTAAATCGGGGTTTGCCTGTACATAACCAATGTATTACTGTAATTATGCATTGCATCTTCCTTAATCTTTAGTCAGTTACACTTACGTAAGTGTTGCAGTCACCAAGCACCGTAGTTTCTACAGTCAGTACCATATTACATGAGTATCATTACCATACATAATTGCAACAAAGGTTGAGAAAACAGAATAGGCTAAACAGTTTTGAATACTGCATATTTTACTAAATTCCTGTGGAAATAAGTCAGGTAAGTCACAGTGTATAGGTAATGCATGCAGCTCACACCACTCATTTTGCCATCCCCTGCCTGGCTGGTGCAATGGATTACCAAATCAAAGGTCGTTTACTGAATCAGCACTTTTAATTGGAAAATATTATCATTTTTATCACTGTATAGGTTCATACACACCTAATTATCTGAAATCTGGTTAAAAAAAAAAAAAAAAAAAAAAAAAAAAAAAAAAAAAAAAAACACCACATTTAACTACCAGGTATTAATAAAAATTCAGGATTCTGAGCCAAAAATTGCCTTTAGCTTGAAGCTCGCCTTGACAGATTTCTGTTTTGCATAAAGACCAAATTTCAGATAATAAGGTGCGTATGTACCTATATGGTGGTAAAAATTATACTTTCCAATTAAAAGTACTGATTTGGTAAATGACCGCCAATTCAGTAATTCCTTGCACAACTGCATGGCCACCAACTCATGTTATGTTTCCTCCATCCTCATGCAGCCACATTACTCATCCCAACCACATTTCCAACCTAATATAATAAGAGCCACAATACATTACTAGGTGATAGTTTTCTTCATGTAATCTGAATATGAAAGACAGAATTGGAAATGGAAATGAATGGAAGAATAGGACAGTGTGATAATGTTTGGCTGTTTCCTTACCAAAAAAAAGTAGCCAAGTTAAAACGTAACCAATGGTTTGTAAATCACTGTAAGAGCTAATAGCACATATTCAGAGGTAGCCTTGATCTATTAAAAAAAAAAAAAAAAAAAAAAAATCATCATCTTCTGGACCTTCTTTCCCACCCTAGGGCAGGGTGAGGAATAGCAATGACCAGACAGCCCAAATTTGCCCAATCCAATGGTCCATGCTGCTAGTCATTCACCATTCAGGCCTCCAGAATCCTGGCTCTACCTGATACACCAAAAACATTCACCACATTCTGTTGCTTCATATAAATGTATCCAATAGTCAATCCGGACGCTGTCACATTAAAAAGGGGTGCCAAATCCCTGATCATGTGCTTCTCCTCACAATTTTCGTCCAGCCAGCTCGATCTCTTGTCAGTCCCCTAGCCTCACTGACTTCCAAACCTCTCTTTCTCACACACTGATCCACCATATCCCTCCACCTTCTCCCTGGCCTACCTTGTCTTCTCCCTCCTTCAAATTCACTCAGATATACGTTTTTCACCATTCCACTGTTATCCATTCTCTCCACATAACCATACCATCTCAGTACACTCCATTACATAGTGCTTTCACCGAGGCACCTGTCAAATTTCTTTAATATCTCCACCTTTTCATTATGGAGTGATATGTGCTTCCTCTATACACCACCAAGGCCCTCACTCTTTTCACCAAGTCTTCTAGGCACAGTGAATTGATGAATATTGACGAGATATGCAACGCTACATACTGGCAAACATGCAGCATCGTGACTCAAGCCTTGACTGAGGGAGTGGGAGGGAACAATTGAGGGAGTGGCTGAGAGGGGGGAAACAGAAGCCGCCCAGTGAATTAGGCAGGAAACACCACACCACCACCAAAACACAGTGGCAAATATATGAACTAAGAAAATAACAGAATCTTCCATTTTCCTTCAAACTTAAGTGTTTTCATTGTTTACCTGAGAAAATGGCTAGTCTTCAGAGAGACCTGGCTTTTGGCTTGCCGGTTAAAAGGTCATGCACCTGTAAACTGACAGTTTTTCTCCTCCAATTTCTTTTCCTAATATATTTCCATTTAGAAAGAACATGTTTTATCTAACATAGTAATGATAGTCTTTGTCTTAACAACTTTAATTTGCACAGAAGAATGCCCTCTACTTGTACTCTGAGAAACAGTGTGCACTCAATCAAAAAACTATTACTTTATTACCCAAATGACTGATGGTTTCAATTGAAGCACTGTTGTTTATCGTATTTTTTCTTTAAGTGAATACTTCTGAATTAACTGCTTATTTTATATGTTGCACATTGCTGTAATGACAAAATTACTAGCCATATACAATTATGAGTAGTTACTGGGGAGTATTTTCACAAGTTTCATCCACTGTATCAAAATGTAAAGACAGAAGGTTGTAAAGACAGTTTTTTGATCAACCTTTTATCGCCTAAATATGTAACTGATTCAGTGTCAAGGTATAATCTCATATGTTCTTGCTATCACTGGATGATTGTTTTCAGTTTAAGGAATACTTTTCTGACTGGAGGTCAGGTATATTGTAGTGTTCTTTAACCCTCTCACTATAGGAAATCTCCCCAAAGTTGAATAAGATTGTCTAGAAAACCAAAACTTTGCCATAACTTATTATCTTCATCACCACCCAACCCACTGTACCCTATACAAACATGAGCATAGGGGCCCAGGGCTAGGTTACTCAGTCCCAACATAGGCAAGGGCAACCAGCCTCACTGCCTGACTGGCATTACATGAGTAGTAAACCCCAACCACCTCTCATATGAAACCCTTACAGGTTCCATCTGGCTGGAGCATCAACCATCAAACCACCAGGCATCATTTGGTTATGTGGTACCACCGCGCGTGATAAACATAACCATAATGTAATTCATCAACAAACTGGTGGGGTTAATTATTCTGATGTAATTGTATAATCCTTACCACTGACACTTATCCCCAGAAGCTCCACAGGATTTCCCAATGGAACTGATAGTATACACTCTGGAGGGACTATTGGTTTAACATCCTCAGAGTCGAGGACTTCTTCTTTAATTTCCACAGCAGTGGGGACTTCTAATTTGACATCTTCAGCAGCAAACTCTTCTGGCTCAATGTCCTCAGGAGTGGTGTCTTCCAGCTGGACATCCTCACTAGTGGGAATTTCAAGCTTGATGTCCTCAGCAGTGAACTCTTCTGACTTGATGTCCTCAAAAGTGGTGTCTTCCAGCTGGATGTCCTCACCAGTGGGGACTCGTACCTTAAAATCCTCAGCAGTAAGGAATTCTGGCTGGGTACGTTCAGAAAATCGAGGGATTTTCTGGGTTACACACACTGGGCAGGAATTGATCTGAGAAGGTAAATTATTTTAGGCTATGACATCATATTAACTAAACTGTATTTAAATCATCATCATCATCATCCAATCCCATGAGAAGCGTAGGAGCCCGGGGCTTGGCAAGTTGGTCCTGACATTGAAGATGAGAGTTAGTGAGTAAATAACCTATATGCATTCTTCCAGTGGTGCTAATATAAGTGGGCAACTCCCCAACCTGGTTATACATATGTTAACAGTAGTATTTGTGTTTACAAAGTTAGTTTAATGATCTCTAGACTAAATTATAAATATTCACCACATATCCAAATAATAATAATAAAAAAAAAAAACTTACATATTCTCGGATGTGCTTTATCATGGAATCCCAGAAAAATCCCTCTTTAATATTCTTGATGGTAGCATTTATTCCATTGTGACGGCCTGACGCTTCATGGGCTTCCCGAATTGTATCCAGCACTTGCTCTGCTGTTGTGAGCACAATTTTTTTTTGCATGTCCTTGCCAATGTAAAAGATCCTTCCCCCTGAAAAATAATTAAAATAATGAAAGTTTGAGGGGTAAAGTGGGGGAAGTGGCTGAGGAATTGTGTAGGAGGTGGGTGTGGGATGTGAGCAGAAAATTTGGTATAGGGGAGGTTCAGCCGGAATGACTGCTGGGAGGGATTGTTATAATAGTAATCCCTCCAATATCCGACGTAATAGGGCCATAGGCAGGTCCAGATAGTGGTCCTGTCCGGATATTGGGCCCCAGCTTATGGAATTGTACTTATGGACCCTAACTCAAAGAAACACCTATACAACTCCCTCTGGACATGCATAGCACCTATATAAGACCCAAATCACACCAATAAGGGACATAAAAGACTGAAATAAATGCAAAAGAACCATAAAACGAGGTTTTAGAGGTGAGTTTATACAATATTAAACATTCTGGGTACTTACAAGTCCTGGCTCCTGGACTGGTTTGAACCGACAGTTTGCAGTCCACAGTTAATCCTCTGCACTCTAAATTCTAATTTCTTAACACTGCACAACACTGTATATTCCTGTGTGTTCTAGTGGTGAGGTATTGCAGTTTATTCACTGTTTATTCACAAAAAACAAGCACCTGTGGCTTGCACTGCTATGAACATCTGCTCTAGATCGGAGTTAAGCTGTGACTGTTGATGATGGCGGGGTAACAGAGTTGCCAGATCGCAACGGCCACATTACCAATCTCCTCAACTTTCATTACCTAATTTAACTTTTCATTACCAAATTCATAAAGATAGCATTTATTCTTCTCTAATTATACATACAAGTGGAAATACATGTAATCACTCTCCTTATAATTAACATCATGTTGATTATTTTCACACTATGTAGGGTAGCAGATTAATCAGAGAGAGCAAACAATCCACCATCTCCATCCTGTGTATCCTCATATATGTGAAAAATCCATTTGGTAATGCATTATTCTGATTCAATACCAAACGAATTTTTCATTACCAAATTGGCCCACACTTGGTAATGAAAAATACCAAATGGCAACCCTGACAGGGGAGGGGGGAGGGGGGAGGAAGGAAGGGGTGAAGGGACCATGGTGTAACAGCTGTTCGGCGCCAGGCGGCAATTTCAAATTACGGGTGGGAAAAAAGTCAGATTTTTTTCGGTTTTTGGCCCATTTTGGGAATACAGTAATCACTCTAATATCTGGACGCCCAATAACCGAACATCCCCACTACCCGGACATAATCATCCTGGGATCCAACATTCCCAAAATGGTCCGAAAACCCAAAAAAAATAAAAAAATAAAACGATTTTTTCCCGTCCGCGAACGGCGCGGGAGAGCATTGTTTTCGCGCGTCATTCCTCCGATGTCCGATACAGCGCCGCTGCATCCTCCCCACTTTTCGCCTCTCTCTCGCCGCGAGTGCACGCTCGTCGTAATGGCTGCCCACGTGATCGCTTTTGTGGTGGTGCCCTACCTGCTGCAGGGCCTCCTGCTGCTCTCGGGCCTCCTCTTAGTGTGTGTGATGATGGCCCCGCCACCTGAGAAAAGGAAGAGAGTGGTGTTGACTCTGGAGAAGAAACGGGAGATATTGGAGAAAGTAGATGTGGGGTGGTCTTCTTCCCGCATTCTCCTCGAGTTTAACCTGGCCCGGTCTACTTTGTTCAATATCAAGAGGTCCCGAGACAAACTCATGCAGTACACGGCTGACTTCTCGTCGAGAAGCAAACGCAACGTGGAAAGGAAGGTTATATTTACCCCAAAGTTTGCAGAAATCGACCGATCCACGCTGATTTGGTATCGACAACAACGTGCTGCTGGTGTGATGGTACGTGGAACGGAGCTGAAGGCTGCTGCTGAGAAGTTCCCCAGGCTTCACAATGCCCTAGACTTCAAGGCATCTGAGGGTTGGCTCTTCGCGTTCAAGTTGCAGCATGGCCTTACCAACCGTAAAGCACATGGCGAAGCATTGGACACTAACGAGGATGGAGTTGACGGGTTTCGGCACAAGGTGAAGGGCTTGATCGACAGGGAGGGCCTAACTCTCGGTCAAGTCTACAACGCTGACGAAACTGGCCTATTCTATCGCTCGCTGCCAACGAACACTCTAGCTGAGGAAACGGAGAAGCGCGTACCTGGCCGCAAGCTTTCCAAGGAACGGATATCTGCTTTGTGTTGTGCCAGTGCTAACGGCATGCACCGGCTTAAGCCCATTGTTATTGGCCGCGCAAAGCAGCCTCGGTGCCTTCGTGGGGTGATGGATGTCCTTCCTGTCGTCTGGTACCATTCTTTGAAGGCATGGTTCACAGCTGTGATCTTCAAAGACTGGTTTCACCGTCACTTCGTCAAGGAGGTCATCCATTACCAGACGAAGACACTGGGAATCCCGCGCGACCAGGTAAAGGTCCTCCTTCTTCTCGACAATGCACCTGCCCACCCGTGCGACAAGGACTTCGTTGCTGAAAATGGCCATATTAGGTGCATGTTTCTGCCACCTAATATGACTACTCTCATCCAACCAATGGACCAAGGAGTGATCGTGGCAACAAAGCGCCTATACTGTCGGAAGTTCCTGGACGAGGTGATGGTTGTTCTCGAGGACGAGGACGAGGACGAGCGCAGGGAGGGATGGGACACACGAGGCAAGCGGACTTTGGAAAACCTTCGCCGCTACAACATCAAGTCTGCACTGTACAACTGGGCTAGGGCATGGAAGGAAGTCCCTGTGAAGACTCTGGAAAATGGTTGGTCTCGTCTGCTTCTCGGAACGGATGTGGAGTACGAATTTCTAGGCATTGACGTGGATGACTTCCATGCACGGCTACGTACGCACGGCGACAATGTAGATGTGGACGATGTTCGTGAGTGGTTGGATGACGATGAGGGCGATCCTGGGTATCAGACGTTGTCTGATATCGAGATCGCGTCTTCGGTTGCAGGTGTCAGTACCGAACTTGAAGATTCCGATGCTGAAGGCGACGATGATGCGGACTCCTCTCAGCAGGACACTACTCCAGCCATCCCCAAGTTGAGCGCACTCTGGGAACATCTAGAGTTCGTCCTAGACTACCTGGAACACCCGGACTGCGACAGGGAGATGGGGCCCTTGGGACTCGTGGAGGAAGTGCATGTTTTCAGGCAGCGCATCATCAATCGTCAGAATCGTCGGTCATTGCGTCAATCAACCATTGACAGTTTTTTCAGGCCCGTGACCCCCGCTGTACCCAGCCCTGGCTCCACTCCATTGCCTCCCCAAGACAGGCCCTCATGCTCCGAGCCACAGCCCAGCACATCAGCCACGGTGGAGTCACCGCTGGACGTGAGTTTGCGGCTGTCTTCAGAGTCGTCTGCAGTGGGTACGCCATCACCACGACCCAGCGATGCACCCCTAGGTCACCTGCCAGTGATACTCTCGGACTCTGACAGTGAATAAACAGCAAGAACTTCTCCACTAGACCACACGGGAATTTAGAGTGTTGTGCAGTGAAAAAAACAGTGTGTTGTGTTAAGGATTTAAAGCTGTGAGAGAAAAGACTCAATAGAAACAAAATTTAATGTAAGTAGACTTGTTTGTTTTGGCTTTGGAAAATTATATGAATGGGAAAAGTTAAAGTGCAACACTTAGTAAGTTACAATGGAGCATTATTTAGACAAAAGTGCACACTGTGAAGAGAACAGACTTCTGTGTGTTACTGACTAAGTTCAATGCAAGACTTCAGGAACAGTGTACTGCAAGTGCTTCAGGAAATCGTTCTTACTGTCAGAGTCCGAGAGGAGGCGGTTATTCATTGAGGTGGCCAGGGACTTGCTGTAAGTATCCAGAATGTTTCATACTGTACTTTTTTCCATACTATACTTACCTCATTTCACTCTTTAATGTCCTTTATTGGTGTGAATAGGGTGTTAGTAGCTATGCATGTGCAGTAGGAATGTGTTTTTCTGAGTTAGGCTAGGTTAGGGTCCATAAGTACCAGAATGTTTATTAATGTATGAACATACTTCTAAACCCTCATTTTATGTTTCTTTTGCATTTATTTCAGTCATTTATGTGCCTTATTGGTGTGATTTGGGTCTTAAATAGGTGCTATGCAGGTCCAGAGGGAGTTGTATAGGTGTTTCTCTGAGTTAGGGTCCATAAGTACAAGTCCATAAGCTGGGGCCCAATATCCGGACAGAACCAATATCCAGACCTACCTATGGCTCTATTACGTCGGATATTGGAGTGATTACTGTATTGGATTCCAGGATGATTATGTCCGGTTAGCGGGGATGTTAGGATATTGGGCGTTCGGATATTAGAGGGATTACTTGTGATTTTCTGAGTTTAGGGTCAAAGACTGACGAAGAGAGTGTATGTGAGTGAGGTGGAGGGGGAAAGAGGGAGGGGGAGGCCGAGGATGAGGTGGAGAGATGGGGTGGAGAGGTATATGAGAGAGGGGGGTGTGAGTTGGGAGCAGGGGAGTGAAATGGCGGGGGACAGGGCGACTTGGAGGCGATTTGTTTGTGGCCACCCCAAACGGGATTGAGGCGTCTGGCAATAGATAGATAGATAGATAGGGTTGAGTTTGTTGAAAAAATGTCAACAAGAAGGTTGGCTTTTCCACATGGGTCATTTACTAGATTTCCATTGGGGGACTGTAACGGTGGAATGGAATAGGTGGTAGTGAAGTTAGTTTTAAATAAATTAAGGGTTGACCAGAATATTTTGTTATCATTTGGATTGTTTAGTAGTTTGTTAGCTTGTCTATGTAGAAAGTTTGATTTAGAAAGACTGATAATAGTTTTGGCATGGTTTCTGATATTATTATAATAGTTAAAGGCTTCTTTGGTTTTGGTCCTTGTATAAGTGTTATAGGTTATTATTTTATGTTCTGTTACTCTAGCACAATTGTGGTCAAACCATTTAGGAGAATTACATCTTTTTCTGTAACTATGATGGGGAATGAATGTTTCCATGCCGACTTTAATGAAATCCTGTACGTGGCCCAATGTGGAATTTGCATCATGGGAGAAAAAGGAGGTCCAAGGAACATCCATGGGAAAATTTTGAAGTCCCTCCCAGTCTGTCCTGTCGTAGTGGCATTTAGTCATCACGACAGGTTCAGAGCAGGAGGGTGTGGTAGGTGTGAAACTGGTGGCTTGAATCAGACAATGATCCGAGGATCCAAGGGGGGACTTCACTTCGACATTATAATTATCTGAATTGGTTGTTAGAAACAAGTCCAATAGGTGGGGATTTTGATCGGGGTTGTCTGGTACACGGTGGGTTGACTGCCTAACTGGATGAGATTAAATGATTCTGCAAATAGCTCACAATCAAGACCAGAGTCATGAGTTCTGGGTGAATAAGTGAGCTATTCGACATTATGGACATTAAAATCTCCCAGAATAGTCATTTCTGATGCAGTATTAATGTTGAGGACACTTAGTTGTGAAGACAGAGTCAAATAAACTCGGCTCTGAAGGGGCATTAGGGGAACGATAACACAACAGAAATACTTAATTTTACCATAAGAATTTACTTTGTATATGGAATAGTCGAAAAAAGGAAAATTAAATTTAGTAATCTCCTCCAGGGCAATTTCTGATTTAGCAAGGCAACATACACCTCCTTTGGATCTGAAATTTTGAATCAAGATATATCCAGGAAAATTAAATCTAGCTAAATCAGAGATGGAGCTTACTTGTGTGTCTGTCAGAAACAGCAGATCAGGGGATTCAAACTGGAGGAAATTTTGAACAGAGTTGATGTTGGAGTGAAGTCCCTTAATATTGCATAAGAAAATTTTACTGCACTGACGAGCAGATTTAGGGCGCCGCAACACTGAAGGTGGCACAGTCGCTTGATGACAACCGGGGAAGGCCCTGTGCAGACAACCCAGCCCTGCCGGTGGTGGTCACCCGAGAAACCACCGCACTAATTCCCAGTATAGCAGCAGCTATGGTTCTTTTTATGGGGGGGAGAACAAGGATGTGTTGTGGAATGAGTATGATATATAATGACAAGATTGTTGTTTTTTGGAGAGAGGATAGCTGGTTTAACCCCTAAACCGCGGGGTTGTTTTTGCCTGACTTGCGTGTCTCACGGGCATATTCGCGCTCTAACAGACTCTCTAAAAATATTTGCCAAAAAGCAGTTATTAGTCCTAGAATATTATAATTAAATATGCTTATGGCACATACCTTCAGCTTTCTCCTGGGATGTTTGTTCAGCCTTCGTCGAGTACCGTAGGACTTGTGGAGACCTCTGAAGTTGGGTAATGAAATCTTAACTTTACACTTCCCGACAACCCGTAATATGATTACACAGCCTGACATTATCACTAGAAACACTATTCTATGATTCTTAAATAGTTTGGAATCCATACTCCAAAAAAAAAAAAAAAAAAAACACTAAACCCGCCCCATCCCGACGTTTTTGGACCCTTTTTTTTTTTTTGGCTCAAACATCCGCTTTTGGTGAGAAACATCGAAAATTCATAGAGAAATCGCTCACCTGAGGTTTAAAATACCGGATTTAGGTGCGAGTACTTCCTTAACTGACTGGGTTTTCTAACAGGCTGGCACCAAAGAAAACGAGTTCTATGGGAGGGTAACTATTTTATCCACTCATAAACAGTATTTATTTATTTACTTGGTACGAATTTATATGTAGTACAAGAGTATATTGGTTTTCAAACAGTAATATACACATTATAAGCATTGTTTCACTCACTAACTCATTACCATTCATGACCTTTTTTTCCCACATTACCTGATCATCATTTCTGACTGTTTCTTCCTGTAATGCTGTGTAAACTTCGTCCTCCACATTGTCATCGATTGGGGAATCACTCTGGCTCTGAATGTCTTTATTGGCCAGGTCACTGGTAACAGGTGAATTGCCGAGACAATGGCGTGCAGGGGGGGGGAGAGATTATGCGGTGTAAGGCATTGTTCCTGCTCGGCATCTTGTAGAGGAATAGAGAAGGTGTCCCGTGTATACATGCCAAAAATCACTCGCGAAAATTGAAAATTGTGCAAATTAGGGACCTTGCAATGTTGCTGCGTTAATTCACGTCGCCGGGACGGCGCTGGTTAAAGCAATGAAAATTACGAGCGCATGTGACCTTCCCACTTGACATCATTCGCCGTTGGTGTTCTGTCATTTATTATTCATAAAAACACTCACAGTTTATATTTCTATTACTATATAACACTTATATATATCTACAGTCTTTATCCATAAGTTTCCTTCGGTAATAGTAGTTTATTGTCACTAAAGGCATTCAATTTCTCTTTCAGTAAAATACGTAGCATTCACTTTCTCGTCCTGTATACTAGCGTTGAGAGTGAATCTGTCACTTTCATTTTCACTTTCATAACTCATAGTATTCATACATGCTAGAGTGAAACTTTCACTTTCATTACTCCTAGTATACTGTATATACTCGTATTCTTATATTACTACTCGTTTACATTTCTATTTACATCCTCTATTTTATTTACATTATTTACATTTCTGTTTTATTTACACTGTGTTATGCAGTCACTTGCAGTAACTTACAAAACTATTTTCCACTGTTCACTTATATTTACATTCATTGCTTTCACTTGCTGTTTACACATTATTTACATTTCCACTTGCACCGTTTTACTCACCAGATAGATCGTAGTCACTGTCTACCGTATCATTTTCACTGACAAATTAGCCAGTTCACGTTCCACAGCAGTCATTTACCCCTTTACTTCTTTCCACACGAGGTTTAGTAGGGAGTAAAGGTCACGGGGCCCTTTGCATGGGGCTAAAAAGCGACGGAATTGGGCAGGAGCGAATCCAACCTGCTTTCACCTTGAAAGATGACAGTAAACTGAATACAGTATGGTGGCCTTCCTAGGGAAAGTGCAATGCTGCCAATGTCAGTGGGGTGAAAGCTGCTAATATATATGCTACGAAATGACTGGCAGGAAATCTAGACAATACATAATAAATTAGGTAGTTCCAGGTGAATGTAAATATCACTTAGGCTTCTCCCTTCCTCTCTTATATATATTTTTATTAAGAGAATAGATTATACGGCATATTTCAATGGGAAATAAACAGCGAAAATTAGCAAACGAGTGCACGTGAGGTGTTGTCAGGTGATAATTAGCCAATTCCAGGTGTATGGCACTATCACTTACCTTATTTCTTTCTTGTATATATTATTTGGTATAAAAATAGGGCATAGGGCTTATTTCAATGGATGAAATCAGTGGAAAATTCCAGGGAAGATTTACTTAGCGTAGCACGGCCGAGTAGGCGAGAGGAGAGGGTAATGGAGGGGAGATAGGGAGGGGAGTCAAGAACGGGGAGAAATGGCTAATTGTCAACGATGGATGGGAGTACAGATGAGATTAGGAGTGCTGACTAGTGCTGGACATTGGCAGTACTGATAGATGATACAAGCCACCACTTGAAAGTCCGGGTGAATTCAAAATAGCACAGAGTCACAAAAGTGACTCCCCACGGTATGATCCCTTGCTCCCAAGCGTCACGAAAGTGATGCCCCGCGGTTAAGGGGTTAAGGTAATGTAATATAATGTGGATGTGCATAATCAAGATAAAGTTTTCTCCTTTTAATTTTGATATAAATGAAAAAGGAAAGGAAGCCACCTCAATCAGAAAATACTGAAACTGCCAAAAGATAGTTAATCAGACGGGTAAACATACACTTAATTTAAGCAGCAGAAGCACCCTACAAAATCAGCTCTTCTTCCTGATAGTACATTCTTCTTATTTCTGGGGTAGTAAATAAATGTTTCTTTTTAAATCTGTATCCCCTTTGTTTTAAGCTATGGTTTGCTGTGTGAACTCTTGTCTGATTTGTCAGCATAATGGCAGAAGCAACTGATAGAACCTAACAGTTTAAACCTAACTTAATTGTATCTAATAATCTAACCTAACCTAACCTCCAGTTAGGAAATGGGAAATGAATCCAACTTTTGAGTAAGTTTCTTCCATTATGCTGGAAATAAACAATCACATGCACGGCTTGCAAGACGTGATTATAATAACTAGGGAAAAAAATTCAACAGGAAAAGGTCATTGACTTCCCTGAAAATAGTCACAAAAATACAGAAAACAAACTGGAGGAATATGAAAAGAATTAGTAAGGTCCTGCTGCTGCTCAAAGAAAAGCATACATTTACCATTAGAAGAATCAGTTGACAGGATTTCACAACAATGATCAAGTGATGTTTCCATTCATGACTGTGACATCCTGCATGGTGCTGAATGTCATGACCAGCATCTCGATGTAGAAAATTTCAAGGCTAGATCTGGTTGGCCTTGGCAGTTTCATCAGTGACATGGTATCAATAATAGGCCTGTGTGTGGTGAGAGTCTCAATGCAGATGTTGAAGCTATAGAGCCTTTTCATGAGAAACTGAATGAGCAAATTCAGCCTGCCGAACTTGAAAATTTTAAGTTTTACAATGCTGACCAAACCAAATTATTTTGTTATTCCAGTATTATGTTCTATGATTATTCATGGATTCTGTGCTCGTTCATATTTATTTACGAAAGTGGTTAATGTTTTATAGCAAATGCCATCGAAACATGAATGACATTGTTCATTCGTTCATTTTTGAAGGTTCCAACACGCTTGTATGCATTGGCCTTGGTCACCTATTGGCATAGTTACATGCTGCTCGATCTCAAGCAGCTTCCATATTCAGTCCCCTATCTCATCATCCCCCCTCCTCTCCACATACCCAAATCATCTCAATCTCCCTCTCCTCATCACAACATCAATACATTCCAGTCCCATCCTACCTCTCAACTCTTCCATTGTAAACCTAGTCCCCCCATGCCTCATTCAAAGACACACTGCACATTCACCTAATCAATGCCATTTCTGTACGTCTGAGCCTGCAAATATCATCTTCCTTTACTGCCCAAGTCTCACTACCATACAGCATTACACTCCTGACATATGCTGCATACAAAGATGCCTTAGCACAAATGGAGAGTCCTCTCAATGTCAGGAGAGGCAACAGCTCCCTGAACTTCTTCCAACCACTCCTCACTCTAGGAACAGAGCTAGCTCCAGCCCTACCTCCAGCACATAACATATCTCCTAAATAACAAAAATCTTCCACACACTCAAGGGACTCACCAACAAGTTCAATCCTTTCACACCTGACAATCTCCAACTGCTCTCCCCGACACACCGCACACATGAAATAAGCTTATCTCACGGTCTACCACTTATCACAAACACTGCACAAGATGGAATTACTTCCCAGCTCTTGTGGCAAATTGCACATGGCCGCTTTCCCTCTTCTTTGACAGTACCACCACCAGCCCTAGATTCCATCACTTTTGTTTTATCTGCATTTACCCCTAAGCTCTTGTGTCCCATACCATTTCTCCACTTCCTAAATCTTTTCTCCACCTCCATTTCATTCTCTGCAGTCAACACCAAATCATCAGCATACAACATCTCCCACGAGAGTCCATTTCCGAAGTCACATGAGAGGGCTTCAAGTATAGTACATCCTCACACAATGCCAATTTATGGGCATCAGAAACCCTCGCATTCTATGATTTCGCATTGTGTGAACCAAAAAACTTATGGGGAAAATGGTATGTGGTGAACAACTCACCAAGGGCTTGGTCTTCAGGTCCCCTTCTACCCTACTCTACCCTGCTAATACAGTAATACCTCGATATACAACACCCCTAGATGTGATACCCCGCCTTAACGATGGGGGTAGAAATACCACCATACCCCGCCTAACGATGGCCAAACCCCGGTTTAATTTTTTTTTTTTTTTCACCAATTTTGATGATATCTTAGACTAAAATTGTGTGTTTAGGTTGATTTATAAACCGTTTTTAGACTTAGATTAATGTGTTTTAACCATAGGTAATAGGCGACTAAAAGGGTTGGCGGAGGGTTAGTGCCCCTCCCTGGTAAACAACTAACTAAAAAAACAAACAAGAAGCCTCGGACAAGGACTGACCTAACGATGACAACCCAGGACCGGACAAAGGACTTGGTAATGGCTACATGGAAGGTAAGAGGAGCGAATGATGAGGTGAAAGAGAGAGAGATTGTCCAGGTGCTTGAGGGTGCGAAAGTGTGGAATAACTGAAACAAAATGGAGAGGAGAAAGTGTGAGAGAATGAGAGTATGGATGGGGTATATGTGCAGGAGTAGGTGTGAATGAGAAGGCAAACGAAGGAGTATGTATAGTTGTGGGTAAAAGATGGAAGAAGAGCATAAGACAGTATGGATCAGTTGGGTCAAGGATTGTGTGGGTAAAGTTGAAGGTTGGAATACAAATGAAGGCAATTGTGTGTGTGTATGCGCCAATGCAAGATCATGCTAGAAGAGTGAGAGAAGAGTTCTGGACAAATGTGGAAGTGTGCATGGAAAAGTTTGGAAGGAATGAGAGAGTGTTTTTGATCGGTGATATGAATGGTAAAGTAGGGAATGTGAAGGTGGATGGAATAGTTGGTGAGTGGGGTGTACCTGCTGAGACAGATGAGAATGGCAGTGCGTTAGTGGACATTTGTACTGGGAGGGGGTTGGTGATAGACAATACCCTCTTCAAGCATAAAATGATCCACAGGTATACATGGCGAGTGATGAGAAGGGTGGGTGGTGAACTGAATGAAAGGAGGGCAATGATTGATTACGTGTGTGTGGATGAAAGGATGCGAAGATGTGTAATGGATGCAAGAGCTTATAGAGGTTGGGGGAGTGGACTTTCTGACCACTACTTGGTGGTGACCAGAATTAGGATCCATGTAAGATGGAGAAACAGAAGAAGGGAAAGATGAGAGGAAGGAGTAGTTGCAAGGAGAGTGGAAAGGTTACAAGAGGATGAGAAAAAGGCAGAGTATAAGAGAGAAGTGGAGGAACGAATGGGCAAATACGAATTGGAGCAGATGGGGGACGTGGAAGGTGTGTGCAGGATATTTACAGAAGAAATATGCGCAGCATGTGATGTGGTGTGTGGGAGGAAGAGAAGACAGAGGGGGGTGCAAGGAACAGCGTGGTGGACTGAAGAGGTGAGACAGGCTGTGGCACAAAAGAAGAAAGCATACAATGTATGGATGAGAAATAGGGGCGTGGAAGAAGCTGAGAGGCGGAAGAGAAAGTTATATGTAGAAAGAAAGAGAGAGGTGAAAAGATTAGTAAGAGAGAGTAAGAAGAGAGTGGATGAGGAATTTGGAAGGAATTTGAGTGTAAAGTGGAGGAACTGTAAGAAAATGTTCTGGAAAGAGGTGAAGAGAGTAAGACAGGGTGGAAGTGAGGTTAGCAGGGGAGTAAAAGATAAAAATGGTAGATTACTAGTGGAGAAGGGAGAAAAAGTGAGCAGATGGAGAGAACACTTTAAGGAATTGTTGAACATACAGGATGGAAGTAATGCGAGTATAAGTGGCTGGGGAATGGCTGGGAGAAGGAGAGAGGTGAGAAGACAGGAAGAAATCAGTAGGATAGAAGTTGTGGAAGCAATGAAGAAAGTTAAATTGGGGAAAGCCCCAGGAATTGATGGAGTGTGTGGTGAAATGCTGAAGCATGGGGGAGAGATAGTAGTAGAATGGATGTGGAAGATGTGCAGATTGGCCTGGGAGGAAGGTAGAGTCCCGGAGGATTGGGAGTCAGGTATAATTATTCCCTTGTACAAAGGAAAAGGGGAAAAAGAACTGTGTGGTAATCATAGGGGCATTTGTCTTCTTAGTATAATAGGAAAATTGTATGGTAGGATACTTATTGACAGAGTTAGAGAAAGAACAGAGGAATTAGTTGGAGAAGAACAGGGAGGCTTTAGGAAGGGAAGAGGTTGTGTAGATCAGATATTCATTCTTAGATCTTTAGTGGAAAAGTTTCTAGAGAAGGGAAAGAAGTTGTATGCGGCTTTCATGGATTTGGAGAAAGTTTATGACAGGGTGGATAGAAAAGGATTGTGGAAAGTAATAAGAATATATGGAGTGGATGGGAAGTTGTTGAGTGCTGTGAAGAGTATGTATGATGGTGTTAAGGCTGCAGTGCGTGTGGATCGTGAACTAAGTGAATTTTACTCTTTGAAGGTTGGGATGAAACATGGATGTGTCATGTCTCCATGGTTGTTTAATCTGTACATGGATGGGGTAATAAAAGAGGTACAAGGTAGGGTAGTGGATGTTGGAGTGGCCCTGGTGAGAGAGGATAGTGTTTGGAAACTCCCTGTACTGTTGTTTGCAGATGATACTGTGTTGTTAAGTGAAGACGAAGGGGAGCTGCAAGGCTTGGTGGATGAATTTGGGAGTGTGTGTAAGAAACGGAATCTAAAGGTGAATGTAGGGAAGAGTAAAGAGATGGTCTTTGAGAGAGGTGAAGTCAGTGAATGTACAAAGAGATTGGATGGTGAGGAATTGGAAAATGTGAGTACGTTTAAGTACAGTCACTCATAAATGAAAAGACCCCCCCTGCCGTAGAGGCAATGTAACTCGGGGTATTCAGTGTTGGTAACAGTGTATTTGACGTCAGCCATAAGGGGGGATGAGGAGGGGTGTTTTAGAGGAGGGCAGAGTTAATCTGCACGAAACGCTGCTTCAATCCACATTTCGAGTCAAACATACTTTATATCTGACTTGTTATGTTGTCCTTCACACAAAATGAACTTTATGCTACAAGAACAAAGAACTTTCAGGCGATAACACAATCCCATACCCGAACATTTATGCATTAATGCCGCACATGATGCAGATGAAACCCCCAGCCTCAAGCGTTAAATGAATGGGCTCGACACACTTTGAATGAACTTTGAATGAACTTCCCCCAAACGCAGCTTCACACCCCCACACCTGACGTCATTTACAGTGTTACCAGGACCGATATCATATTGGTTGAAAGGTGTCTTGGCCGGGGGGGTCATTTCTTTTATGAGTGACTGTACTTAGGTAGTGTGATGAGTAAGGATGGAGGTCTGGAGGGCGAAGTGCTTGAAAGGATACAGCATGGAAGAAAGGTTCCTGGTTCCTTGAAAGCAGTGATAAGAAACAGGGAAGTGAGCATGGAAGTGAAAAAGTTACTACATGACAGTATTGTGATACCAACTCTAACGTATGGAAGTGAAGCTTGGACGTTGTTGGAAGGACACAAGTCAAGAGTGAGAGCAGTGGAAATGAGTTATTTAAGAGGAGCCTGTGGAGTCATGGAGCGACAGGCTGACGAATGAGGATATAAAGAAGCGTTGTGGTGTGGATGTGGATGTGACTGGAAGCATTATGAGGAACACACTGAGGTGGTTTGGCCATTTGGAGAGGATGGAGGGTGAGAGACTGACGAAGAGAGTGTATGTGAGTGAGGTGGAGGGGGGAAAGAGGGAGAGGGAGGCCGAGGATGAGATGGAGGGATGGGGTGGAGAGGTATATGAGAGAGGGGGGTGTGAGTTGGAAGCAGGGCAGTGAAATGGTGGGGGACAGGGCGACGTGGAGGCGATTTGTTTGTGGCCACCCCAAATGGGATTGAGGCGTCTGGCAATAGATAGATAGATAGGCTTGGGTTAGCTTCCTTGACAGCTGTTAGACCATTTAGATTGCCTTTAAACCTGTTTTTGGGCTTATCTGGGTGGGTTTTGGACTTGGTTTGGGGGGAAACCGAAGGCTGGTGAACGGTCCACATTGAAATACATGTTAAGTGTATCCCGATATATGAAACCCCGCCTAACGATAGGGTTTTACCTAACCAATTACTGTACAGTAGATCGTTAAACCGAGGTATGCCTGTACTTTTGTCTAATGTACTTCTATGTGGAACAACCAATAAAACAACAAATAGAACACTATGTACCTTTATTTAAGTGACTTCTGGGCTTGTTAAGAAGGGAGGGGGGGGGGTGTCCTTTCCCTTCCTGTTTCAGTTTAATAACCTAACTCTTCAACTCTAATGTGATCCTCTTGCTCTTACAATTCTTTGGTGGGGCCATGATGAACAGGTGGGTACTGCTACGATGCTAAAACGGACCACAGGATGCAAGGTACAACATGTGCTATGACGGCAATGTGGAGAAGTGTCTGTTTACCCAGGAAAGTCGGTAGATGGCACGCAGATAGCTGGCCAGCCACACGACATTTTGAATCTGGCTCATTGCCAGCCACCTGCCTTCATGTGACTGACACGCATTACCCACCTCAACACTCGTAGTAATGGTGGGAAGTCTATTTTTGCCTTGGAATCATACAGCTGATTCACATGTTGGGAAGTTAGATTTGTAGATTTCACAAAAGAAGAAAGCATATGGTGAGTGGATGAGAAACAGGGGCATGGAAGAAGTTGAGAGGCGGAAGAGAGTTAAATGTAGAAACGAAGAGAGAGGTGAAAAGATTGGTAAGAGAGAGTAAGAAGAGAGTGGATGAGGAATTTGGAAGGAATCTGAGTGTAAAGTGGAGGGACTGTAAGAAAATGTTCTGGAAGGGGGTGAAGAGAGTAAGACAGGATGGCAGTGAAGTTAGTAGGGAAGGGAAAGATAAAAATGGTAGATTACTAGTGGAGAATAAAGAAAAAGTGAGCAGATGGAGAGAACACTTTAAGGAATTGTTGAATATAGAGGATGGAAGTAGTGCGAGTATAAGTGGCTGGGGAATGGCTGGGAGAAGGAGGGAGGTGAGAAGACAGGAAGTAATCAGTAGGATAGAAGTTGTGGAAGCAATGAAGAAAGTCAAATTGGGGAGAGACCCAGGAATTAATGGAGTGTGTGGTGAAATGCTGAAGCATGGGAGAGAGATAGTAGTAGAATGGATGTGGATGATATGCAGATTGCCCTGGGAGGAAGGTAGAGTCCCGGAGGATTGGAAGTCAGGTAAAATAATTCCCTTGTACAAAGGAAAAGGGAAAAAAGAAGTGTGTGGTAATGATAGAGACATTTGGCTTCTTAGTGTAATACGAAAAGTGTATGGTAGGATACTTACTGACAGAGTTAGGGAAAGAACAAAGGAATTAGTTGGAGAAGAACAGGGAGGCTTTAGGAAGGGAAGAGGCTGTGTAGATCAGATATTCATTCTTAGATCTTTAGTGGAAGTTTCTAGAGAAGGGAAAGAAGCTGTATGCGGCTTTCATGGATTTGGAGAAAGCATATGACAGGGTGGATTGACAAGGAATGTGGAAAGTATTAAGAATATATGGAGTAGATGGGAAGTTGTTGAATGCTGTGAGGGGTATGTATGATGGTGTTAAGACTGCAGTGCGTGTGGATGGTGAACTGAGTGAATTTTTCTCTTTGAAGGTTGGGTTGAAACATGGATGTGTCATCTCTCCATGGTTGTTTAATCTGTACATGGATGGGGTAATAAAAGAGGTACAAGGTAGGGCAGTGGCCCAGGTGAAAGAGGGTAGTGTTTGGAAACTCCCTGTACTGTTGTTTGCAGATGATATTGTGTTGTTGAATGAAGACGAAGGGGAGCTGCAAGGCTTGGTGGATGAGTTTGGGAGTGTGTGTAAGAAACGGAATCTAAAGGTGAATGTAGGGAAGAGTAATGGTCTCTGAGAGAGGTGAAGTCAGTGAATGTACAATGAGGTTGGATGATGAGGAAATGGAAAATGTGGGTACATTTAAGTTCTTGGTAGCGTGATGAGTAAGGATGGAAGTTTGGAGGATGAAGTGCTTGAAAGGGTACAACAAGGAAGAAAGACTGCTGGTTCCTTGAAAGCAGTGATAAGAAACAGGGAAGTGAGCATGGAAGTGAAAAAGTTACTACATGACAGTACTGTGATACCAACTCTAACGAATGGAAGTGAAGCTTGGACGTTGTTGAAAGGACACAAGTCAAGAGTGAGAGCAGTGGAAATGAGTTATTTCAGAGGAGCCTGTGGAGTCACATGGAGAGACAGACTGACAAATGAGGATATAAAGGAGCGTTGTGGTGTGGATGTGATAGGAAGCATTAGGAGGAACACACTGAGGTGGTTTGGCCATGTGGAGAGAATGGAAGGTGAGAGACTGACGAGGAGAGTGTATGTGAGGTGGAGGGGGGGATAGGGAGGGGAAGGCCGAGGATGAGATGGAGGGATGGATTGGAAAGGTATATGAGAGAGGGGTGTGTGAGTTGGGAGCAGGGCGGTGAATGGCAGGGGACAGGGCGACATGAGGCGATTTGTTTGTGGCCACCCCGTACAGGATTAAGGCATCTGGCAATAGATAGACAGATAGATAGACATTTGATAAAAGTAATCATTTTCTGGGATGACCTCGCATTGTAGGTGATTTGCACTGTGTGAGTTCGCATTGTGTGGGGGTGCACTGTACCATGATAAACAACGATGGGCTCAAAACTGACCTCTGGTGCACACCAACATTCATGAAAAACTCATCACTCAAATCTCCATTCACCGTTACTTGGGTGAAAGCACCCACATACATGGCCATAACCACCCTAACCAACCACTCCTCGATCCCAGGATTTCTCATTGCCCACTTCACCACCTCTCTAGGGACTTTGTCAAAGACCTTCTCAAAATCAACAAATTCCAAGTACAGTTCCCTTTTCTTTCCTATATATTTTTCATGAAGCTGTCGAACAATGAATATGTCATGAGTGGTCCCTTTGCCTGGCATAAACCCAAACATCTCATCAATATTCACTCGCTCTAATCATACCTCCTAGAACTCTCTCCATTACCTTCATTATCTCGTCTAAAAGCTTTATACCTCTATAACTTCCTCTTTCCAGGGCATCACTCTTCTCCTAAAGATCATATTACATCTCTTGTAAAATCTGCTTTCAAGAGATTAGGTATGCTAAGCTGACTCCATACCTTCTTTACCCCTGCATGGTTGTTGACTTTATACACGGGTTCTACTCGCCCGTGTACAGTAAAGTACAACTCACACGTGTGGGGAGGTTCCCCACATACAGCTCTTCTCAATAGGCTGGAGTCAGAGGCTTTTCATCTCTTTAACCCCTTAACTGCAGGATTGTCAGGAATGCGCCGTATATGTCCCGTGGGGATAATCGCGCTACGACTGATTTTTAAAAAATATTTGCCAAAAATCAGTTATTAGTCCTAAAATATTACAATTATATAAGCATATGGCACATACCCTCAGCTGTCTTCTGGGATGTTTCCTGAGCCTTAGTCGACTACCGTAGGACTTGTGGAGACATCTGAACTTGGGTAACGAAGTCTCCACTTTACACTTCCCGATACCCCATAATATGGTTACCACTGCCTGATATTATCACTACAAACATTATGCTGAATTTCAAGTAGTTTGGAATCCATATTCCAAAAAAAAAAACACTGTGAAAGCAATGTAAATTATAAGCCATACAAGCTTTCCACCCATGCTTGTTCCCCAATGGTATTCTGAGGAGGAGCTGTCATTTATATTCATAAACACAATCACACTTTACATTCCTAGTACTTTATTACACTTATTTATATATACAGTATTTATCCATAAGTTTCTTTTAGTACTAGTAGTTTATTTTCACTCCAGGAATTCACTTTCTCGTTCAGTAAACTAGCGTAGAGAGCGAAGCTTTCACTTTCACTTTCATTACTCCAAGTATTTCTACACGCTAAAGCGTAGCTTTCACTTTCGCTTTCATTACTCCAAGTATTTATACTCATATTCTTATATTACTAATTATTTACATTTCTATTTACATTTTCTAGTTTATTTACATTATTTACATTTCTATTTTATTTACACTATGTTATGCATTGTCACTTGCAGTAACTTATAAAACTATTTTCCATTGTTCATTTATTTTTACATTCATTGCTTTCACTTGCTATTTACACATTACTATTTACATTTACATTTGCACTTAGAGTCACCAGAAAGATCGTAGTCACTGTCCATCATTATCATTGATAAATCTGCCAGTTCACGTTCTGCAGCAGTCACTTAGCCCTTTACTCCTTCCCACACGAGGTTTAGTAGGGGCAGAGGTCACAGGGTACTTTCCAGTGGAGGGTACTTTCCAGTGGACTAAGAAGCGGCGGAATTGGACAGGCGCAAATCCGACATGGTTTCACCTTGAAAGACGACATTAAACAGAATGATATGGCCTAAGGGCAGGGAAAGGTTGACAATGTCAGCGTGATGACAGCTGCTAATTTATATGCTATGAAATGATTGGCATGAAATCTAGACAATACATAATAAATTAGGTACAGTACAATCCCTGCTAGCTGGTATCCAGACAAACGGAATACTCAGAAAAACGGGAAAATGCAAGGGCTGGTGAATGTGTCAGTAAGTTATAGCCTAACTGTATGCCAATTTGAATGGACTGCCAAACCGCCGTTTTATCATGTCACGCGAGGCTGGGTGAAGTCGGACAAAGCGAGGCGAAGGCATTTCCGGCTAATGTAAATCCCTAGTTAATCCTTTTAACCACCCCTCCTCTCCCCCTGTTTCCCCTACTTGAATTCAGTCATCCTCCACACCCTCCATAACTCACCGGTCTGCTTTTTAACACCAGACAGTAAACAAGCTCTCTTGCTGTTGAGCTGCTCTGATAGACAGTATTTCTACACTCCAAAATGCCTAAAGAGCAAACTAAACATTACCATGTCGTGCTTACCTTGAAACAGAAGCTGGACATGTGCAACAGACTTGAAAAAGGCAAACACTATAAAACTGATGACTGAATAAAATGTAGGAAATTCAATGATTTATGATATTAAGGCCCAAGCATCCAAGCTCAATTAACTTTTCATGAAAAGCGAAACAAGTCCATTGAAAAAGGCATACTCTTCATCGTACGAGTGGTTTTGCTTAGCAAGCTCTAAGGGAGCACGTATTTCTGGTCCTCTTATACAAGAAAAACCAAGTGAGTTTCACAGTAAAATGAATATAGAAGTCGAAGTCGAGTGTGATTTCAGTACTGGATGGTTAAATCGTCTCAAAGACAGGCATGGAATTCTTAAACCAGACACCTCAGGAGAGCAAATCAGCAAACAGCAAACGCCGGTGCGTTTTTCTTCCTAATCGACCGACTCCAACTTGCACCATATTAATTCATCTTAGAACGAATGTGCACTGGCAGAGTTGAAAAAAAAAAAATGTCAATAGGAATGAATGTTTACTTTGTTGGAAGAAAAAAAAAAAAAAAATGCTTGCACTTTGTACATCATTTATTTTATTTTCTGCAAAACAGCTGATTGGCAAGTGAGGGGTGGAATGGTGGCGGTCAGGTGGGGAAGAAATACAGTCGGGGCCGGGACCATAAACAATGCTCATGTGGGGGCACAGGTGTCGTGATAATTCTACAGTGCAGTTTTAACATCAGTTCACCAATAAATGTTCAAGATTTTATTTCTGTATTTTTCCATTTTTATGAGTACAGTACATACAACGAATACTTCGGTAGTTAACAGAATGGCTCAAAGCAGGAGCTAACACACATCGCACACACAACTTAAACATCCTTCAGTTAAACATAGATGGCATAAACACCAAAATAAATGAACTCACACAATTCATCAAACAACAGAACATACACATTGCCATCTTACAAAAAACAAAACTACAAAGAGTACAGAAAACACCAACATTTCATAACTTCACCACCATTCGACAAGATCAGGCCGACAGCGGTGGCGGTGGACTCATCACCCTGATACACAAATCCATCAACTTTGCAGATACCAGCGCATACACAAAGTCATTTCTCCCCCCACATGACACCACAACAGAAATACAATCAATTAAAATACACACTGGTAACAAATCACACATAACAATTGCTAGCACATACATTCCCCTCAAATCATCCCCCACAGTACCACACAATTACTCTCCACAGATGCACCACATCACTAACATACCCATCATCATCCTGGGTAGTGATTTCAATGCCAAGTCGTCGGCCTGGCATGTCAACAACCCTGACACAGACAGAGGGCTGGTACTACATTCCCAGACAGATCATCTCTTCATACTAAACAGTCTAGACCAACATACCCATATCCCACATCAAGCCCTCTTCCTCCCATCATCTCCAGACATCACCTTCTGCTCCCCAGACCTTGCCCCCACTACATGATGGAGAGTGGTCAAAACCCTAGGTTCTGATCACCTCCCAATCATCACTACCAAAACCAGAATCACCCCAGCTGGCCACAAACACACATACACTAATTATAAGAGAGCCAACTGGGAGCCCTGTGTAACTGAAACAGAACAACATTTCGAAACACTAAACAGTACACACATCACAAACATCAACACCGCTGTGAACACTTTCAGTACAATCATACAAAATGCAGACAAAAGACACATCCCTAGAGGCAACAGAAAGAAACACAACCCCAACTTCACACCAGAAATTCAAGGCCTCATCAGACAACGGGACACACTGTGACACTCCCCAACACCCCATACACAAGACACCAAACAACAAATACAAGAACTCAACACTCAGATAAACAATAAAATATCAGAACAGCAAACACTAAACTGGAAAAATTACCTCCAAACACTTGACCACAAAACAAACATCAATAAACTCTACAAAACACTAAACAGCATCACACTTTCCAACAGCAACACCACACAATCACACGCTGCCATCACAACAACAGACACCATACCCTCAAACAAACAACAAGCAAACACTCGCATCAATCACTTTTCACAAGTCAGCCATCTAAACCCCCATCCCGAAGATCAACATATCATCCGACGTAAGAGACAGTTCCCCACAGACCCAGACTACGCACCTTTCACATACAACCAGACGAAGCACATCATTAACAACCTCAAGCACTCATCTGCCTGTGGACCAGACAACATAAGCAACATTCACCTTAAAAGCCAAGGATCACAAGGCATACAAGCACTCACCAACATATCAAACTACAGCTACTCACACAACATAATACCCAACATCTGGAAGCATGCCAATATCATCACTACCCCTAAACCCAACAAAGACCCCACGTTACCCTCTTCACATCGCCCCATCACATTCCTCTGCACCCCCTCTAAAGTCACTGAATGACTGGTACTACAACTAGTCACACCTCACACTCCCCTAGCCCAGCCACAACATGGCTTTAGGCCACTCCACTCCACAAACACCCTTCTTACAGACCTTACTCAGAGAGTTTTTGATGGCATGAATTCAGCTAGGCCACCACACAGAACGCTCCTATGCACACTAGACATTAGCAAAGCTTTTGATGCCATCCCTCGCCACAACCTCACAAACAAAATACTCAACACAAACATGCACAATAACACAAAATGATGGCTGGCAAACTACTTAGCAGGCAGATGTGCACACGTAACATTTGCTGGTCAGTCTTCTAACATCAGAAACTTCATAAACAGCGTCCCCCAAGGATCTGTTTTGTCCCCTACACTCTTTAACCTATACATGCACAACGTACCCACACCCCACACACCACAGATTCACATAGCTTCCTATGCAGATGATATAACACTTACATGTATGCACCAAAACGCAAACACAGCTGCACACATCATTCAACCTTACCTCAACACACTACACGAATGGTTCACCACAAACAGGCTCAAAATAGCCCCAGGCAAACCTACAGTGACTCTTCTCACAAACTGGACAGCAGAACACAGTCACATCCCACACCTCACCATAAACAACACCCCCCTACCCCCCCCCAAAATCCTTGGTGTAACATACAGTACATCAATGTCATTTAAACAACACATCACAAACATTAAAAATAAAATAACACCAAGACTCAATGTTTTGAGGTCACTTGCCCATACAACATTCGGACACAACAAAGAAACCACCACCACAGTATACAAACAATACATACGTTCAGTGATGAATTATGCAAGCCCTGCCTGGGCTTCTAACCTCACCAAAACACACTACAACACTCAACAGACCATACAGAACAAGGCTCTAAAAATAATCACAGGCTGCACAGCTACTACACCCACAGACCACCTACATCAAGAAACCAAAGTCCTCAAAGTCAAGGACCACCTAGACATGAGAGGCACCCAGTTTCTTGCTGCAGCCTCCACAAACCCACAACATCCACTACAGTACATGGCAGCACATCCATCCACACCAAGGAACATCAAAACAACACCCAGCACACGATACCATACACAAATACTGTCATCTCTCCCCCCCTCGCCCACCTCAGACCAGCTTCCAGATGCATATCCACACTCAGATCACTCACCGCTCCATTCAGTCACTTAAACACGACACACAGCTGCATGCACGGCCTCCTGACATCCATCCTTCTGAATCCTATCTTCCTCGTGAGGACAGGGTCCACCTGGCCAGGCTGAGATGTGGGCACCATCCAGCCCTCTTAAGCTACCAGAAGAGGCTGGATGACTCCGTTGCTGATGCCTGTCCAGGATGCAACACAGCACCCCATACTATTAAGCACATTATGGAAGACTGCATTGCACACAATCACCTACGCCAACAACATAACATACGCTCTTTGAGAGCTCTGGGAAAGCCCGATCTCGGCCATGGCCTTCCTAAGGGACTCGGGGCTGTTCGGCCAGACTGCCTAGGGAACAACTACTACTACTACTACAGCTGAGTGGTGGGTGAGGAGTGGAATGGTGGCGGTCAGTTGGGGCCGGGATCGTAAACAAAGCTCACGTGGGGGTACAGGTGTCATGATAATTCTACAATGCAGTCTTAACATCAGTTCATCAATAAATGTTCAAGATTTTATTTATTTTTCCATTTCTATAAGTACAGTACAGTACATACACCGAATAATTCGGTAGTTAACAGGATTGAGTTGTGGATTTTGCAGTACTGCTAGGCATTGCATGCACGTGCGTTATGACCATGTTGTGTGTTTACGAGGCTGTTTTTCAGGTGGAATCTCTTAGGGTGGCCCTTAACGTGAGTGGTGAATACCTGAATTGTATTTACTGCAGTGAGAATTATTGCCTTTGTACAGACTTTATTTGAATATCAGAAATACGGGAAAAATCTGTAACCGGGAAGGTAAACTCCCCAAGCCACCCAGTTAACTGGGATTGTACCGTAGTTCCAGGTGAATGTAAATATCACTTAGGCTTCTCCCTCCCGTTCTTATACAGTAATCATTCTAATATCCGGAGGCCAAATATCCGAACATCCCCATTATCCGGACATAAGAATGTTTCATACTGTAATTTTTTCCATACTATACTTACCTCATTTCACTCTTTAATGTCCTTTATTGGTGTGAATAGGGTGTTAGGAGCTATGCATTTGCAGTAGGAAGGTGTTTTTCTGAGTTAGGCTAGGTTAGGGTCCATGTGTACCAGTCCAGGAGCCAGTCACCAGAATGTTTATTATTGTATGAACCTACTTCTAAACCCTCATTTTATGTTTCTTTTGCATTTATTTCAGTCATTTATGTGCCTTATTGGTGTGATTTGGGTCTTAAATAGGTGCTATGCATGTCCAGAGGGAGCTGTATAGGTGTTTCTCTGAGTTAGGGTCCATAAGTACAAGTCCATAAGCTGGGGCCCAATATCCGGACAGAACCAATATCCGGACCTACCTATGGCTCTATTACGTCGGATATTGGAGTGATTACAGTACTCCCTCATTATCGACGTTTTTTTTATTGACGGATTTGATTATCGACTTTTTTCTTTTCTGCTGGGAGTTAAATTATTATTATTAAAAAAAATAACAAAATAAAGAATTGTATTGGCACCTCCTAGCAAGTTTGTGCGCCATCCCGCCAGGTGTCTCTGGCTGCTCGCGGCATGTTCCCCCCGACCCAACAAACAACAGCATCAGTACACGTTTGTCTGTTGTTCTCACTGTCTCACATCGTGTTCGGCCACATCTATCGTGCTTTCGCGATCATCATGGCTCCGAAGCGCCCTTGTAACACTCCAACTGGAAATAAGGCTGCTAAGAGAGCAAGGAAAGTACTTACCTTGGAGGTAAAGAACAAAATATTACAAAAACTTAGAAGTGGAATGAGCTATGCAGCAGTTGGTCGCGAGTATGGCATGAATGAGTCCAGTGTTCGTGGCATAAAACGGAGAGAAAAAGACATTAAAGACGCTCTGGCTTCGTGCACACCAGGATCGGCTAAAGTAACGATGCATGTGAGAGATGATGCCTTGGTGAGAATGGAAAAGGCACTGAATATTTGGATTGAGGACTTAAACCGTCGACACGTGCCGCTAGACTCCCAGTTCATCAGAAACAAAGCAAAACAACTCTATGCTCGGTTTGCTGGTGAAAGCAGTGGTGTTGGTGAAGATAATGGTGATGAAAGTGAGGCAGGTGAAAATAGTGAAGATGGTGATGAAAGTAATGACAATGGTGATAGGCCTAGTAATGCTGGTGCTTTTAGGCAAAAGAGATTTGCAGCCAGCAAGGGCTGGTTCGAGAATTTTAAGAAAAGGTATGGCCTACATAACATTAGGATGACTGGTGAAGCAGCTTCAGCAGGACTTTGGCGAAAGCTTTGCCATTGCACTTGACATCTCAAAGGCTTTCGATTGAGTCTGGCATAAATCTTTAATTTCCAAACTGCCCTCCTACGGTTTCTATCCTTCTATCTGTACCTTCATCGCTAGCTTCCTTTCTGGTCGTTCTATAGCTGCTGTCATAGACGGCCATCGTTCTTCTCCTAGATCTATCAACAGTGGTGTTCCTCAGGGCTCTGTCCTATCACCAACTCTCTTCCTTTTATTCATCAATGATCTTCTAAGCTGTACATCTAACTCTATCCACTCATACGCTGATGACTCCACCCTTCACCTTTCCATTCGGTTCCCGCAACGCCCATCTCAACAGTTACTTCAAGAAACAAGGGATGAGGCTATGGCACACCTAATGTCTGACTTGGCTCATATCTCTGACTGGGGTAAAAATAATATGGTTGTCTTTAATGCTTCTAAGACTCAGTTCTTACACCTACCAACCCGACAAAATCTTCCACAGGTATACCCACTAATGTTTAATAATATTCAGATTAATCCTGCATCATCCTTGAACATGCTTGGGGTTTCATTTACTCGGGACTTATCTTGGAAAGATCATATTGCATCTCTTGTAAAATCTGCTTCCAAGAGATTGGGTGTGCTAAGCCGACTCCGCTCTTTCTTTACCCCTGCACAATTGTTGACTCTATACAGGGGTTTTATCCGCCCCTGTGTGGAGTACAACTCTCATGTGTGGGGAGGCTCCCCACATACAGCTCTTCTCAATAGGATGGAGTCAAAGGCTTTTCGTCTCATTAACTCTCCTCCTCTTACTGACTCCCTTCAACCTCTGTCTCTTCGCCGCACTGTTGCATCTTTATCTCTTTTCTATCGCTACTTTAATGGTCACTGCTCCTCTGAACTGTCTGCTTGCATTCCTCCACCTCTACGACGGGCGCGTAGCACCCGTCTGGCAGCAAACTCTCATCCCTTTTGTGTCCAACTCTCTAATGCAAGAGTTAACCGTTACTCCCAGTCTTTCATTCATGCAACAGGTCAGCTCTGGAACTGTCTCCCTCTGTCTGTATTTCCTCCTGCCTATGATCTCCAGTCTTTCAAACGCAGTGTGTCCAGGCATCTCAAAATGATCGGATCTTGAATTTGGCTCTCTATTGTATTTTGTTTTTCTCTTGGAGGGAACTGTTACTGCGGGCTCATGGCCTTTGGTTCCTTCTTCCTCGCATAAAAAAAAAAAAAAAAAAAAAAAAAAAAAAGATAGCAGGAGAATCGTACCCACGTGACTTTGCTGAACTTATAAGGGAGAAAAGGGTACAGGCCTGAACAAGTGTTTAATGTGGACGAAACAGGCCTGTGGTGGAAGAAAATGCCTAAAAGAACGTACATTTCGAAGGAGGAGAAAAGTGTGCCAGGCTTTGAAGCAGCAAAAGATCGTGTGTCTGTGCTGTTGTGTGGTAATGCAGCAGGACTTATGATAAAACCCATGCTCCTGTATCATTCCAAACGTCCACGTGCTTTAAAAAATAGAGACATGAACCTCTTGCCTGTGTTTTACCGATCAAACAAGAAAGCATGGATGACAGCTGAATTGTTTCTTGATTGGTTCCACAACTGTTTTGTCCGAGAGGTGGAAAAATATCTGGCAAACCTGGGAATGGAATTTAAAGTTTTACTTGTTTTGGACAACTGCCCTGGGCATCCAGAAAATTTAAAATTTGCCCACCCCAACGTTGAGGTTGTCTTCCTCCCCAAGAATACAACCTCAATTTTGCAACCAATGGATTAGGGAGTCATCGCCGTTTTCAAAGCAAAATATGCAGAGAAAACATTTGCCATGATCAGGGAGTCTCTTGATGAAAAAAGTGAGGCCACGAGCAGGGAAATATGGAGGCAGTATAATATCGCCCAGTGCATAGCTTTCATTAAAGAAAGTCATGACGAGTTGACAACAAAATGTGTGAACTCGTGTTGGAGAAAATTATGGCCTGACGTCGTAAATGATTTCCAAGGATTCCCCTCTGTTGTTCCCCAGTTACTCAACATCGTGAAGCTGGCTCATGAAGTTGGTGGTGACGGTTTTTCAAATTTACGACCTGAGGAGATAGAAGATGAACTTCTGGGACATGCTGGTGAAGCCCTGACAGATGAGGATCTAGAACAACTCATCGAGGTTCGAGAGCAGGTTGAGGATGAACTAGAAGAGGAACAGCTCCCCACACTTACTCTGGAAAACCTAGGAGAAGTGTTAAGAATGACACGGGCCCTCACTGATCGTCTGTTTGAAATAGATCCATCGCTTGAGAGGTCTCTTAAAACAAAGAGGTTGCTGGAAAGTGCCATGATGCCCTACGTGGAGATTCAGCGATCTATGAGGAGGGAAATATCTCAGACCAAAATTGAGCACTTCTTCAGACCAGTCTCCAAAAACTGACAGCACTACAATAAACTGAATGGTGAGCAGAATTACATTTCTGTATAGTTTACTGTTTAAGATACAGAATTTGTTATAATGTTAAAGACGAGTTGGATTTTTTGTCAATAAAGGATATTTCTTGCAAAAGTTAAGCAGAGATTAAATATGAAATATACAAACATAAGGAAAGTTGAATTTTCCTAAAAGAAGATCCTAGCGAAAGCTAGGCTAAGATTCATCTTTGATAGCATAAACTGCCATACAGTCGTGAAAATTTAGGTCTGGGAGAAATGGAATACAAGAATGAAAGGAAGCTCTTGAGAATGAAAGTAAATAGGGGAGCGTGGTCTCTCTGGTATGAGCTAGCAGCACCACGAGTGTGTTGTGAAGATCGGTGCGAACAGCTGATCTAACGTAACACTTGCCTCACACTCTCAGTTATTAGAACGTATGAATGACCACCACTGCTGCTTTCGTTTCTTTTTTTTTTTTTTTTTAAACACTCGGTTATGTAAACGTATGGATGGCTACAACTGCAGGTTTCGCCTTTTATTTTTAGATGGAGTGAGGTGTAAGTGGAGAGAGAAGTGACGATACAGCAGCCATTACAAGTTGAGGTCCAGTGTACTACCACTATGCATCAACATCAGAGATTATGCTATTTTTTCCATAATTCTTTACTTAATATAAGTAGTTTTATTATGATATTCAGTTTTTCAATTGCCTAACTAATTTATTTCTAAGAAACACTAAAACTAAACTGCATATTACATACGAGTGATTGAAGGGATACTAAAATATATAAACAAGGGGTACCTGATCAGACGAAAATCGGTATCGACGGTTTTAGGCATCGACGGGTATCTTAGGTACCTAACCCCCGTCGATAATGAGGGTGTACTGTACTGTATATATTTTTATGACGAGAATAGGCCATCCGGCATATTTCAAGGGGAAATAAACAGGGAAAACTAGTGAACGAGTGCATGTGGCGTGTTGCCAGGGGATAATTAGCCCATTCCAGATGTATGGCAGTATCAATTACCTTTTCTCTTTCTTTTATAGATTATTTTGTATAAGAATACGGCATAGGGCACATTTCAATGGATAAAATGAGTGGAAAAATCCGTCAAGGATTTGAATAGCGCAGCGAGGCTGGGCAGGTGGGAGGAGAGGGTAATGGAGGGGGAGTCAAGGACAGGGGAAAAATGGCTAAATTGTCAACAGTAAATGGGAGTACAGATGACATCAGCAGAACTGACTATGGCTGGACACTGGTAGTACCGATAGATGATACAAGCCACCACTTGAAAGCCCGGGCGAATTCAAAATAACACAGAATCACAAAAGTGACGCCCCCGGTATGATCTCTTGTGCCCGAGTGTCACCAAAGTGATGCCCCGCAGTTAAGGGGTTAACTATCCTCCTCTTCCTGGCTCCCTTCAACCTCTGTCTCTTTGCTGCACTGTTCATCTTTATCTCTTTTAGATCGCTACTTCAACGGTCACTGCTCCTCTGAACTGTCTGCTTGCATTCCTCCACCTTTACAACGGACACGTAGCACCCATCTAGCAATAAACTCTCTTCCCTTTTCTGTTCAACTCTCTAATGCAAGAGTTAACAGTTACTCCCAGTCCTACATTTACGCAACAGGTCAACTCTGGAACTGTCTCCCTCTGTCTGTATTTCCTACTTTCTATGATCTCCAGTCTTTCAAACACAGTGTATCCAGGCATCTCGAAGTGAACGGATCTTGAATTCGGCTCTCTGTTGTATTTGTGGGCTCCTGGCCTTTGGTTCCTTCTTCCTTGCATAAAAATATAAAAATATAATAATATATATATATATATATATATATATATATATATATATACAGGTAAGCTCTTAATTCACGCGATGGTTACGTTCCCAGACCCTTCGTGTATGTGGTAACTTCGCGTATACATTCTGCCCTTGTGTGCACATAATTACGCATGTCTACTAAGTATATTCCATCTGAATAATACTGTTTATGCATTACATACACCTTATAAACTAGCATAAAGTATGAAAAACAACAAAAATATAAGAAATTTAACACTGAAACCTGACAAGCACAAGCGTAGGTGGAGACACTTCAGCAGTCTGGTGCACAAACCCTCACTGCCTCCCATATGCTACATTCTGCCTTCTTTATTGTCCAAACAGTTGACTCATTCACCCCAAACATACGGTTCCAAGCCAGTTCACAGGCGTATGTGGAGACACTTCAGCACAGTCTGGTACACTAGCCCTCACTGACTCCTGTATGCTACGTTCTGTCTTCTTTATTGTAAGAACAGTTGACTCACCCCAAACACACAGTTCAGAGACAATTCACCACGAAGTCAATTCACCACCAAAACATGGACAATTCCGTCATTCTATAATTATACTTATTATTGATTAATTAATACTTTAATAACTCATTTTCAGGTAGATTATATCTCATATAAGTAAAAAACTAGTGTACAGTACTGTACTTGCTAAATAAACTGGTATGTAAATAAATGACGGGGAATCGTCCTGACGGGGAATTGTCGCCGACATTCCTCCCTTAAGTTTGTCCAACACTTTAACTTTCTCTGTCAGCAACATCACTTTACGAGTCCGTTTTGGTGTGTTACCACATGCACTAAGCTTAGGCCCCGGGTTGGCAGACAAGGCAAGCAATCACTGGAAGGCAGAAAAATAAGCCACAAATAATGATTCACGAGTCATGCATGGTTCGACCGTCGGATTCAAACTGACTGTGTGGACCGACCTTCCACACACACACACACACATACATATATGCATGCACACAGGCAGCAGGTAGGCATCTTTATATTTTATTAATTTCTCTTTTATATTAAAATTATTTATTTGAATACTATAATTTTATGTTTTAAATATTGTACGAAAAATTCGTGGATAACCGAAATCGTGTGAAAAAAGTTCGCGTGAATAAAGGGCTTACTTGTATACGTTAATCACTCTAATATCCGGACGCCCAATATCCGAACATCCCCACTATCCGGACATAAGAATGTTTCATACTGTAATTTTTTCCATACTATACTTACCTCATTTCACTCTTTAATGTCTTTTATTGGTGTGAATAGGGTGTTAGGAGCTAGGCATTTGCAGTAGGAAGGTGTTTTTCTGAGTTAGGCTAGGTTAGGGTCCATAAGTACCAGTCCAGGAGCCAGTCACCAGAATCTTTATTATTGTACGAACCTTCTTCTAAACCCTCATTTTATGTTTCTTTTGCATTTATTTCAGTCATTTATGTGCCTTATTGGTGTGATTTGGGTCTTAAATAGGTGCTATGCATGTCCAGAGGGAGTTGTATAGGTGTTTCTCTGAGTTAGGGTCCATAAGTACAAGTCCATAAGCTGGGGCCCAATATTCGGACAGAACCAATATCCGGACCTACCTATGGCTCTATTACGTCGGATATTGGAGTGATTACTGTATATATATATATATATATATATATATATATATATATATATATATAGATATATATATCCATCATCCAATCCTATGTTACCCCAGGAGGAGCACAGGAGCCCGGGGCTAGGCAAATTGGTCCTGACATTTAAGATGAGAGTGACCAGCCTCACTCATCCCTGAGTGGCATGACGTGAGCAGTAAACCCCAACTATCCCTTGGATATAAACCTTCACCGGCTCAATCTGATTGAAGCGCCATAATTACCCACTAAACCACCAGACGCCATAACTTTGTTATATGGTTACCACCCAGCGTAGTAAATGGTTTCCTGGTGTACAGGAAACCATTTGGTTTGTCACACAGTGTAGAGTCACCCACGGGCAGAAGGAAGAGGAAAGAATGAAGGAATGAAAGACAGAAGAGGTATATATATATATATATATATATATATATATATATATATATATATACAGTAATCCCTCTAATATCCGGACGCCCAATAACCGAACATCCCCACTAACCGAACCTTATCGTCCTGGGATCAAACATTCCCAAAATGGTCCGAAAATCCAAAAAAATTGGAAAAAAAATCGATTTTTTGCCGTCTGTAATTTGAACTTGCCGCGCGCGCCGCGTGAGAGCATTGTTTTGGTTCGTCATTCCTCCGACGTCCGATAGAGCGCCGCTGCATCCTCCCCACTTCCCGCCTGTCTCTCACCGCGACAAGACCTACGCTCTTCGCCATGGCTTGGGAAAAGTTAATGTGCAACACTTAAATTTAATGGAACATTATTTGGACTAAAGTGAACACTGTGAAAAGAACGGACTTCTGTGTGTTAGTGACTAAGTTCAGTGCAAGACTTCAGGAAGAGTGTAGTGCAAGTGCTTCAGGAAATCGTTCTTACTGTCAGAGTCCGAGAGGGGGCGGTTATTCATCGAGGTGGCCAGGGACTTGCTGTAAGTAGCCAAAATGTTTCATGTTGTACTATTTTCCATACTATATTTACCAGAATGTTTCATATTGTATTTTTTCCCATACTATACTTACCAGAAAGTGTCATACTGTACTTCTTTCCATACTAAACTTACCTCATGCATGTGCAGTAGGAATGTGTTTTTCAGAGTTCGGTTAGGTTCGGTTAGGTTAGGTTCGGTTAGAGTCCATAAGTACCAGAATGTTTATTAATGTATGAACATACTTCTAAACCCACATTTTATGTGTCTATTGCATTTATTTCAGTCATTTATGTGCCTTATTGGTGTGATTTGGGTGTTAAATAGGTGCTATGCATGTCCGGAGGGAGTTGTATAGGTGTTTCTCTGTGTTAGGGTCCGTAAGTACAAGTCCATAAGCTGGGGCCCAATATCCGGACAAAACCAATATCCGAACCTACCGATGGCTCTATTGATCCGGATATTGGAGTGATTACTGTATATATATATATATATATATATATATATATATATATATAAGTTTTCCTAGACAATTTACACATCCAAAGCACAAGACAGAATAATTCTGATGCTGCAGTTTAGTGCTGCCAAAAAGTAACAATTTCTTAACACATGTACTGTACATAACTAGAATATTAAAAAGGGGGAAATTTGAACAAGAACATATTTTAAAGTAGAAGTTCAAGAATAAATTTTAGATAAGAAATCTTTCTTGTCACTTTTTATTAGTCTTCTTTCTTTTTCAGGTGGCTTTACATTGAGTGACAAGCCTAACAGTTTCTTATAAGTCAGGAAACCATTTACAATGCTGGGTGGTAACCATGTAACCAACCCATACATGTTCCCCAGTTGCCAACAAGTAGGTTGGCAGAGGGTTAGTGTCCCTCCCCATAAGACAACTACAGTAAAACCCCGATATAACGAACTTCAATAGACCGGAATTCGCTTTTATCAGACTCGAGGAGCTACCGGACTAAATTCCTATACAGGTCTCTCTTGTTTTACGAATGGTATGCGTTCCTAGAAAGGCAATCATAAACCGAAATATCATAAAGCGAAATAAAGGTTTACTGGGAAAAATAGGGATGCATTCCTGGACTCGTGTATAAGGAACCCAAGACCCATACAAGCGCTCTAATATGCAATAATAATGATGTTCTATGTATTGTAGTGCATCTGGATCACATATGTATGTACATCTGCAAATGCAGAGACATGAAATAGCAAAAACAACAATGTGAAATACAGCTGTACTGTACTGTACTGTTATGTACCCTCCTACTGTACTGTAGCTCCGTCCACCCTCAGTCCCCCGAGGCTGGAGGACGTAATGCCTCAATGTCTCCTCCGAGGCCAGGAGACATCCTGGGCCAAAACCCATCACTCAACACGAGAGATGGAGAGGAAGGAAGCAGGGGTGGTGGAGGTTTGGGTGACAGGGGTGGATGACTCAATGGTAGGGGAGGCAGATGGAGTGGAGTAGCAATGGGTTTGAAGAAGCTGGAAATTGTTGTTTGTTTTGCCAGCCTCCTCCTGGCCTCGTACATCTCCTTGTAAACTTTTAGGGCTTGATCCACACCATGTGTAGCTGTTGCACTACGAGCTGGGTTGCAGTCACGTTCCCTGAGAAGTTCCATGCCCTCTCTATGCTCTCAAACACCTCTCAAAGTGCTTTCATATCAAGGCCCTGTTGTGGATCCTTGTCCTCATCCTCATCGTCCTGTTCAGGAAAGGCCCTCTCCTGCTGCAGCTGCATGAGGTCCTTGTTTGACAGAGGTTCATCATGCGAGTCCAACAACTGCTGGATGTCATCCTCATCCACCTCCTTGAACTCTTCAAGGTGTGAAATCCTCACAATATCCTTCCATACTGTGTGCATGTCAGGGAAGCCAGTGAAGTCTGCCACACACTCCTCCCAGGTCTTTCTCCAACTCCCATTCATGGCCTTCTGTGTTACCTCCTTTCATGCTGCATCTATGTTGTCAATGGCCTTCTTGATGTTGTATTTTGCCCAGAATTCTTTTATGCTTAACTTGTCTAGGGTGTCGGAGGCAGCGGGAAGTTGCGACATGGTGTGACGTTGGTAGTAGGCCTTGATTACAGAGATTATGCCTTGGTCCATCAGCAGAATTAATGCAGTAGTGTTGGGTGGATCACCTCTATATTATCTACCCAGTCTTGCATGACAGATGGATGGCTAGGTGCGTTGTCTAACAGCAGCAGAAAACGGTTGTCAAGATTATTTGCTGATGCATACTGACAAAGCCTGAGAGATAAATAATCAACAACATAACTTTGGTTGAGTGCTGAGGTCATCCATCCCTTCCTGTTCGACTTCCAAATCACAGGCAAGTAATAATGATAATAATAATCTGGCCTTTTGTTTCTCAAAAGCGCTAGTTCTTCCTTTTGGGAATTCACTAGCGCTCGTTATTTTTACAATTACAAGAATTGTGACATTTCTTGTACATAATACAAGCTACATCATATATACATGAAAGTGGCAAAAATTAAATCCTATAATCATCTGTCATAGTACCTCTCTCCAGGTCGTAGCATTTTGAAAAAAGAAAGGCTTTCAGCTGTCTCTTAAAGGATTCAACAGTAGAGAGTTGTCTTATGGACAATGGCAATCTGTTATATAATCTAGGGGCTCTATATGCAAAAGAACGATCAGAGAAAGATGACTGGTGAATGGCTCCTGGCTCATCAAGACGCAAGGAATCATCTTCACCGCGTAACATCACACCCGGGCGTGTCGATGGGAGTTTTAACAATTCAGCAAGATACTTCGGTTCACCAAACTTAAGAACCTTGAATGTAATAAGACACAGTTTAAATTCAATTCTAGCCTTTACTGGTAACCAATGCAACTCAATCAGAAACGGGGTAGTTGAGGTTCTCGGGGGAAGACCAAAGATAAGCCGTGCCGCCCTGTTCAACACAGACTGAACTTTTGTTAGTATATTATTTGGAAGACCAACCCACAGTGAATTACAATAATCAACACGAGACAAGACCACTGCATGGACCAATGTTAGGAGGCACTGTCTATTCAGGAATCTTCTCACAGAATACAGATTTCTGATATGCAAGTTACACCCTCTTACAACCTGATTAATATGTTCTTTGTAATTTAACTTAGAATTAAAATTAACACCCAAATTTCGAACAGAACTGACTGGATGCAGCTGTGACACGCCAATGTTCAAAGCCAGGGCATTGTCAGTGTCATCGCCCCTTCTGTTTTCTCTGATGATGATGATCTCAGTTTTACCATCATTCAGCTTAAGTTTCCTCTTAGCCATCCAAATCACTTTAGAGATTCAAACTTTACCTTAGTATCGTTGATATCTGACATCTTAACATAGAGCTGGTAGTCATCAGCATAAAAATGATAGGACACATCATGAGCATCAAGTAGAGACGATAAACTACTTGTGTAGATAGTAAATAGAATTGGACCCAAAACTGATCCTTGAGGGACTCCAAATAGAAGAGGAGCAGAATCAGAGCTAGCTTTGATTAATCCTTTATGTGCCCGGGGATTTTCAGAGTGATAGATGAGCATAGGCTTCAGCTTAAGGTTGCCAGCTGCATTGCCACCCAGCAGTAGCATCAGCCTATCTTTTGACACCTTGAACCCTGGTGCTGTTTTTTCTTCCTAGGAAATAAATGTCCTAGAGGACATTTTTTTCCAGTATAGGCGAGTCTTGTCAAAATTTATAACTTGTTTAGAGGAATATCCACCTTCCTCTATCTGCTTCAAAAGGGCTGGCTTGAATGCGTCAGCAACAGGCTTGTCGGAATTAGCAGCCTCACCAGTCATCTTAATGTTGTGTAGGCATGCCCTATTCTTGAAACGTTCAAACCAGCCTTTACTTGTGGTGAATGATATTCCCTCCTTAACCCGCGCCGTCCCGAGGACGTACTTCCACGTCCTCACGTTTTGTCACAGCCAGTCCCGAGGACGTACTTCAACGTCCTGCAATTGCAAGGTTCATAATTTCCACAAATTTCAAAATTCGCGGGAGATTTTCGTTTCGCCCGGGTACCCAAGCCTCCCCTACCTGCCGCCAGGCGGGCAGCGTCCTAGACCCCGCGTGACCCGCGCTCGCCCTTGTCTCGGTCACTCACCTGCCAGCAGTGACCCAGGTCAGACATGGCGCGGAAAGGTCTCTCAGATGAGCAAATTGCATCCGTCCTGGAAGCCTTCACTGGAGACAGTGATTCTCCACTCGATGATGATGTGGTGGATCGCGATTACGTCCAGCCAGAGGAAGAAATAAGTAGCAGTGATGAGGAGGTCCCTTCGCCCCGAAAATCGCGGTATGTGACATACCGTAAGGCAAGGGAAGGCCAGGCTGCTCCCCAACCACGTGCACAGCTATCTCTCCATCACGATTCTGATCAGGACGAGGATGAGGACGATGAGGATGACGGAGGGCTAGGACGTGATATCGCCGAGTGGTTGGGAAAGGAAAAAATATCACCACGTGGATCAGAAGGTGGGGCGAGACGACACCTAAGGTATGGTTCAAGTACTTTGTCTGGGGAAGTAGCAAGTGGTGTGGTGGGATTGCTGGGAGAAAGGGAAAGTGTTGTGGCGGCAGCGCGGGGTGAAAGTGAGAGTGGTGTGGGGTAGTGCGGGGTGAAGGGGCCATTGGTGGGAGGGAGGCAGCACGAGCACGTGGTGCTCGTAGGCCTAGGGGAGAGGAGGTTGAGTCACTCCCCAGCACTTCTTTCACCCCTGAATATGCCCAAACTTCCTCCCCACAGCCCCAGGATGTGGGGAAAGGAAAGAAAGGGAAGGGAAAGGGTAAAGGAAAAGGGAGAGGGAAGAGAAGTGCGAGTGATGAGAGGCGCCGCTCTCCACCTCCCCAACCTCCCCCACCACCCTCACCTCCCCACCCTGACGAAGGGGACGATGGTGACGTGGCTGGAGACGGTGGTGTCACGTGGAACTGGGAGGATGGGAGTAATTTTACTCCCATCATTCACCAGTTCACTGAGGAGTGGCGGTCAGGTTGCACGGCTCCAGGTGTAAATGCTGGGTCGTCACGTTTAGATTTTTTCAATTTGTTTTTTGATGAGGCGTTTGTTGGGCCCATAGTAGAAGAGAAAAATATATTTTCACAATCCCAGCGCCTTGAAAGTGAACGCCTAGGAACCACTAGCAAGCATGCAGAACAGTATGACTTTCCCGTGACTATATCAGAGATGTTCCTATTTTTGGCCCTGGTAATCTTGATGGGTGTGGTGAAGAAAAATCAGATTCCTGCCTATTGGACAACGGACCCAATCATCCTAACACCTTTCTTTGGAAAGGTGATGGGTCGTAATAGATTTCAGTTTATTCTCGACCGCCTCCACTTTTTTGATGCAGATGATCCAGCCAATGCAAATAACACCGATAAAATGAGGAGAATTAGGCTGGTATTTGATCATTTACGGGAAATGTTCCGCTCCTCATTTTATCCCTACAGAGACCTCGTCATAGACGAGAGTCTTGTGTTGTGGAGAGGCAATATTTCCTTTAGGCAGTATATACCCAGCAAGAGACACCGTTTCGGGTTCAAGATCTTTGTTATGTGTGACTGTAAGACCGGTTATGTGCAAGACATAGTCTTGTACACGGGCGCACAGACAGATATAATAGAAGATCGGAGTATAGGACTCTCTGGGGCCGTGGTGAAGACAATAATAGAAGAGTACCTTCATCGTGGTCATGTTTTGTACCTGGACAACTGGTACACTAGCCCTCTTCTCGCTAGGTTCCTCCACCAACACGACACCGGAGTCTGTGGTACAGTCAAGAGAAACCGTCGCCATATGGTCAAGATAGGGAGGAAACTTGACAAGAATGAGGTGGTTTTCTTCCAGGCCAATAATATCCTTGCCACCCTGTGGAACCACAACAGGGAAGTTTGCCTCCTATCAACTGTTCACAGCCCCCTGATGCACCGCACAGACTCCGTGGATCACCGTAGCGAGAGGAGGCGCAACGTATGGAAACCAGAGTCTGTACTTGCCTATAATCTGAACATGAGGCAAGTTGATCAGTCAGACTCGATGATTTCAAGTGTTGACTGTGCCAGAACAACGATGAAGTGGTACAAGAAACTCTTTTTCCACTTGCTCGACATCACGGTCCTGAACGCCCACTACCTGCACGCAATGACCACCGGAGTATCCGAGACCTTTGAGGGGTTTGTGAGGGAGCTGGCACGTGAAATAATCGCCAAGCATGCCCAGGAAAGACCCCCACACCGCCCCCGCGCCCCCGTGCTGCTCAGACTCCCCTACGTCTTGCAGCCCGCCACTACCCCAGCGCAATCCCTTCCGAACCAAACCGTCGTAAACCCCAGCGTCGCTGCCATGTATGTAAGCACTCGACAGTCAGACCATCAACGCAGAGAAAAGACACAAGATACGAGTGTGTCGAGTGCAATGTTGCGTTGTGCCTTCAGCCTTGTTTCAAGGAATATCATAATCTCGTACACTTCTGAAACTGTGTGGGAAGGCGAAATGACGCTCATGATAATGGTAAGGCCAGTCAGTAGGTGCTAAGTCAAATATAAAGTTGAAACGGGTGTTATTTTTTCAGAAAAGTAATGTATAAGATGAGAATTAGTGTAAGTGGAAAGAATTATTATCAAAACTACACCCACTGTGTAAATCTGGTCAGTAAATATGTGATAGCAAGGAAATAAAGTGGAAACGGGTGTAATGTTAGCATGAATAAAACGTATAAGTTGAACATTACTGTAAGTTGTCATAATTGATGTCACGAGTACACCCACATTCTGGTCAGTAAGTATGTGATAGGAATTATATACAGTGGATGATGTTGTAATGTTAGTAGTAAGGTATTTTATAAGTTGATTACTTGTGTAAGATGAAACAAATGATATCGCGATAACACTCCCTGTGTAAGTACGCGCAAATATGACGCTAAGTTCCATCGTACGTTCAGAAATGATGTAATATCAATTATATCAAGTGTTCACATGTGCAATGTTAGTGTAGAATAATTATATAAGTAAAAAAATAGGTTGTAAGTTGAATTAGTTGTCATAGCGACTTCACCGTGTGTGTTACTATGCGCTAATATTACGCTATATATTTACGTAAGGCCTGAAATAATCTCAAAACAGTTATATAAAGTTGAAAAGTGTATAATAATATTAGAAAGGTATTATGTTAGTAGAAAAAGCACAATACGAATTGAAACATCAGTCACAGCGAGTTCACTCACTACGTAATTTAGCGCTAGCATTACGCTAAATGTTATCAAAAGGCCTGTGAATACGTAAAAACAGTTCAATATATTGTAAAATGGTATAATGTTATTGTAGAAGTATTATGTAAGTAAAAAAAATTATATGTATCATGATTTTAGAATGTTAGCGATTCATCGGAACCAAGTTGGCCGATTTTGCTCGTTTCTCACGATGGTACAATGGTTATTTCTGCTCTATTTTTGTATAAAATCCAATATACTCTTTTATCACATGTTTTTATGTTTGTAATAAATTCATTTCTACTTACTTTCATTGGTTTCCCAAACTTATAATACCATAGAAAACGTTTGATGCTCACACCGCATAGGGAGAACACGGGACCAGGTGGGACGAACGCATACCTGGTTAAGCTAATTAGGGACCCCAGGGACCACTTTCTTTGCCACCGGCCATTGTTTCTGACCAAAAGCGAAAGTTTAAGCAAAAAAAAAAAAGGTCGAAAATTGCCCGGGATTGGGGGGTACCAGTGGTCGAAAAGTTGCCGGGACGGGGCGGGTTAAACTTGTAGCCCTTCTTGCACAGGTCATCCCAAATAGACAAGGCCTTGGTAGTCACAAGGGAGGTGGATAGGGGCATGCGGCGTCGAGTTTGGTCATCCATCCAAAGTTTAAGCAGCTGCTCCATCTCCTCACATATGGGTTCCTGTTGGCGAGTCAGCATCTTGGCCATGAGAGTCGTGCTTGTCTTCCCGGCTTTCTTAACGCTGACAGCATTCCTTATAAAAGTTGATACAGTCGACTGTGCAAGACTCATGGAACGAGCGATGGAGTTTGCCCCCTTACCTGCTTCGTGCCGCTTCACAATATAAAGCTTAGACTCCAGGGTTAAGGACGTTCTTACTTTCTTTGGCTTCATATCACCAGCACCAGATGTTGCAGGGCATTTACAAGACATCACGGTGGTGGCACTCGGGGATGAAAAATATGAAGAACAGGAAAAATAGTAATATCCTGGGCACTGATGCACACAGACGCACAGAGGTTGTAGGCTGAACGAGCACGCGGGTGAGACTGGCAAAAGTACGGGAAACTGTGTGGGCGGGGCGGGTATGTCACGCAACTCTCAGCTGATCCGCCTGTGTGGGTGGGTTTTCTTCACTGGCCCAATGGTAAATGCGAGGGAACTCAGTCGTAAAATGAACACTTGGCACTAAAGAAGAAGGATCGTAAATGCGAAATATTGTAAAACGATACAGTGTAAATCGAGGGAGACCAGTATATCAGAAAAAGTCTGATAAAGCCAAAAGCAGTCTGGGTTGCCTGACCAGCTATGTTCACCACAATAAGGTGCAGAAAAGACATGTTTATCAGTGTACAGTACAGTGTTGTTTTGTATATAATACCAATTGAGTCATGCAGTGAAGTTATAACACAGTACAATACCGCAACGGTAGTCAAAACAGTTTAAAAACCTTTCATGCGATCTGGACTAATGTGTGATATATCGGAAAAAGTCCAGGTTAGCAGGGGGAAGTCCGGATGTCGCTTTTATCGGAACAGACGTGTTGTCAGTTATGGGTAAACATGACAAGTGTACTCTGCCATGTACTTAGAAGCTTATGGTATATGTATGTTTTATCATTTGCACCGATCAAGACGTGATAACTTTAATTCTTTGTGGCTAGAGGGAAGCAGCCGCCATGTTGGTGATGACGTCAGTATTCATACTGCAAACGATGATCCAATCCATCACACAATACCAGTAACAGAGATAATAGTTGTACCTACATGGCCACCATAGATCCAAACTACCCCCTTCAGGTATGCTGTGAAGGAATATTTTTCATGGTGTAAATGAGTGGTACCTGTTAGGTGGGTAAAATGGTGAAATTGTGCAGAAGTAGCTTACAACTACACAATTCCTGAGAGGTGCTCGTACCACGTTAGGTGGAAAGCGTTTAATGTATGGCGTAGAGTATCAGCTGTATGAGTTTATAATAGTATTATGCTCATGAATAAATAATATTTGGACACTTCATTACTGGTTTTCTGAATGAACAGTTTCAGTGGGTGAACTTGACTGTAAGCACCTTCAGGAGAGTTCGACAAAATACTGTACCAAATCGGCAGTCATTTACCAAATCAACACCAAATCGGCATTTTTTATTGGTAAGTGTTATAGATTTTATCACCATATAGGTTCATACTCACCTAATTATCTGAAATCCAGTCAGATTTTTGTATTAAACTTTACTTTTTAAAAAATCCGGATTCACAGTGAAAACGTGCTAAAATCAACGGAAGTGTTTCTCCTTTTGCTCAACAGCTTGCCTTGGCAGACTTATGCTTTGTATAAATACAATATTAATTAAAGACACAAATGCATTTATTTGCATTTTAAATCAGTATTTATGAGAAATGGAAGTCTGTCAAGGCGTGTTGGCAATCTAAAGTTGAAATACCTGCTCACCTTAGCACGTTTTCGTTCTGAATCCCAATATTCTATTAACAGTTAAATTAATCGTTTTTTTTTTTTTTTTACCGAATTTCAGATAATTAGGTATATATGAATGTATATGGTGAGGAATATAGTATTTTCACAACAGTAAAGACTGCATTCCAGCACTGGGAACTTCTGACGAGCAGCCACACCACTCCTTTCGTTCATTGTTATTGGCTGGTACACATGGGAATAATTTCCCTGGTGTGCTTTTGTCAGTGCACTTATACACTGGAACGAAACATTAGCAATTATTCCTCATGTCATTGGGCATTCTTGGAGGTCAGAAATATGACGAATGAAGAAGTGAAGGAACGTTGTGGGGTAGATGTGGATGTGGTTGAAAAGATTAGGAGAAATACACTGAGGTGGTTTGGACATGTGGAGAGGATGGAGAATGAAAGACTGACTAAGAGGGTGTATGTAGGTGAGGTGGAGGGAGGGAGAGGGAGGGGTAGACCAAGGATGAGGTGGAGGGATGGAGTTGAGAGGTATATGAGGGAGGGGGGGGGAGTTGGGGGGAGGGGAGTCAAATGGTGGGTGACAGAGTGACTTGGAGGCGTTTTGTCTGCGGCCACTCTTTGCGGGATTAGGGCGTCGGGCTATAGATAGATAGATAGACAGAAATATGCACAATGTATGCAAGCTAAATGTAAACAAAGCAGACTATGCTGCCTCAGTGTAGGTACAGTTAGTGACGTCACGACAAATCAGAGGCCGTTTCAGAGTCACGTGATTTTTCAGCTACTTTATCTATTATTTTTTCGTGTTTCTGCACAATTTTTTTGGAAATAATGGTTGACATAGTTATTTTCTGCACATTTTTTACCCACACAGGTATTATAGTTCAAAAAAATTTTGACAGAAAACTCGTCTTTCGCATTTTTTGGAATGGTTTGGTCCCCAATTAGTCCATTATAGTGAGGTCTTACTGTAACTTAACGGCCACCCCTTATGGGATTATGATGTAAGGCTATGCACAGACAGATGGAATACATACTGCCAGTCTTGAACTTCACACCAGTAAGCATGATACACCCTTCTGTACACTCTTCTTGGCAATGACTCATGTTTTTCCTTGCCATGGAGTGGTTGCATTCTCTGTGCTCTACTGACATTTCCCATTGTCCAGCATTACGTGTGGCACAGAAAATGGCATCAGTTGGTGGCAGCTAGTGCAAGTCCCTTATGACAAAGAAGGAAATGGTATAGCACTCAGTTAATGGTGATTATATGTGCCACTGCTAAAATTATTGATGTGAGTGAATCAACAGAGAACTACCGTACTGGAAAGAACTGTGAAGGTTCTGAGTGTGTTCTAAGGTTAGGCACCAAAGTGGTCTGTGAAGAAAGTTGGTGGTCAATCCAGTTAATAAAAAATAAAAAGTACTGTACATACTGTATATGGCCCTCAATAGCTAAATCTGCCCCACTTCATCATCCATCCTGAGTTGTAACAAGAGATTAACATGAATGTAATGCTAGTCACCAAGATGTGCCATGGAAAGAATGTAAAGCAGTAGCATTTTCTTTTCTTCACACTGGGCTTGGTGAATAAGCTGCAAAAGGAAGGAAATTTTTGGGACAAGTTAAGATGAAAGAAGTATAAGACCAGTTATGGTCATGGCATTCCCTACATGCTGTTTTGGGGTGCATAACATTCACCATTACCGTGTGCATCACAGCATAACCTACCATAACAGTATATGCCATGCTCTCTGATGCCTGTGGTTTAAGAAATATGATAGGTTATGACATTCACATGATAAGCACTGTAAAAAAGTAGTTATGGTAGGGGGAAAAAAGAAAAAAGTCTGGTTTTGATTATTAAGAAAAATACAGCTGAAAGCTTCCCCAGTGAGTGCTGTATCGAGAGACTAATGCTTTTACGACCAAGAAGTACATCACTTTAGTTGGTTTCGTGGGTCAAACTTAGAATCGGCATTTACTTTCCTCAGAAATAAAATTGTGCTCTCAAAGAGTGTGTCTGGTTTTTGTGATTGCTGTTTTGTATTCATGGAAGAAGTGGTGAAATAAATAGACTGAAACTTAGATGAAACAAAGTTAATGGTAGAGACCCTAAGGTTGCAATGTTTTATTATGAGAGTTATTTGACTATTTCTGTTACTGGTACTGTATTGTGTTGCTGTTAGTGCTGAAGTATTTTATGAGTTGATGTGTATTTGGAGGAGTCGAGTAAAAGCACTTAAGAGAATGACAAATGACAGTGAGAACCTCTGATGGCCACTTAACATGACTCCATAGGATTGTTGGCCAGAAATTGACATCTCTCCACCTTCAGTGCTGAGTTGTAACATACATTAACACTGAAATATGATGCTAGTTGTCAAAAAGTGCTATGGAAAGGACACAGAGCCACTGCACTGTCATCTCCAGCCACTGAACTATGTGAAATGAGCTGCAGGACAAAAATCAGGGCCAGGTTGGAGTAAAATGTTAGGAGTTGCTGTATGATAGCTCAATATCAATTACTAAAGAACTTGATGCAACTCCATTAGATAGTAGGCAATACCTGTACAGTATTTACATCCACCCAGCAAGCACATAGTGCTGACCAAAGCAGCCATGAACCTCCCCTAGTGCTGACCAAGTTGCTGCTTTCCAACTTGTTAACTTATTATGTCACTCATTTGGTTTCTCATCCTCGCATGGACAGGAAAATTACTCCCAAACTAAGTTGTTGACATTACAATAAAAACCAATGCAATGCAAGTCAGCTTAAGTTCTGCCTGTTGAAAACTCCACTTGTTATTTTGATCTATTTTTACTGTCTCCTCTGGCATGCTACAAACAGGTCAGTACTTCCCACTTTGATAACTCAAAAACTGTACAGTATTGTTACTACACAAAGTTATACCTGCCTTCAACTAAGCAGGCAGTAGGCTGTGTGTGATAATCATCACATGAAATCTTTATTGTGGTTATAAATGGGGAGGTAGATATACTAAATTGTTATAATTAATTTACGTAGGACTGTGTGGCACAATGGCTTGGTATGCATTTTGAAAGTATGGTATTATTCTCATTTCAGTTCACAATCAGTCCGGTTATTCTGTGAGTGTTCTATACGGTAATTCCTTGATTATATGTACAGTCCATACCCGGTCATGTACCGTATCCGTTCATTAGGCCTTGGCTATAACTGTAACCGTATTTGTCCGTAACCAGACATAAAAGCTCCGGCTTCAGCGGCCGGCCAGCCAACAGAGTAAAAAAAAAAATTCGTTCCGCAACTAATCTGCCTCTCTGTCCATGCACGGGTAATAAATCCTAACCCACAAGGTGAGTGAGAATGGCTGTACGGATCCCTAGTGTATGGTCAAAGTTAACTGGCCACCTAGGCCAGCTTACAAAGTGAAAAAAGTACGTTGGCTGGCTCAACGGCCTCTCTGTCCACACGCTTGTAATGTGAATGAGAATGGATGTACAGATCCCTAACATATGGTCAAAATCACCCTGGCACCCTAATCAGCATATCGGCAGCATGCGAGGAAAACAGACATAAAGTACAAGGTGAGCAAGAATGGCTGTACAAGTCCCTACCGAATGGTGGAAATCCCCCGGCCACCCCCATCACCGGTGACATTCCAGAAGCGCGCAAGGAAGACAGAGTGTAACCCACAAGGTGAACGAGAATGGCTGTACGGAGCCCTACCATATTATCGAAATCCCCCCGGCAGCCCAGAGTAGTCGGAAACTCCCGGCCACGCACGGCCATCCGCCCCCTTACTGAATGGTCAAAGTCACATCGCCCTCCGGATTACTCGGCGACTCCATAGGCCTATGATGTATGGGGACCTAGTGTTTCTGCCACACTGCGAAATTTGACTGTGTGAGCGAAAAGGACCCTTGTGCTCATATGCCAGTGTGCAGTTTTTGTTGCATGCTCACAACAAAGTGTAGGTAGATACATGGCAAGACCGTTCACTCCAAATCACTACCGCACTTCAGTTCCCACCTTTATCCCTCTGCATGTGGATGTTCTTGCTGAGATTTTACAATAGCAGCTTCCACTGTTGTATTTATGGTGGTGCCCTACCTTCAGAAGGCCTTAATTCTCCCCTGTATGTTCCTGTGTGTGTGATGATGGCCCCAGCACCACCCAAGAAATCCAAGAGGAGGGTTTTGACTCTGGAGAAGAAGTGTGAGATATTGGGCAAGGTTGAAGTGGGCTGGCCAACTTCACGCATTCTGTGTGAATTTGACTTGCCCTGCATGACTTTGTCTAATCTCAAGATATCACGGGAAGAGTTTAGTATGGTCAGGATTACGGTAATACAACAAGGAAAGGCGACCGGAAGGTGATGTGCCAGCCCCACTACGCCATCATCGACTAGTCGACTTTGGTTTGGTTCCGCCAGTACCTGGGTACCAAAGTGCCTGTACTTGCGACCAAGTTAAAGGCTGTGTCCAAAAAGTTTGCATGCCTGCACAACATGCATAACTTTAAGATATCTAAGGGTTGGCACTTCCAGTTCAAACTTTGACATGGACTTACTGGCCATAAGGCACATGGAAAGGCTTTGGACACAGCCGTGGAGGATGTTGACCTGCTTCGCCAGAAAGTGCAGTGCCTGATTGACAAGGTGGGTCTTGCTCTCGGACAGGTGTACAGTGCTGACGAAACTGGCCTGTTCTTCCGCTACGTGCCCACCAACACCCTGGCAGAAGTGATAAAGAAGATTGCCTGGTCGGAAGTTATTCAAACAACGTTTCAGTGTTGTGCTGTGCCAATGCTAACAGGATGCACAGTCTCAAACCTGTTACTGTTGGTCATGCAAAACAGCCACGTTGTCTCTGGGTTGATGGATAGCTCGCCTGTTGTGTGGTACCATTATGTGAAGGCCTGGATTACCACAAAGACCTTCAGAGACTGGTTCCACAGACACTTTGTCATGAAGGCTGTCCATTATCAGAGAAACCTGGAATCCCTCACAGCCAGGTGAAGGCTCTCCTGATCCTCGACAATGCCCCTGCGCATCCGTCAGAGATGGATTTGGTTCCTGATGACAGGCAGATTAGATGCATGTTTCTACCACCTAATACGACTGCACTCATTCAACCTATGGACAAGGGTATTATCATGGCAGCCGAAAGACTGTACCGTACCGTTGGAGGTTCTTCGACAAGGTGACGATGGTGCTTGAGGACGAGGAAGGGGTCGACGCACATGGGCAGTGGACCTTGGAGAATCTGCGGCGTTACATCAAGTCAGCGATTTTCCACTGGGCCAATGCTCGGAAGGAAATTTCCATTAAAACCATGGAATGTGGCTGATTTCATCTCCTTCAACGATACGAGGTCATGCATGAATTTGAAGGATTTGGCGTGGACGATTTCCACCTTTGGCTATGAAACGCAGGCGAGGATATGGATGTCGACGACGGTGGCAATTCAGGTTATCAGACGTTGTCTGATGAGGAAATCGCCACTGCTGTCTCTGCGGGGTTGACAGATGAAAGCGATGAGGACAAGGATGAGGACCCTGGCCACCCCGCCACTCCATTACTCCCTCGTCCTGGTGCGCTGCAGGCCAGCATTGAGCTGGTGCTCAAGTATGCCGAGCACCCTCAGTGCGACAAGGAGTTGGTGCCACTCAAGTAGGCCGTGGATATGCAGGCAGTCAGGGAAGCTGTCATCCTCCAATCAAATCATCGCATCTATTGTCAGACAAAGATCGGTTCCTTCTTCAAGCCTGCCACCCCCATGAGTGCCAGCCCCTTTTCCCCACCACGACCATCATCACCCACTCAGCCCCAGTATTCACTCTCGGACCCACAACCATGCACATCAACAGCTGCTGAGTTGTCGTTACACATGAGCTTGCAGCTGTCTTCAGAGAGTCCTGAGGTGGGTAGGGAACCATCACCTCGCTGCGCGTCCCCGCTCATCGGCTGACTTCAGCAGGTGGAGGAGAAGGAGGAGTTCTTTGACCTTTGTCAGGTCGTTGTGTTAGCCGCTAGACCATATCGGATACCCATACACTTGCTGCAACCTGGTGGGTTATGACGCCTGTCTGCCATTCACTGGGTGGTAAGTGTACCGTTTTTCTTTCCTTTTTTTTTTTTTTATACAAATATTATTGTTTATGCTTTCATTTCTAAATGCTTAGGATTACATCGCATATTGCAATGTGTGTTCTGATGTCTAAAAACAGTCAAACGACTGCAGAACACTGCCAAAATTATGAAGGGTAGCAGCTGGAGAATGTGACTGCAATCAAGTACTTGGGTAGTGCGATAAGTCAGGATGGAAGTTCTGGGGATAAAGTGCTTGAAAGGGTACATCAGGGACAGAAGGTTGTTGGTTCACTGAAAGCGGTGATGAGAAATAGGGAGGTGAGTATGGAAGTTAAGATGTCCATCCATTGCCAGACGCCTCAATCCCGTTTGGGGTGGCCACAAACAAATCTCCTCCAAGTCGCCCTGCCCCCCGCCATTTCACTGCCCTGCTCCCAACTCACACCCCCCTCTCTCATATACCTCTCCACTCCATCCCTCCATCTCATCCTTGGCCTCTCCCTCCCTCTTCCCCCCTCCACCTCACTCATATACACTTTCTTCGTCAGTCTCTCATCCTCCATCCTCTCCACATGGCCAAACCACCTCAGTGTGTTCCTCATAACGCTTCCTATCACATCCACATTCACACCACAATGCTCCTTTATATCCTCATTTGTCAGCCTGTCTCTCCATGTGACTCCACAGGCTCCTCTTAAATAACTCATTTCCACTGCTCTCACTCTTGACTTGTGTCCTTCCAACAACATCCAAGCTTCACTTCCATACGTTAGAGTTGGTATCACAATACTGTCATGTAGTAACTTTTTCACTTCCATGCTCACTTCCCTGTTTCTTATCACTGCTTTCAAAGAACCAGCAACCTTTCTTCCCTGCTGTACCCTTTCAAGCACTTCACCCTCCGAACCTCCATCCTTACTCATCACACTACCCAAGTACTTAAACGTACTCACATTTTCCATTTCCTCACCATCCAACCTCGCTGTCCATTCACTGACTTCACCTCTCTCAAAGACCATCACTTTACTCTTCCCTACATTCACCTTTAGATTCCGTTTCTTACACACTCTCCCAAACTCATCCACCAAGCCTTGCAGCTCCCCTTCGTCTTCACTCAACAACACAGTATCATCTGCAAACAACAGTAAAGGGAGTTTCTAAACACTATCCTCTCTCACCAGGGCCACTCCAACATCCACTACCCTAACTTGTACCTCTTTTATTACCCCATCCATGTACAGATTGAACAACCATGGAGACATGACACATCCCTGTTTCAACCCAACCTTCAAAGAGAAAAATTCACTTAGTTCACCATCCACACGCACTGCAGCCTTTGCACCATCATACATACTCTTCACAGCATTCAACAACTTCCCATCTACTCCATATATTCTAAACACTTTCCACAATCCTTGTCTATCCACCCTGTCATATGCTTTCTCCAAATCCATGAAAGCCGCATACAACTTCTTTCCCTTCTCTAGAAACTTTTCCACTAAAGATCTAAGAATGCATATCTGATCTACACAACGTCTTCCCTTCCTAAAGCCTCCCTGTTCTTCTCCAACTAATTTCTCTGTTCTTTCTCTAACTCTGTCAATAAGTATCCTACCATACAATTTTCCTATTATACTAAGAAGACAAATGCCTCTATGATTACCACACACTTCTTTTTCCCCTTTTCCTTTGTACAAGGGAATAATTATACCTGACTTCCAATCCTCTGGGACTCTACCTTCCTCCCAGGCCAATCTGTACATCTTCCACATCCATTCTACTACTATCTCTCCCCCATGGTTCAACATTTCACCACAAACTTCATCAATTCCTGGGGCTTTCCCCAATTTAACTTTCTTCATTGCTTCCACAACTTCTATCCTACTGATTTCTTCCTGTCTTCTCACTTCCCTCCTTCTCCCAGCCATTCCCCACCCACTTATACTCGCATTACTTCCATCCTCTATGCTCAACAATTCCTTAAAGTGTTCTCTCGATATGCTCACTTTTTCTCCCTTCTCCACTAGTAATCTACCATTTTTATCTTTCACTCCCCTGCTAACTTCACTTCCACCCTGTCTTACTCTTTTCACCTCTTTCCAGAACATTTTCTTACAGTCCCTCCACTTTACACTCAAATTCCTTCCAAATTCCTCATCCACTCTCTTCTTACTCTCTCTTACTAATCTTTTCACCTCTCTCTTTCTTTCTACAAATAACTCTCTCTTCCGCCTCTCAACTTCTTCCACGGCCCTATTTCTCATCCATTCATTGTATGCTTTCTTCTTTTGTGCCACAGCCTGTCTCACCTCTTCAGTCCACCACGCTGTTCCTTGCACCCCCCTCCGTCTTCTCTTCCTTCCACACACCACATCACATGCTGCACACATTTCTTCTGTAAATATCCTACAGACACCTTCCACGTCTCCCATCTGCTCCAATTCATATTTGCCCAACCGTTCCCCCACTTCTCTCTTATACTCTGCCTTTTTCTCATCCTCTTGTAACCTTTCCACTCTCCTTGCAACTACTCCTTCCTCTCGTCTTTCCCTTCTATTCCTCCATCTTACTTGAATTCTAATTCTGGCCACCACCAAGTAGTGGTCAGAATGTCCACTCCCCCAACCTCTATAAACTCTTGCATCCATTACACATCTTCACATCCTTTCATCCACTGTATGATAATACTGTAATCCCTACCCTGAACATGGAAGTGAGGCATGGGCCTTGCTAGAGAGGAACAAGTCAAGAGTGAGAGATGCGGAAATGAGTTACCTGAAAGGAGCATGTGAAGTGACATGAAGGGACAGGTTGACGAATGAAGAAGTGAAAGAACGTTGTGAGGTGGATGTGGATGTGACTGAGAAAATTAGGAGAAATACACTGAGTTGGTTTGAATATGTGGAGAGAAAGGAGAATGAAAGACTGACTAAAAGGGTGTACGTAGGTGAAGTTGAGGGAGGGACAGGGAGGGGGAAGACCGAGGATGAGGTGGAGGGACAGAGTTGAGAGGTATATGAGGGAGGGGGGGTGAGTTGGGGGGAGGGCAGTCAAATGGTGGGTGACAGAGCAACTTGGAGGCATGTTGTCTGCAGCCACCCTTTGCAGGATCAGGGTGTTGGACTATAGACAGATAGATACAGTGCTCGTCAGAAGTATTCAGCGTTGTCCGCCAGGCGCGCAATACTTATGGCCCAAAAAGAATCACCCATTCTGGGGGGTAAGAATTGAGCCACAAGTTTGAGCTCCGAGTATGACGTCACGGTAGCCTGGGGCCTTCCGAAGCGCTGGTTGGTTCCCGCCTCAGTCGCCCACGGGCTGCCTGAGAGAGAGGAACTCCGCCGAGTGTCCCTCTCAAATTGCGCCATTTTTTACCGAGTGTCCCGCAGTGTTCTGGCCTTCACAACTTTGTTATGGCACCTACCCATGAACTATCGAGTGAAATCATATCCCAGATCATTGCTCTAAAGGAGGCAGGCCACCAGACAAAGGAAATTAGTGAATTGGTTGGTGTGGCACGATCGACAGTGCGTCGTTGGTGTGCGCGGTTTCGGGAGGAAAACAGTGGTGCAGTTCCCACAAAGAAACCGCGGTCTGGTAGGCCTAGGAAAACTTCCCCAAGGTCTGTTAATGTTTTAAAACGTGCAGTGGAGTTTAATCCTCGTGTGAGTGCAAGGAAAATTAAGGAGAGCAACCCGGAAGTGTTTGGTGAGGTGTCAGTGAGAACAGTGTCTCGTAGGGTGCATGAGCTTGGTTACACAAGTCACAGGCCTGTGAAAAAGCCTCTTCTCACCAAGAGCCAGAGAATTCGTAGGCTTTCCTTTGCTAATAAATATCTAACCTGGGGTGAGGAGCAATGGTTGTCAGTGTTGTGGTCTGATGAGGCAACGTTTAGTGTTACCTGTAACAGAGGAGCACGTGTGTATCGACGCAAAGGTAGTGACCCACTTGACCCACGGTATGTAGAAAGCACAGTTAAACATCCTGATTCACTCATGGTATGGGGTTGTTTCTCAGGGAAGGGTTTGGGGAAGCTTGTTGTACTTCCCAAGAACATCAGAGTGAATCAGGATGTTTACCTGGAGCTTCTGTGTGATCATTTACCAGACTCCTTCGAGCTAACAGGTGCACGAGTGTTTCAGCAGGACGGTGCACCTGCTCACAAGGCCAAATCGGTCACCAATTGGCTTCGTGATTGCGAGGTATCATTCATGACAGACTGGCCAGGAAATAGCCCAGACCTCAACCCCATTGAAAACCTCTGGTACCTCGTAAAGAAGAGTCTCCAAGGGAAAGACGTGAGCTCTCTGCCTAAGTTGGAAGCCGCCATTCGTGACTCCTGGGACAAAATACCCCTCCAGCACCTCAGGAGCCTCGCCCTTTCACTTCCAAGACGTCTCAGGTCCGTGAAGAAACGTAAAGGCTACCCTACGAAGCACTAAAGGTAAATAAAATGCATTATTTATATGTTTTTCAATGTTGAAAGGTTTGTTTCTCAGGAGGGACGCAGGGCGCTCTATACTTCTGACGAGCACTGTAGATAGATAGCTACTGTACATATAGGTTTGGTATGGGCACAGCAGAGGATACTGCTCTGTATCCGGTCATTGCCCATATCCGGTCATGCCTTAGGCTCTATTATGTGCAAACACCATTTCTATGGCACATCCTTCCTTTGGAAATCAACAATAACCTAGAAAACTTTGCCCACGCTACCTGGTGATGGACCTGTGGGGAGGCATGGCATGGGTTCAACTAGCTTAGTTTTGGGGACCAGGTTGGGATATGGATTCAGATCTGTGCAAGAGGGTACAGGGCAACGGAGTTCCCAGGCTGCCCCTTCCATCCAACAGATAGGAGTCTGAACCTGGGAATAGCACAGTGGGTGTATAGTGGTGGGGCAGTTATAGGGGTATCACATGGTACCTCATATGAGGTTTGCCAAGAAACGTGAGTAAATCGGCATGATATCGCAATAAATGTCAACAGTATCCTCGGCAAGCTTGAAATCCGTTTGGACGGATTCTCACCCATCATGTGAATTACAAAACAGTGTGACCAACTAGGCGACTCAAAAGAGAATATTTCGTGTTATTGCACTTAACATCTATCATACAATACTTAATAGTATTTTAAAATAAATATTAATAATCAAGAAAGCCTTAAGGAGTAAATATTTCATGCACTGATGAAAACTGTGATGATTTCAATAAAACAACCTGAGCTGGGCACCGCAATCTAAAATTCAACTCCACAATCACAATTCCGCAACCTCTGACCCTTACCCTACGCTATCGCAATTCCGCAATAAACTTGAAATGTGCAATTCTGTCACCTCAATACTGCAACTGCAATCCAGTTTCACAATTTTCAATACAAAGTGCACAAATAGGGTGTAAATCAATTGGTAATGTAGTGAATTATTGTATTTATAATCTATTTATAAGATTATTTTCCCACAGTGACAGTCACTACGAACTCACTACTCACTAGTGACTCCGTTCATAACTTCACTCGGACCACTTCTCTGAGTCCTCATTGACTCAGAAGTTCAAGTTCAGAAGTTCACACTTATGACACTTGACACTTCTTCACACCCCTACAACACAACTGTGAATGATTTGCTATGCGTGCCACAAAATTTACTGCCATGCTGGCTTATAGTATCGTATTGTATCAAATCACTTCTGGTATCATCCATCCCTACTGCTAACTGACGCTGCGATGCCTCGCCTGCCCCCGCTGCTGGCTGAGAATCCTGTTCAAGCTTGATATTCGTGAGTCATGCTGTAGCCTGTACTAACTAACTGACACTGACCGCCACGGGGGAGATTGTGGACAGGACTGCAATTGCGGATGTACTGTACTTCCACAACGCAATGCTGCAAGTTTCGGATGAGTCTGCTGCAATCGCAATTCCGCAACTGAAATCGTGCTGTCCGGTACTGTGGAAATTGTGGATTGCGGAAGTGACTGAGGAGGTGCCCACCTCTGAAAATAACCACATGTTTACATCTGGGGACTTTGCTACCAGATTAACATGAGGCGAACACAACTCAGGAGAGCAGTAATGTACCTCTGTGCAATAGAATATCTACAGCACCCGCACAGCTTCACCAGTGAAAATACGATAGCTTCTGCTCAAATTTCCTGGACCAGGGCTGCTGAATTCACCCTCAATGAAAAACTGAGGCAATTTCCTTGCCTTTGGTATCACAGAGTTTATATGCTCCACAAGAGAACGTTACAAGTAATTTTAACCGATGGGGTCCCTGGACAATTCTGTCTGTTTGAATACAATGCTGCATCTCGTTCTTCCTACCGAGTCAGTGATCGCATTCTCCAGTAACACTGACTGGGTACAAGCAAGATGGGCAATGACAACAGTGCGAGAAGCGTCGTCCCTGACAATCCAAGGAAAGTGGGTGAAAGGGTCTGTGCCTGGTTCCACAGAACTTTTCCCTGGTAAACCTTATATGAGGTACCGTGTAATACCGTCTTTAGAGTGCCAAGGTGCACTCGGAGGGTGACCCTGTAGCTGTCATAGCAGGGTGCCCAAAAGCCACTAGTCATGGGTGGTGGCTAAGGGTCCCAGGTTCCATGCCTGGGCTTGGAACTGCATGGGTGGGTGGGGCCTGTGGTCTGTCTCATCCTCTATTTTACCGACTTATGACAAAATGAGATTAAGCAATAAAAACAAGTCTGGAAATTAAATCTCCCAAGAGGTTCAGAGTAGCGTCATGGAATGTAAGTAGTTGGAAGAGTACAGAGGGTAAGTGGCAGAGACACAGAGTAGGAGGTGGATGAAAAGTTGCTTCTATGCAGCAGGTCAGATATAGAGGAAAATCAACCAAAATAATTGCTAAGAAGGACTGTAGGCATAAGCTATCTTGGCAAAGAAGTGTAAACTGATATGGTGGTGTGGGTGTGCTGGTTATGGAAAAATAGTCGGAAGTGTCATGAATGTTGTGAATGAAAGAACTGTAGCAGTAAAAATATTGCAGGAGGAAGAAAAGAAAAAAAAAGGGGTGGGGGGGAAGAATATGAGAGAAATGGAGGAGCAATTTGGTAGCTACGATATGGAGCAGGTGGAGGAGGTGAAATGCAGGGTATTCACAGAAGAAATCTGTGCAGCATGTGAGCTGGTGTGTGGGGTCTGGGGTGAAGATAAAGATGAAAAGGGGTTCAGGGAACAGCATAGCTAGTGGAATGAAGAGGTGAAACATGCTGCACCGCAAAAGAAGAAAGCATACAGTGAGAGGTTGGGAAGTAGTGGCATGGAAGAAGTTGAGAGACAGAATATTGAGTTTTATGTAGAGAAGAACAAAGAAGTGGCAAGATCAGTAACAGAGTAAGAAGAGAGTGGATGAGGGGTTTGGAAGGAATTTGAGTGAAAAGTGGAGGGAATATAAGAAAATGTTATGGAAGGAGGTAAAGAATGTAAGACAGGGTGATAAAGACAGTAGTGGGGGAGTGAAAGATAAAAATGGCAGATTGCTGGTGGAGAAGGGAGAAAGAGTGAGCAAATGGAAATACAGTGCACCCTCACACAATGCGAGTTTATGGGCAGCAGAAATCCTTGCATTCTACAATTTTGCAGTGTGTGAACCAAAGAACTTATGGGAAAAATGGTATATAGTGGACAGCCCACCCAGGGCTTGGCCTTTGGGTCCCCTTCCAGCCTACTCTACCCTGCTATTACTTTGCCTAATAGTACTTCTAGTTGGACCAACAAATAAAACAACAAACAGAACACCATGTACCTTTAAGTGACTTCTGGACTTGTTAAGAAGGGAGGGGAGGTGGGTATCCAAGGCTCGGGGCGTCTATTCTTGCCCCACGGGGTGGGGTGCCCCGTTGTCATTGTTACTGTCACTGCTGTGGTCTCCTGGAGGTGCCATAAAACCTTCAAAGTCGACAACTGAGACCATGATGAACAGGTGGGTACTGCTGTGATGCTAAAACAGAACACAGGATGCGAGGTACAATGTGTTCTCATGGAAATATGGAGGAGAAGTGTCTGTCTACCCAGGAAAGTCAGTAAATGGCATGCATATAGCTGGCCAGCTGCCCGCCATTTTGAATCTGGCTCGTTGCCAGCCACCTGCCTTCATGTGACTGACTCGCATTGTCCAGCCTGACACTCGTAGTAATGGTGGGAAGTCCATTTTTGCCCTGGAATCAAACAGCCGATTCACATGTTGGGAAGTTCGATTCACAGATTTTGCATTTGATAAAAATATGTATTTTCTGGGTTGACCTCAGATGTAAGTTACCCACACCGTGTGTGTTTGCATTGTGTGGGGGTGCACTGTAACATGTAAGGAACTATCAAACATTGAAAATGAAAGTAATGCTAGTATAAGTGGCAGGAGAATGGCTGGGAGAAGGAGGGAGGTAAGAAGGGAGGCAGAGATCAGTAGGATGGAAATAGTGGAAGCAATGAAAAAAGTCAAACTAGGGAAAGCCCAAGGACATGATGGACTGCAGTGAAATGCTGAAGCAAGAGGGAGAGAAAGTAGTAGAATGGTTGCTGAAAATGTGGATTAATTGGCCTGGGACGAAGGTACAGTCCCAGAGTACTGGAATTCAGGTATAATTATTTCCTTGTGCAAAGGAAAAGGAGGAAAAAGAAGTGCATGGTAACCGTAAGGGCATTTATCTTCCGGGTGTAACAGGAAAAGTGTAAGATGGATACTTATTGACTGAGTTTGGGATATAACAGAGAAAGTAGTTGGAGAAAAACAGGGAGGTTTCAGGAAGGAGAGGTTGTGTACTGAGTGACAAAATGATGGTTTCCTCTACACTAGGAAACCATGTACAACACTAGGTGGTAACCATATAGCTAACCAACCATTACGCGTTCCCTCTGTGTCAGCAAATGGGTTGGTGGAGGGTTAGTGCTCCTCCCCGTAAAACATGTAAGTCAAGTCATACGGCCACCCCTTACGGGATTATGGTATCTGGGCAGACAGATAGATAGACAAAGGAAAAAGGGAAAACGAAGTGTGTGGTAATCATAGGGCAGTATAGCTATGGTTGGATACGTACTGACAGAGTAAGGGAAACAACAGGGGAAGTAGCTGGAGATGAAGACGGAGGTTTCAGGAAGGAAAGTGGTTGTGCAGGCTAGATTAGATATTCATCCTAAGGAGTTTAGTGGAAAAGTTTCTAGAGAAGAGAAAGAACTTGTACAATATGATGCCTGCATAGAATTTGATAAAGCATGTGACAGAGTGGATATACAAGGAATGCTGTAAATTTTACATACTGGTATATATAGAGTAAATGGGAAGCTACTGAATGCCATGAGGAATATATATGAGGGCACTAGGGCTGCAGTGCAAGTGGATGGCAAACTGAGTGAATTTTTCTATCTAAATGTTGACTGAAAAAGAAATGTGTCTTGTTTCCATGTTTGTTCAATTTGTACATGGATGAATTATAAATAAGATACAAGGTAAGGCAGTGGAAGCTGAAGCGGTCCCAATGAGAAAGGGCAGCGTTTGGAAACTTCCTTTTCCGTTGTTTGTAGATGATACTACTGTACATTGTTCAGTGAAGATGATGAGGGAACTGCAAGGCTTGCTGAATGAGTTTGGGATAGTATGTAAGAAATGGAATCTAAAGGTGAGTATAGGGAAGAGTCAAGTTGTGGTCTTCAAGAGAAATAACATCACTGAATGCACAAACAGGAAATGGAAAATGCTTGTGCATTTAAGTAACCTACTTGGGTGGCATCATGAGTAGGGATGGAAGTTTGGAAGATGACGTGCTTGAAATGGTACAGCAGGGAAGAAAGGCTGCTGGTTCTCTAAAAGTAGTGACAGGAAATATGAAAGTGAGCATGGAATTAAAAAACTCACTGCATGGCAGTACTGTGATCCCCACTCTAAAGTATGGGAACGAAGCTTGGACCTGGTTGGAAGGACACAAGTCAAGAGTGAGAGTGGTGGAAATGAGATATCTGAGAGAAGCATGTGGAGCTGCATGGAGAGACAGACTGAAAAATGAGGAAGTGAAAGAGTATTGTGGTACGGATGTGGATGTGAGAGATGGTGTTAGGAGAAATACACTGAGGTGGTTTGGCCACATGGTGAGGATGGAGAGGAAGAAACTAACTAGAAGTGAGTGAGATGAAGGTGGGGAAAAGGAGGGGGAGACTGAGGATGAGATGGAGGGATAGAGCAGGGAGGTATATGATAGAGGTGGGTGCAAGCTGAGGGGAGAGCAGGAAAATGGCAAGAAACAGGGTGACATGGAGGCAATTTACTTGTGGGCAACCCTTATGGGACTAAGCATCTGGCTACAGATAGGCAGACAGAAATCAGATGATGTGGGAAAACAGGGATATCATAGGTGAGCAGTGTGTGAAGAATGATGAAGGAAAGGTAGTAGTGGAGAGTGAGAATATTAGATGCCTGGAAAGAGCACTGTAACCAGCTTCTGAATAAAGAGTTTGGCTGGAACATGGAAGGTCTGGAGTCAGCAGTTCCACAGTTTGGCCCTTCGCCTTTGATTCATGCTGTTACTGTGAGCAAGGCAATAAGCTGGATGCAGTTAGGGAAGGCAGTAGGTGTGTCTGGGTTGGCTGCTAAAATGCTGAAGGCCTCAAGATGTATTAGGAGTGGGTTTAGTTACTACTGACTTGATGAATATGATTATATATGAGTGTGCTGTGCCAGATGACTGGCTGAAACATGTGACTGTAAATGTGTACAAAGGGAAGGATGATGCCCAGGAAAGAGGAAATTACATGATAAAACTTTTGGACCAAATAATGAGGGTATTGGAGAGTCCTAAAAGGCATGAATAGGGAAGGAGTAAACTCTGAAAAGATGCAGTTTGGGTTTATGCCAGGCAAAGGGACTGCTGATGCCAAATTCACTGTCTGACAGCTTCAGGAAAAATATACAGTATATGAAAAAAAAAAAAGGGGAACTGCAATTTTTGTTGATTTGGAGAAGGCTTTTGACAGAGTCCCTAGGGAGGTGGTGAAAAGAGCAATGAGAAAGCTTGGGATCGAGGAGTGGCCAGTTCGAGTGATTATGGCTATATATGTGGGTGCTTGTATCCAGATGAGAGTGAATGGAGATTTGAGAGATGAGTTTTCCATGAATGTTGGTATGCATCAGGGGTTAGTCTTGAGCCCCTTAGCAACTGATTGTCATGGTGCTTGGAGCTCTCTACTGTGGCTTCAGAAATGTTATATGCTTATGACTTGGTGTTGACTGCAAAGAATGAAAAGAGAGGTAAGGGAGTGATTCAGGAACTGGACAGAGAATGGGGTACAAAGGTTTGAGAGTAAATGCAGATAAAACAAGTGATGGTATCTAGGGCTGGTGGCGATACTGATGAAGCAGAGGGAGTGGCTACGTGCAGTCTGCCAAAAGGATGTGGGAAGTAACTCCATCTTGTGCAGTATGGTACAGTAGTGATAAGTGGGTGCAAAAGATGTGTAGTGGTATTGGAGATGGACTGCAATATAATGCTAATGTTGTGTGTGTAGTGTGTCAAGGACAGCATCTAGACATCGTGTAAAAGGATTAATTCTGCGAGTAAGTCTCTCGAGTGTGTGGAAGTTTTATTGTTAGGGGGACTTGTAAGGGGCTAGGATAAGGAGTGGTTGGAGGTAGTTCCAGAAGCAGTTGCCTCTCCTGACACTGAGAGGGCTCTCCCTCTGTGGTTAAGGATTTTTGTAAGTGGTACGTGTTAGGTGTAATGCTGTATGGTAGTGAGACATGGGGAGTAAGAGGATATTTGTATGCTCAAATGTACAGAAATGACAATGATTAGATGGATATGTAGTGCTTCCTCGAATGCAAGGCCTGAGGGGAGCTAGGCTTATGGCTGAAGAGTTGAGAGGGAGGATGGGAGTGGATTGTATTGGTGTTGTGAAGAGGATGGGTAGACCGAGATGGTTTGGGCATGTGGAGGGCATGGATGAAGACAATTGGGTACGGAAAGTGAGAAGTGTGAACAACGGGGGTAGGGTTCTGGAAGGCAGATCATTAAAGACCTGGGATAAGGTCACAGTGACACTTCAGGGATAAGGGACTGATTTGGGAAACTGCCAAAGATCAAGCAGCGTGGAGTGCCGCCATTGGATGACCAAGGCTGACACATTTAAGCATGTTGGAGCCTTTACAAATTAGCCTATACAATATGAGAGAGCATTCTTAATACAACCTGCTGGTGGCTGGGATACGAGTAACATGGTTTACTCTATGATGGCTTAATTGCTGCTTGACAGTATCATGACCTCTGTGGGTAACACTCTCCCCTTCCTGCACTTGTTTTTCAGTAATGAGGCAGATAACTAAGGTATATTAGGGTCAAATTTGGTATTTTCTAAATTTCCCCATAAATGTCCAGCAGTTAATCTAGTTCCCTTAATGACATTTTCTCATTACAGCAGGGGGTGGAGTAGGCTTCCCTATACCATTAGAAATGTGTGCTATATTAAAGATCATTATCACCATGACTAAGGCACAGCGATCCACTCCGCATTACATGCAGATGATGATGAGGGCATTACATGCAGATGACGATGAGGAAACAGCCATTGCATAACTGCCTACGGGAGGTGGCTAGTGTTGTTCCGAGTAGCCATCACAGTTAGGTTAGGTCAGGATGTTAATATCACGGGGGAGTTCTGAGGGGCATAGCCTCCCAATTAGGTACCTGCTTACATTTCCATGTTTTTCAACTGATTTTTTTTTTTTTACTGTCCTTTTTGTTGGAAAAGCTTGTTTTTTGGGGGCACAAGGGGGGGATCAAACATGGCAGAATGTGGCATTTTCGATAAAAATCTATCTAAAGCCAAATGCCATAATCCCATAAGGGGTGGTCGTTTGAATTAGTTGTTTTAAGGGGAGGGGCACTAACCCTCCGCCAACCCATTTGTTAACACACAGGGAACATACTGTATATGGGTTGGTTATATGGTTAGCATCCTGTGTTGTAAATGGTTTCCTGGCTTACAGGTAACTATCTGGCTTCTCACTCACTGTAAAGCCACCTGAAATGGGAAGAGGTGAAATAAAAAGCGACCAGAAAGATGAGTGAAATAGGAAGAGGGAGAGGACATACACTGAAAATGTGATAAAGGTGAGGGAAGAAGTTGGCAGCATTACATCAATTCGGTGGGAGATGGTCACCACCACCTACCACTGATAACCACAATAAAGTTTTCACTTGAACCTCCCATCCCCCCACAAAGAAAGAGGTGAGTTAATGTAACAAAATTATTCCATCTGTTTTGGTTAGGACTTAATTGCTAGGGGTCTTGGTTAGGTTAGGTGGGGTAAAGGTACCGTACTGGTAAGTTAATGCTTAAAACTGCTGGTAATATACTCATCTACGGAGGGAGAGGTAAATTTTTACAAGTTGCCAATACACCCCCCCCAGGTCGTGCAGTATATTTTTCTGGACCTAACCTAACCTAACCTAACCTACCCTACCATAACCTACCATAACTTGTTGCAGTGTAATGCTTACCAGTACCTTATGAGTTACGGTAGGTATCATACTATGCTTTTATGGTGGTAATATCCCTGAACCTCATATTGGCAACCTGTAAAATAATACCAGGGGGATATTGCAGAACTCATCACTGTGACGAAAAAAAAAAAAAAAAAAAAAAAGGAATGCACTTTATAGCCAAGTCGATTATTGGCTGAAACGAGAAAACTGCCTAAAGTACAGAAAGTGCATAAGGACAGTGGGCAAACAGTGCATTCTATCATGCACTACTGATCATAAAAAATTCCCACATGCAGTTTAGTAAAATAAACCATAATCTGAAAATTACGAAGTTCTGTACGACCATATTCTTACCCATTAAACAATAGTACCGTTGGTATTTACGTATATTCCTCGCCTTGTTATCACTCAGGCCAGGGTGATGTTTGCCCTTTGTCTGTAAGTAAAGGATATAATCCACCTTTTTTGAGAATTTTTTCATGTCTCCATCCATGTTAAACACTAGGCCCAAAAGGCCCGACAGTGTTCCCAGATGAAATTTTCCTCAAACGCTAAAACTTAGCAAAAGAAAAAAAAAAAATAATAACAATAACAATGCTAAACCTAGGTGTATTACAATCAAATCTTGCATAGCGTAATACCAGTTATCTGGAGTTGAAAGTGATATAACATCATAAAATACAAGGTCGCTGTTGTCAAATGTTCCCGAAGAATTTGGAAATTACTTAAAACACTGGTTTGATCAACTGACTGAAATTTTGTTGTAAAGGTATACAGAGTACTTACGCAACAAAAGGTGGTGTCTTGCCACACACATTCAGCAGATACAGTTTTATAGGTAGTGGTTATAAATTCCTGGGGGTAGCCCATTGAGTTCTTTAGTATGGAGGGGTATCTCCGCAGCGAGCGTGTGACTTTGGCCGCCACATTAAAACACCCGCACTCGCCGCCTCTACACTGTTCTTAGCTTGATGGTTCTGTTTCTCTGTTGCATACATAAGTTAAGCAGTGGACCATGGCGCTATATTTTAGCTGCGCAGTAGACCATGTTAAATGCGCGCTTCCGCCGCCGGGCCCCCTCACCCCGATACTGAGCCGCAGCCCTACCCCAGACCAAGGAAGACACCACGGGAAGCCAGGTGAATGCGACACTGGCCCAGAGAGGGACGGGCTCAGGTGCGCCCTGACCTTGTGTCCCTCTTCCCCTCAACCTACCCAACCACGACGTCGCAGGAATGCGACACTACTTCTCGGCCAGACCAGCCCTCGTCAGGATCGGGGTGGGACTGTTCCAGAAACAGTCCCAGGAAGCGCTGCGGTAACGGCCACTGTACGTACTGGGGAGGGAACGCCCGCTGTACGTCCCTCAGCTGTTTACCCCTGCAGCCCCGCGACGATGGCCACTGTACGCGTCGGGGAAGGAGCTGCCACTGTACGTCCTTCTGCTGCAGCCACATCTGGAGCCCGTCTCAGTGTGGCACCTATTGAGCGCACACTGACAGGCAAAAGCAGGAGGCGTGGAGCCGCGACGAAGGCCACTGTACGTGTCGGGGAGGGAACAGCCACTGTACGTCCCTCATCCACCTCCTCCTCCCGGCCACGCGGTAACAGCCACTGTACGTACTGGGAGGGGAATGGCCACTGTATGTCCCTCAGCTATACTTCCCGTTGGGCAGGCAGACCCGCGGTGACGGCCACTGTACACGCCGGGGAGGGAACGGCCACTGGATGTCCCTCATCTGCCTCTTCCTCCTTCAGAAGCAGCCCCGCGGCGACGGCCACTGTACGTGCCAGGGAAGGAATAGCCACTGTACATCCTTCTGCTGTGACCCCAGGGGGCTGTGGACCCGCGACGACGGCCACTGTATGCGTCAGGAAAGGGATTGCCAGTGTACGCCCTTCATCCACAGTCCTGAGGGTTTTCCCATAGGGGAAGGTCCCTTGCACGGCCCACTCTATACCCCTCGGCTGTGTGGGATGCCCTTCTCTCTCTCTCTTTCTCTCTCTCTCTCTCTCTCTCTCTCTCTCTCTCTCTCTCTCTCTCTCTCTCTCTCTCTCCAGGTGTGGTTTCCTGGAGGCGCTGCCAGTCCAGGAGTGGTGGCGAGGTCCTTTCCCCAAAGGCAGGGTTCGCACCCTACAGCCTGCCCCTGGACGATGCCGGATCCTGACAGACGCCCCGCGGGTGAGGTGCTGCGGCCAACCCCTGATGGCGCCCCAACCTAAAGGCGACCGCAGTCCCAGGCCTTCCAGGGCCAGCGCACAGACCCCAAGGCGGGACTGCTCTGACCCCATTCAACGTCAGCCCTCCGCCAGGAGCAAGAAGCGGCTGGCCCAACTCCTGATGCTGTTCAACCACACCCCCAGAGGGCCCCTTACCAGGTCGAGGCCCAAACAGAAGAAGGCCTCCCTGCACCCCAGATCAGACACATGTCCGGGCAGCAACGCCCCCGAGAGCTGTCCCGTGCCTCCTACAGGAAGGCTCCCCAGAAGGGCTCCCTCCCACTCCCAGGCGCCAACTCAGTTAAACCCAGGACTCAGCAGTCCAGCGAAAACGCCCCCAAATCCCAGTGTCGTGTTAAAGACTTAATAGTGAAAGTGACTGCGAGTGATATAAAGCAGAGAGACAGAAACTCTATCTCTAAAAGTCTCTGTTCCAGTATATCCAGTGTACTATGTTTATGTCTAAGCATCCCAGAACCAGAGAATACCCTAGAGTGTGACCAGAGAGGCCAACTTACTACATACAGTCCAAAGAGACCGAGTGTATAAACAGTGTCCCCACGGCTGTGTGATATTCTCTTGTGTATTGACTCAGGCGTAAACACCATGCCCATGTGATATGTGATGCTAGTATTAATTACCCTGTCACTTTATCTCATCCATAATCAGTGTATCTTTGTATGAATACTGAAAGGGAATTGAACTAAGACAATAGATGTGTTAAGTTATCCTGCCAAGTTTTTATGCTCTGTTCCTTTGTAGGTGCTCTACTTCCGGTCTAGAAAGAGGACCCTGCTCAATCGCTGGTGTCTTTAGAATGAGAAGTCGGTCTAAAAACACCCAGCATAACACATGGCACTATAATTTCCGAATTCATCGGCTGATTTCAGCACCGTCCTGGGCCCTTGGTGGCGGACACACAAACTACCTGGCACTACCCATGAGAAAGCCTCTCCAATCTCCATGCTATAGAGCTCAGTGAGGTAGCCACACACCCTTTAGCAAATATTAGTGTTATGCTGGCGTGAACTTGGTTTCCCTGGGTTCTTCAAAACAGATCTGAAATATCAGCTCGGCAGAGCGAGCCAGACACCACCATCCCAAGAGGAGGGTACAGGGAGGTGACCTCCACCCCACAAGGAGATGATGGGGAGGCTTTTCTCCGCTCCCAGCAGGAACAGCATATCTTCCCCATGACCCGATGCCCCTCTTCCACGCAGCTGGACCACCAGGCAGTATGCAGTTTGAGTGCACTACACTCCGACGGAGAGAGCACTTGCCAGAAGCAGGGTGGGACTTGCAACAGCCAAGTCCCAAGCAGGCCCTCGGATGCCATGTCCATTGGATCAGCCTCTAAAAGAGGAGGGGACTCCACCGGAGCCTCACGTCCTGCAATACCCCAGGGGAGCAGCAGCTCATTAGCATCCACCGTACCTACTGTGGGAGAAGTGACTACCGGTTCTCCTCCCTCTGCCACCCAGCTTCGGGACCCAGCACATTGGCACATCTCTCAGACGACCTTCGCTGGATCTCACCAGGAGGGCAGCAAGACCAGGGGTAGTGTCCACCGGATCTACCTCCGGGGGGGCAGACCACCGGTCATCCTCCAGCTGCACCATCCCCCAACGGCAGGAAGGCAGAGTCCACCGGACCTGCGGCACCAGCCAGGAAACTCTACGGGCCTCCCCTTCCGGTCGTCCCTGGGACGAGTGGTAGTGTCCACTGGATCTCCTTCAGCTGCTGCCCCAGGTAGGAACCTAGGCAGTGCCTACTGGGTCTGCCTGGGCGAAGGGGTGCCCTTTGGGCCTCCCTCTTGCGCCCCAGTACAGGGTTCTGTCAGGGATCGTCAGGCCCGCCAACGTGGGAGCAGACCACCGGTTGCTTCCCCTTCATGACACCAGGGGTTCCAACCAAGGGTGACACTTCTTGCTCGACCCACCCCTCCTGCAGCAGAGCAAGGCACCCCTCTCCCCTCTCCTTCTGTACGGAGGGTGGGAACTGCTCCCCTGCAGGTACCCCACCAGAGACACGTCAGGGCAAGACCACCCCGAGACCAGGCATCCTGTCACTGCGGCACTGTCCTCTCCACCGACAGCCACTGCCGGACTCCCTCAGAGTGAGCGGCTGCAGATCACCCCTGACGGCCTCCTCCCCAAGGCAAGACCGCAGCCCCCAGTGCCAATGAGCCGCCCCTGCAGCTGCCGGACTCCTCCCGGCATAGGCAGCTGCAGCCACCCCTTGACAGTTGCCTCCCCTAGACATGACCACAGCATCGGAAGGGCACCGCCCATCTCACAGCTGACCCTTGGTCCGGGCTTGGCCAGGTCTGCCCCCAGGACACCCACCACAACAAAGGACAGGTACCATGCTGCACACTTCCTGGCCCTGTTTGGCCCTAGTCCTGAGAGCCACTCCTCTCCCAGGGCCCCTAATGAGAAAGGGCCTCCCACCACTCCGCCCTTCAGCTCCACCAGGACCCATGGCGATCCTGACAGCAACCTACACCGGGAGCACATCCCTGACGGCCTGCCCCCAACGCCCGGCTGCCACCTGAGGCTGCCAGTGTAGTGGGCCCCTGGTGCGCCATAGCGCCCCTCACCACCTGTACCTGTGAGTGAAAAGACTCTAAGACTGTTGTCACATCCCCTGCCAGTGTTCCTCCCTTGTGAGCTAGTGTACGACTCAGTACAAAGTAAACTTCACCCAGTGCCCCCTAGTGATGTTCCTGCCCCATGCTTGTGCAGTGACTTAAGAACCTAACAAAGAGCTCACATGGAATATTAGTGTTGGTACAAAGGCACAAGGCCCCGGCCGCCTCCCAGATGTGTGACCCCCCCATGCAATACATAGTGAACTCCCTAGAAACATCAGTGCTGTGCCTCTGTCCCTGAGTTGTTGTACACCCTCCCCACTCCCACAGTGTTATACCATCTATGCTGAGTGAGTGTATCAAGGGTATTACTCTGTGCGATGATGTCACACGAGAATACCGTGCAAGGGTAGCTGTGCAATGATGTCACACGAGAATACCGTGCAAGGGTAGCTGTGCAATGATGTCACACGAGAATACCGTGCAAGGGTAGCTGTGCGATGATGTCACACGAGAATACCGTGCAAGGGTAGCGCCTCCTGTCCCTGTCACGCGAGTAGGTAATAAGTGATATATCCCACGTCCCATGTCACGCGAGTGTAACATAAGGCAACTTATAGCTCTTCTATGGCACGCGGGTGTACTATAGTTGATATAAGATTGCGTCTATGTTACGCAAATGTGTTATGGAATGAGAGAATATTTCTGTCCCTGTCATGTGCTTGTGTATATATCGAGAGAGACTGTGGCAGAAGTGTTGTGTTAACTCCATCTCTATATATGTACTAGAGAGACACACCTGGTGTATTGTAAATGCTATACGTATACTGCATTGTGGGATTACTCTTTGTAAGTGTGTGATTTATTTCTTTGTATTGACTAATGTCCTGTATTGTTTAGGTTTGGTCACAGACCCTAGTGTATATTGTCATACTGATTTTGTACCTTGCTTTATAGTTAATATACGTGTGTCTTTGATCAGTTGGTGTTTGGGCTTCCCCTCATTGTCTGCATACTCTGGCCCGGTTGGGAACAAAGAACCTAAGGCCTGCACCGTACCTGGACCCGAGAAGTCGGGGCCAGACTATGCTGCATAACAAGACTGCCACTTTAATGGGGTGCTTTCAAAGCTAGTATTCCGGTAGATGTCACCACCACTGGGACAAACACAATCTCTACGCTGTTTAAAAAGCATATTTTTCTTTGTTAAATACCTACACTGTTGTGTGAAACTGTGAATCGTAGTAATGTCTTATACCGTAAAATGCGCACTCCCGCCACCGGACCCCCCACCCAGCTATGGAGCCGCAGCCCCACCCCCACCCCAGGAGGACACCACAGTGGGCCAGGTAAGTGAGACGCTGGCCCAGAGCGAGACGGGCTCAGGTGCTCCCCCGACCTACTGTCCCTCTTCCCCTCAAACAGACCAACCACATCACAGGGATGCGAGACTACTTCTCGCCCGGACCAGCCCTCGTCAGGATCGGGGTGGGACTGCTCCATATAGAGTCCCAGGCAGCACGCGGTAACAGCCACTGTACGTACTGGGGAAGGGATGGCCATTGTACACCCTTCTGCTGTTTCCCCCTGCAGCCCCGTGGTAACGGCCACTGTACATACTGGGGAAGGGATGGTCACTGTACACTCTTCTGCTGCAACCACATCTGGAGACCGCCTCGGTGTGACGGGCACTGTACTCGCACCGACAAACAAAGGAAGGAGGAGTGGAAGGGCAACGACGGCCATTGTATGCTTCAGGGAGGGAACGGCCACTGTACATCCCTCATCCATCTCCTCCTCCTCCTCCTATTGGAGTAGTACCGTGGTAACGGCCATAGGATGTACCTGGGAGGGAACGGCCACTGTACGTCCTTCAGCTACTTCCTGTCGGGCAGGCAGGCCCACGGCAATGGCCACTGTATGCACTGGGGAGGGAACTCCCACTGAACGTCTCTCATCTGCCTCTTCCTCCTTCGGGAGCAGCACCACGGCGATGGCCACTGTATATGCCGGGGAAGGAACGGGCACTGTATGTCCTTCTGCTGCTAGCCCAAGGGCCTGTGGAATCGCAACAACGTTCACTGTATGCGACGGGGAAGGGATGGCCACTGTATGCCCTTCGTCCACAGTCCTGAGGGTTCTCACGGAGGAGAAGGTCCCTTGCCCTGCCCACTTTCCACCCTTCGGCCGTGTGGGACGCCCCTCTGTCTCTCCCTCCAGATGTGGTTCCCCGGAGGTGCTGCCATTCCGGGAGTGGTGGCAAGGCCCTGCCGGTGAAGGCGGGATCCATTCCCTCCAGCCTGCTCCTGGACGAAGCCGGGTCCTGACGGATGCCCTGCGGGAGAGGTGCCGCAGTCAACCCCTGATGGCGCCCCAACCTAGAGGCGACTGCAGCCCCAGGCCTTCCTGGGCCAGCCCTCGGACCTCAGGGCGGGACCACCCTGGCCCCACTCACCGTTGGCCCTCCACACGGAGTAAGAAGTGGCAGGCCAGACTCCTGACACTGTTTGGCCCCAGTCCCGAGCCCCTCACCAGGTCGAGGCCCTGACAGGAAAGGGCCTCCCTGCACCCCAGAGCAGAGACACACCCGGGCCGTGACGCCCCCGAGAGCTGTCCCTTGCATTCTGCAGGAGGGCTCACCAGTAGGGCTCCCTCTGACTCCCGGGCGCCTCCTCAAATGAGCCCTGACCTCGACTGCCCAGTGACGACATAGTGGGGCCCCAGTGTCATATTAGAGAATAGTGACAGTGACTGTGTGTGGTACAGAAACAATGAGACCGGAACACCACCTGTAAAGTGTCTCTACCCCAATCTACTCAGAGTGCTGTGTTAGTACCTAAGTTCCCAGGACTAGAGCAATATACAAATGTAGGGCGATACCCGAGTGCATATAGACCAGTGTACTACGCAGAGTCCACGGGACCGCGTGTATGAACAGTGTCACCATCCTTATGTGATATTCTCTTGTGCAGTAACTCAGGTGTAACACAGTGTCTATGTAACTTAGTGTACCAATTTTAACTAACCGGTCACTATACCAATTCCACTTTCAGTGCCCCATTGTATGTATATTGTAAGTAAGTTGGATTAAGGCAACATGTGTGTTAAGGTGTCTTGCCAAGATTTTATGCCCTGTTCCTTTGTAAGTGTTCTATTTCCGGTCGCTGGTGTCTTTAGAACGAGAAGTTGGACTTAAAACACCCAGCATAACACTGGTGGCAAGCGGTGGTTCCGGATCTGATTAGAACACGGAGGAACAAATAGGGAAATCTAGCACAATGATGGCCAAACCACATATCCAACTGCCTAAGTTCAGCCCCGAACAATACGACATCGATGTGTACTTGGATATGGTAAAACCCATATTAGACATAGGGTTTGAAAACGACAGGGAGAAAATTGCCCTCACACTGCCTCACCTGGGCAACATCGTGGCAAACATAGCCACGAAAATTGTCCCCGAACTAAAATGGGACCAATTCACACATATCGTGAAACAGGCAGTTACGCCTTCCTTGGGCAGGGTTGTTGCTCTCTCACAACTAGACGCCCTTATATACGACGGTAGCCTCGATGACACATTCATCCAGGCATGGCAACTCATCACCGCCACCTATCCCAAGGCCAGCACAGTCACTGGGAATCAACATATATTCAATACCCTGCTGAGGATCCTCCCGAGCACAGTCAGGGAACACTTCACAATTTATGATCCATCGGCAGACATGGACCAAGACCTGCAGCTTGTACGATGCCTCCCTGCAGCCCGCCCCACACCTCAACCAATAAATGCAGTCACTAAGTTTCCCACGAACAAGGCGGCACCACAAAAGCAACAGACACCCCCGCCACAACCCACAACGGAGCTGTCACCTGCCATACCCAGGGCAAACCCTCCAAAGAGATGCCCCAACCCCAGAGAAAACTCCAACTTGATATCCATAAACCGGTGGGAATTTACCGCCTGCAGTTGCAGCTGCCCTCTGCATGACATACGCGAGCAGCCTAAAGCCGCACGATGCAGGGCGGCCTCACAAGGGCGCTGGAAGGTGTCATCCTTGGAAGACGATGCACCGGAAGATGATGCTCCACCTCTCTCTTATAAAGACCCCGGGGAAGTGGAGCCTGACGAGGAAGGCACCGTACAGCAGATGGATTTTTAGGTCCACCCTTGCACCTCCCCATGGTGGTGGGTGCCACTTCACATAAATACAGACCCCCAGTCTATGACAAAATGAGGCTGAATGGGGTCAAGGCAAGACTATTGGTTGACACGGGAGCAGCCAGATCCTGCCTCTACTCACATTTTTACTTCCACCACAGCTCCACCTTTGGAAACCTTCTCTCCACCTCAGCCAACCTTGTAGTTGCGGGGGACGGCCCCCTGCCTATCCGTGGGGAAACCCGGAGCCTGCAGACTGAAACCCACTAACAAGTAGCCACAAGACACCCCTTCATCATCTTTGATTCTACTTGCAGTGCATATGACGGCTACCTGGGGCTGGACCTCCTACAGAAACTCCACGCCAACATCGACTGCCACAAGGACCGCCTCCAGTTTCATCCAGCCCCCCCCCCCGACCACCCACGCAGCACGTGCACACTTCCACCCCACACACACCCCTTTCCTCCCCACCCTCAACCACCCTGCATGTGCACCTCCCCTCCACCCTCACTCCTCACGTCACCCAGCACTACACCCTCCCACCTCCATTCTTCTTCTTCTTCCTCTCCTACCTCCCCTCCCCCTCCAACTTTTCCTGCCACCCTTGCTTCTGCTATTACCATTCCCCCCCACCACGAGGCTTGGTTGCAGTTAAACAGGCCCAGCAGTACCTCCGTACTATTCTCACCCAGCTTACCATCCGTGGCCCTTTCATCGTGTTTACTGTCTACCACATTCCTCCCCCCCCACGCCCGAGCAGTGCGAATCGCCAGTCTCGCCGCCACACCACTCACCCTCCCTCGATGATTAGTAGTAGGGGATATGGAGGAAACCAAGGCTTGTGAAACACCCTCCCCCTCTCCCACCACGCTACCTACTCTACCCGACCACCTTTCCACCCACCAAGCAAACAGCCTCCAACAACTCCTCCTGGACTTCCAAGACCTTTTCTCATCTGGTCCAGCAGACATCGGGAACACCACCAACCTGAGCCATGAAATTCACACCACGGGACCATCCATCCACCAACCCTCACAACGAAAGAACCCTAGGCAGCGGGCAGAGGAAGACAGCAGGTCCAGGACGTGCTAGATGCTGGCGTCCTTTCCCCCTCCACCAGACCCTGGTCCTCACCTGTCATACTCGTTAGGAAAAAGGATGGCACCATGTGGTTCTGTGTCGACTACCGTAAACTCAGTGATGTCACCACCAAGGACGCCACTCCCCTACCCAGAATAGACGATTCCCATGACTCACTACACGGCTCTTCATGGTTTTCCACCCTCGACCTACAGTCAGGGTACTGGCAAGTCCCCGTCCACCCAGAGGACAAACAGAAAACAGCCTTCTTCGGCAAACTTCACGAATTCAACGTCCTCCCTTTCAGATTTTGCAATGCCCCAGCCACGTTCTCCCGTCTAATGGAGTCAGTCCTTAGCGGCCTGACCTGGGAGATCTGCCTGGCGTATCTGGACGATGTCATCGTGTTCAGCCGAACCTGGGCTAACCACCTCCACAGCCTCAAACAGGTATTTACGCGAATACGCCTGGCCAGACTAAAAATCAAACCTTCAAAGTGTGTCCTAGCCAAAAGGTCCGTCTCCTTCCTAGGACACGTGATTGGAGCCGAGGGCATCTCCCCTGATCCTGACAAATTGTGTGCTATCGCTGACCTCCCTCTCCCTAAGGACGTCCATGAAATGCACACCTTCCTCGGACTGACCCCTTACTACCGGCGTTTTGTCAAAAGTTTCGCCAACATTGCTAAACCCTTGCACAATCTCACAAGGAAAGGCGAGCCTTTTGTTTTGACCGATACCTGTGTTGCAGCCTTTAACACGCTAAAAAACAAACTCGTCTCAGCCCCGATTGTCGCTTTCCCCGACTACGACTTACCGTTCCGTCTATAAACCAATGTTTCCCTGGTTGCCATCGGTGCTGTACTCGCGCAGGTGCAGGACAGGCGGGAACACATCATTGCCTGCACCAGCCGCAGCCTCAACCAGGCTGAGAGAAATTACACTGCCACTAAACGTGAGTACCTGGGCATCATTTGGGCATTAGACTATTTCCGCACATATATTTCAGGCACCCATGTAGTCATCATCACTGACCATCAATCTCTCCAGTGGCTGTTACAATCCAACACCACCAGTGCACAACTAATTTGATGGAGAGAAGTGCTTGAGGAGTTTGATTTTGAAATATCATACCGACCCGGGAAGCTGCACACAAACACAGATGCTCTCTCCTGCCTACCCATCAACTCCATCCGCACCAACACAGACCTCATCCAAATGAGGCAGGCCAAGCAACGCCCCCCCTGGATACCACTGCACACCTTCGCCAAATTATACAAACACGACGAACACCTGTTTAACCAAGATGGCCACATTGTTCTAGACCCCAACGCCACACACGACACCATGGTTCACCTCCACTCAAAAACAGCATCCACCTCGGCACCAAAAATTTACTACAAGTTTTCAGTGATAATTATTGGACACCCAACTCCTCCACTATTTCCAAAAACATCATCCAAACATGCCGAGCCTGCTCCTTGGGTAATGACATCACGCACAGCAGGACCTGTGGGAAAAATCACCGCACACAAACCATGGCAATTACTGTCAATCGACGTAGTCGGGCCCCTAACACCCAAAGCAGGCTACAAATATATCATTACTTTCGTTGATGTATAACCCAAATTCCTCATCGCCTGCCCCGCAAAAGAACACAATGCAGTGACAGTAGCTGACCCATTGGTCCGCCACGTATTCCCTTATTTCGGGATTCCCCCGGCCCTACATTTGATAATGCACCAGAATTCACCGTCAAGGTCTGGGATGAATCAGCCACTCTATTCGGCTACCAAATATCACACACCTCCCCATACTGTCCCCAAGGAAATAGTGTGTGCGAGAGAAGTCATCGTTCTCTCCTTAACCAGGTACGGGCCCGAATTATACAAACGGGCAATGACGACTGGCCAGCCCATGAGAAAATCGTTCAGTGGGGCCTGAACATATGCCCTAGGGATGATGGGGTCACCTCCCATAAGCGAGTCTTCAGGGGAAGCCCCGCTCCTTCTGCCCCTCCACCAGCACCTTCAACCCCCTCCCCCACCCTCCACCACCGACCCCCTACACCTCTTCAAGAGGCGCCTCCACCACCTCCAACAACAATAAGATTTACAGCCCGACACAATCACCTCCAACGCCTACAAACCAGAAGACTCTGTCGTAGTGACCCGCCTACCTACCCCAGACAAAGTATCTCCCCGATTCGAAGGCCCCTTCACCATCATCAAAGTCCCCAACCCATACCAAGTTATCATTCAACATCATGGGGAAGTATCGTAACCGACACGTGCACACCTTCCAACCCACTGACAATAACACCCCGCCAAACCGCGCACCACACACCTCCCACCTCGCTGCACTGCCCTCTCCTCCACCCACTGACTCCTACCCCTACTCCTCACCTTCCCCCTCCGCCTCACCTGCCACAACCCCCTCCCCCACTGCACCCTTACCTGACCCACCACCAACCTCCTCGGATTCCAGAACATCTCCAACCTACCCCCCTAGCACACCCCACACTGCCGCCTCACCATCACCTCCTCCGCCAACCCACAACTTTCCATCACTGACCCATGCCCCTACCAACCCACCAACAACACATCACTCCGCAACAACTCCCACCCTAGCCACCACGGAAACAACCACCCACACCACACCGCCATGACACACACCTCCCCCCACCTCTGCTCTCCCGTCCACACCTCCCACACTACCTCACCTATGAGCTCTCCACATGCAGAAACACCACCCACCACCCACACTGCCCACACACCCTCACCTTTCCACTCCTTACCCACTGATCACGCCCACTATACATGCCACTTCTCACCACATGCTCCACCAACCTCCCACACCCTAAACAGGACACCCACACCACCACGTGGCCTCACAGCGTCACCCCCCACGCCCGTCCTCACTACCACCACCACTATATCCAGATGCCTCTCACGCCCATCAACCAGGTACATCCCTACACCCACTCCTTCATCACTGACATAATCACACGCACCTCCACACGTGACACACACCGCCAATACTACCCCCTTCACACTCAGCCTACATCAGGCAAGGTGGAAAATTCCACCGACCCAATTCCCCAGGGGGAGCCGCTGCTCCTGCCCTAACCTCCTCCATAAAAGCCCAAGGACCTCACCCCTAGCCAGCATACAGCTGCCAGCCCCGCACCGAGCATCATCACCAGAGATGAGGATCCAACGTATTGTAAGGCATCCCCAACACAGACCTGGACAGAGAATACAAGGGACACACCAACTCCTCTGCAGCCTCCGTCACACTTCACACACTTCCATGCCCCACATCACGTTCATCCCTCACCAAGAACCCAACCACATCACACAACACTGGACCACCCTCCTCCAACACATCACACCTACGCACCATACCTCCACCACAAGCACATACCACCTCCAGTCACTGGGCCGTGACTTTTTCACCACAGACGGTGGTAAAATGTGCATTCCCGCCGCGCGCCGGACCCCCCCCACCCCAGGAGGATACCACAGTGGGCCAGGTAAGCAAGACGCTGGCCCAGAGCGAGATGGGCGCAGGTGCGCCCCAACCTTGTGTCCCTCTTCCCCTCAACAGGACCAACCACAACGTTACAAGGATGCGAGACTACTTCTCGGCCGGACCAGCCCTCGTCAGGATCGGGGTGGGACTGCTCCAGATACAGTCCCATGCAGCATTGCGGTAACAGCCATTGTACGTACCGGCGAAGGGACGGCCACCTTCCCCCTGCAACACCGCGGTAATGGCCACTGTACATACCGGGGAAGAGACGGCCACTGTACACCCTTCTAGTGCAGCCACATCTAGAACCCACCTCGGTGTGATGGCCACTGTACGCGCACCGACAGGCAAAGGCAGGAGGAGTGGAACTGCAACGATGGCCACTGTACGCGTCGGTGAGGGAATGGCCACTGTACGTCCCTCATCCACCTCCTCCTCCTCCTACGGGAGTAGTACTGCGGTAACGGCCTCTGGACGTACCGGGGAGGGAATGGCCACTGTACGTCCCTCAGCTACTTCCTCTTGGGCAAGCAGACCTGTGGCAACGGCCACTGTACACGAAGGGGATGGAACGGCCACTGTACGTCCCTCATCTGCCTCTTCCTCCTTCGGGAGCAGCACCGCGGCGAAGGCCACTGTACATGCCGCGGAATGAACAGCCACTGTATGCCCTTCTGCTGCTAGCCCAAGGGCCTGTGGAACCGTGACAACGGTCGCTGTACGCGTCGGGGAAGAGATGACTACTGTATGCCATTTGTCCACAGTCCTGAGCGTTCTCCAGGAGGAGAAGGTCCCTTGCGTGGCCCACTCTCCACCCTGCGGCCGCGTGGGATGCCCCTCTGTCTCTCCCTCCAGGTGTGGTTCCCCGGAGGTGCTGCCGTTCCAGAAATGGTGGTGGGCCCTTGTTGCTGAAGGTGGGGTCCATGCCCTCCAGCCTGCCCCTGGACGAAGCCGGGTCCTGACGGCCGCCATGCAGAAGAGGTGCCGCAATCAACCCCTGATGGCGCCCCAACCTAGAGGCGACTGCAGTCCTAGGCCTCCCAGGGCCAGCTCTCGGACCCCAGGGCGGGACCGCCCAGGCCCCACTCACTGTCGGCCCTCTGCCCGGAGTAAGAAGTGGCAGACCCGACTCCTGACACTGTTTGGCCCCAGCCCCGAGGGCCCCTCACCAGGTCGAGGCCCTGACAGGAAAGGGCCTCCCTGCACCCTAGACCAGAAACACACCCGGGCCGTGACGCCCCTTGCCTTCTGAAGGAGGGCTCACCAGTAGAGCTCCCTCCGACTCCTGGGCGCCACCTCGAATGAGCCCTGACCTCGGCAGCCCAGTGACAAAGTAGTGAGGCCCCAGTGTCGTATTAGAGACTCAATAGTGACAGTGACTGTGTGTGGTACAGAAACAGTGAGACCGGAACACCACTCGTAAAGTGTCTACCCCAATCTACTCACAGTGCTGTGTTAGTACCTAAGTTCCCAGGACTAGAGCAATATACAAATGTGTGGCGATACCCAAGTGCAAACAGACCAGTGTAGAACGCAGAGTCCAAAGGACCGAGTGTATGATCAGTGTCACCACCCCTATGTGATATTCTCTTGTGCAGTAACTCAGGTGTAACAGTGTCTATGTAACTTAGTGTACCAGTATTAACTAACCGGTCACTATACCCATTCCACATTCAGTGCCCCATTGTATGTATATTGTAAGGAAGTTGGATTAAGGCAATATATGTGTTAAGGTGTCTTGCCGAGCTTTTATGCCTTGTTCCTTTGTAAGTGTTCTATTTCCGGTCTAGGAAGAGGACCCGGCTCAGACGCTGGTGTCTTTAGAACGAGATGTCAGACTAAAAACATCCAACATAACATACTGTAATATAATTAATACAAATAGAACACGCATATATAACGTAGCGTGAACTGTTTATATTTATGATAAATTGGAATTAAAATATCATTGATGGCATGTGACAGCAACCCGCCATTTCAGTGGTCCTATATCATTTAATTTCAGCTACATTTGGTGCAAGTTAGGTTCATAATACAAAGTTTGTTCGGACTGTTAATTACGTTTAGTAGGTATCTTGACTCATTCAGTCTCTATGTGGGCAGAAATTAAATGTTGAGTACATACTGGAACCCAACATTTTGCTCATTCCCTTCACGCATACGCACAAGACAGTTCAGTGTTTAAGTTATTCACAAGAGATTTGTATTCAAAACAAACGCACGAGGACTAATGCTTAAAATAATACAAATTAGACCACGTTAGGTTAGATAAAGTAAGGTATTGTAATTGCTTTGGAGGGCCTGATGGGACAACAACACGGTCTCCTCAAACCGTGGCAACACGGGTCTTGTGGTGTGCATGGGTGAAGGGAGTGAGGGAAATGTTGAGTCCTAGTATTTATTCAACATTAAATTTCTGCCCACATAGAGACTGAATGAGTCAAGATACCAACTAGGCGCAATCTACAGTCTGAATAAACCACGTGTTAAAGATCTAACTTGCACTAAATGTCGTACAAATTAAATAATATAGGACCACTGAAAGGGCGGGTTGCCATCACATGCCATCAATGATATTGTAATTTCCGTTTATGATAAATATAAACAATTCACGCTACTTTATATATACGTGATCTTTTTGTATTTGTTATGCTGGCTGTTTTTAGTCCGACCTCTCGTCCTAAAAACGCCCGCGACTGAGCGGGGTCCTCTTTCCGGACCGGAAATAAAGCACCAACAGAGGAACAGGGCATAAAAACTCGGCAGGACACCTTAACACATCTATTGCATTAATTCAATACACCTTACAATATAAAAACAGAGAGACACTGGATATGGTATGAACAGGAAGACAGAGCGGGTTTACTGACACACACTATACACACAAGAATGTCAAGGGCAGAATTCATACATATATTATATGTTGATAATCACTAGAACATGGCATCGGTATTATTAAAATACCTGCCGTCGCCGGACCACCCACCCCGCCACCCCTCATCCCGCCACCAAGCCACTACCACACCGCCACCCCAGGAGGACACCACGGCGGGGCTATTGACCCGGAACAAGAGGGTCACCGGGACATCTCTGTCCTGAGTCCCTCTTCCCCGCAACTGTTCCAACACCAAGTAAGCGGGAAGAGGCAACGACCCTGCAAGCGGGGCAGCCTTCACCAGGTTCGGGATGGGACTGATCCAGAGTCAGTCCCATGCAACACCGCGGTACAGCCACCGTACGTACTGGGGAAGGAGCGGTCACTGTTCGCCCTTCAGTTGTTTTCCCCCTGTGACACCGCCATCACGGCCACCGTACGTGAGGGGAAGGGAGCGGCCACCATACGCCCTTCAGTCACAGCCACCTCTGGGGACTGCCTTGGGGCGTTAGTTATTGAACGCGCCCTGACTGGCAGAGAGAGGAGTAGTGGAACCGCGATCACGGCCACAGTACGTGACGGGGAGGAAGTGGCCACCGTACGCCCCTCATCCACTATTTTCTCCTACTACGGAAGTAACAACGCGTTCACGGCCACTGTACGTGATGGGGAAGGAGCGACCACCGTACGCCCTTCAGTTACTTCCCAAAGGGCAGGCAGGCCCATGGTTACTGCCATTGTACGTACCAGGGTAAGTAGACCCTCGGCTACGGCCTCTGTACGTACCGGAGAGGGAGCTGCCCCTGTGCACCCCTCTCCTGCCTTTTCCTCCTATGGGAGTAACACCACGTTCACGACCACCGTAATTGATGGGGAAAAAGCAGCCATCGTACGCCCATCAGTTACTTCCCGGCAGGTAGACGGCCCCACGGCTACAGCCACTGTGCGTGCAAGGGTAAGTAGAGTCTTGGCTATGGCCTCAGCACACACCAGAGAGGGCGCTGCTCCAGTGCACCCCTCTCCTGCCTTTTCCTCCTTCGGGAGCAGCACCACCAGCACTGTCTCAGTACGTGCGGGGGAAGGAGCGGCCACCGTACGCCCTTCAGCTGCGAGCCCTAGGAGTCACGAAACCACGTTCACGGCCACGGTACGTAACGGGGAGGGAGTGGCTACCGTACGCCCCTCATTCGTGATTCCAAAGGCCCTCCCTAAGCGGGAGGTCCCTTGCGCGGCCGACCCCTTTCCTCTCGGCTGCGTGGGACGCCCTTTGTCTCCCAACAGGAGCGGTTCCCTGGAGGTGCTGTCGGAGTGGTGGCGTGGCTCAGTCCAAGCCCTACCACCTACCCCTGGGAGGTCCCTGTCCCTGACGGACACCCGACGGAGGCGGCGCTGCAGTTCACCCCTGACGGCGCTCTCTCCTGTAGGCTGCTGCAGTCCCTGGACTCCCAGGTCTGGCCGGCAGCCCCTAGGCCCAGACAACCTGAGCTCTCTCTCTCCTCGGAGCCAGAGGCACCAGGCCCACCTCCTGCAGCTGTTTGGCCCTAGTCCCAAGGGCCACCTCTCAGGTCGAGGCCCCCAGACCGGAGGGCCTCCCTGCACCCCACTGACGAGGCCCCAGTGCGAGGGCCTCCTCTCAGGTCAAGGCCCCCAGACAAGAGGGCCTAACTGCACCCCAACGACGACTACGACCTGGGCAGTGATGCACCTGTGGGCAGTGCTTTGCCCCCTACAGGAGGGCTCCCCATAGGGCCCCTCTCTCATGCCCCGGACACGCAGCAGGTGATGCCCAGGAAAATACGGGTATACAGTGACTCTAATAACGCTAGTGCCGTGAACAGTCAAGATGGAAGTGCACAGTGATAAGTGACAGAGAGAAGGCCCAAGTAATATATAAGTGACTAAAGTTACCCATAGTGTATGGAGACCCGATACTTGGCAGAGTAGAAAAGATCAATAACTATATACGGGGGGACTTATAGAAATCGTGGGTTAAGATCAGTGGTGTGCGGGAATCATCAGAAACCTGTGAACGAGTGCTATTGTGACTAAGTGACTTCCGCAAGTGTCGCGACCCGCACCCTACCCACTTATGGTAATATTCCCCCAGCTCTTGGTCAGGTCCTCTCCTGGTGTACCGAACTTAATATATAAAACGCCAACTCTGCCTAGAAACCATATACGGGTATTGTAATATTAAAACCCAGTATTCATTTATAAGTGAAGAGTGACATATTTTGAGTGTAACTATAATCATTTGTATTTGAAGGCTAACCCTGAGTTTCCTGTCTCCAAGCATATCCAATATCTCTTGGTGTATATTGTAACGGCATAGGAATTGAGACAATAGATGTGTTAAGGTGTACTGCCTGGTTTTTATGTCCTGTTCCTTTGTGGGTGCTTTATTCCGGTCCGGAAAGAGGACCCCGCTCAGTTGCTGGTGTTTTTAGGACGAGTGGTTGGACTAAAAACACCCAGCATAACACTGGTGGCCAGCGGTGGTCCTGGATCCGAATAAAGCACGGAGGAACGATAAAGGAAACTTGCACAATGGCAGCCAAACCTCACATCCAATTGCCAAAATTCAACCCTGAGCAATATGACATTGACGTATACTTGGATATGGTCAAACCCCTCCTAGACATCGAGTTCGACACCGACAGAGAAAAGATAGCCGTCACACTACCCAACCTGGCCAAAATAATTGCTACTGTAACTCCGAAAATCGTCCTGAAACTAAAATGGGATCAATTCAAACAAATTGTGCAACAGGCAGTGACGCCATCTCTGGGCACAGTTGTAGACTTATTGCAACTAGACATCCTCACATATGACGGAAGGCTCGATGACACATTCATCCAGGCTAGGCGGCTCGTCACCGCTGCGTACCCGGGCACAGACGCAAAAACCCGGGAACAACTTATATTCCTCAAACTCCTCAGGATGCTCCCCGGTTTCATTAAAGAACATTTTATAATGCATGAACCGACCTGAATAAAGAAATCAAATTAATAAGGTGCCTTCTAGCCGTCCACTCCTCCCCCCAGCGCATCGGCGAAATCAAGCAATTCCCCACGGATCTCATCGCCGTAAATCCGTGGGAATTTTCTCCTTGCTGCCCTGAGTGTCCAATCCACAACATCCGTGAGCAGCTAAAAGCTGCCCGACGCAGCAAAACTACACAAAGGCGTCTACAAGCCTCCCCACCAAATGCCGATTGCCCCAAGCCTCAGGGAAGGAAAATACGATGAAGGCACAGAGGGCGCCCCCCCACTGCCCCTGCATCCAACCGTAATGACGGGGGCCACCTCACATCTCCCCCAGTTTATGACAGGGGGAAACGTCATGTTTCCTTATCCTCCCCTCTCAGTATCTCTTCTATTTTGCCTTACCCTATTCCTACCCCTATTCCTAACCTTCCCACCTCACACACCACTCTCTCCACTACTACCGCCTCCCCCCTTCCTATTCCTCCCCAACACAAAGCCTGCCTCCCCCTTCACAGGCCTCCTAGAACCCTTACCTCATCTTCCCCTAACCTACTTCCCAAAACCGCCTCCTCCTGTCTACTGCCTCCCACCTATCACCCCGCACCACCCACCACCATCACTTCACCGCCACTCATCTTCCTCACCAACATGGCCAACTCATTTGCCTTCCCTATCACACCATCCTCCTCCTCACTCTCACCTGCCTCTCTTTCCTCGCTCACCTCCCCCACCCCACCCTCAACCTCACCATACCCACAAACCCTTTCCCCCACTTCACCTTCACCGAACCCACCACCACCTTCCTCCGATTCTGATCCTTCACCAACCTCACCTCTGCCTGCATCTCCTACGGCTACCCCACCTCCTCCAACCCACCACTCTCAATCACTGCCTGCTACGCCTACCACCAACACCCCACGCAACATATCACCCACAAACTCTCCACGTGCACCAACCCCACCTGCCACCCACTCCACCCACTCATCCACTCCTGGCCACCCATTACCCAACGACCATGCCCGCTACACAAGACACCCCACACCACCACCAACAACCGCCCACAACCATGACGGGAAGCCCATGCCGCCACGTGCCCAACCACAATCAGCACCTATGCCCACCCTCACCATCACGACCACCAGATCAGGACGCCTCTCCCGCCCACCATCTAGCTACACCCCCACACCTCTATCTCCTCCCCATCCTGCTCCCCATTCCCCAACACATGCCACCCACACTCCAAACACTGCCCCCATCACCCTCCCCCTTCATCAGGCATCGCGGAAACTTCCCACTTCACCACCAGAGATCAAGATTAAGAGGGTACTATGGCGCCCCTACGACCGCCCCACCATCAGAATAAGGGCGACACACCAGCTCCTCCAGCTCCTACGCCAGACCACCAAACAATCGTCCCTACGCCTCACCCTGAACCCTCACCAGGAGCCAAACCTCACCAATCGCCATTGGACCAACCTCCTCCAACACCTCAAGCCGGCCCACCAGACATCCACCACCACAACATACCACCTCCAGTCATGGGGCCGTGACTTCTTGACCATGGAGGGTGGTAAAATACCTGCCGCCACCGGACCACCCACCCCGCCACCCCCCATCCCACCACCAAGCCACTACCACACCGCCACCCCAGGAGGACACCACGGCAGGGCTATTGACCAGGAACAAGAGGGTCACCGGGACATCCCTGTCCTGAGTCCCTCTTCCCCGCAACTGTCCCAACACCAAGTAAGCGGGAAGAGGCAACAACCCTGCAAGCGGGGCAGCCTTCACCAGGTTTGGGGTGGGACTGATCCAGAGTCAGTCCCAGGCAACACCGCAGTACGGTCACCATACGTACTGGGGAAGGAGCGGTCACTGTTCCCCCTTCAGTTGTTTTCCCCCTGTGACACCGCCATCACGGCCACCGTACGTGAGGGGTAGGGAGCAGCCACCGTACCCCCTTCAGTCACAGCCACCTCTGGGGACGGCCTCGGGGCGTTAGTTATTGAATGCGCCCCGACTGGCAGAGAGAGGAGTAGTGGAACCGCGACCATGGTCACTGTACGTGACGGGGAGGGAGTGGCCACCATACGCCCCTCATCCACTATTTCCTCCTACTACGGGAGTAACACCGCATTCATGGCCACAGTACGTGACGGGGAAGGAGTGGCCAATGTACCCCCTTCAGTTACTTCCCAAAGGGCAGGCAGGCCCACGGTTATGGCCACTGTACGTACCAGGGTAAGTAGACCCTCGGCTACGGCCTCTGTACGTACCGGAGAGGGAGCTGCCCCTGTGTACCCCTCTCCTGCCTTTCCCTCCTATGGGAGTAACACTGCGTTGACAGCCACCGAACGTGACGGGGAAGGAGTGGCCACCGTACGCCCTTCAGTTACTTCCCAGCAGGCAGGCAGGCCCACGGCTACAGCCACTGTGCGTGCAAGGGTAAGTAGACCCTTGGCTACGGCCTCAGCATGCACTGGAGAGGGCGCTGCCCCCGTACACCCCTCTCCTGCTTTTTCCTCTTTCGGGAGCAGCACCGCCAGCATTGTCTCAGTACGTGCAGGGGAAGGAGCGGCCACCGTATGCCCTTCAGCTGCGAGCCCTAGGAGTCACGAAACCGCATTCACGGCCACTGTATGTGATGGGGAGGGAGCGGCCACCGTACGCCCCTCATTCGTGATTCCGAAGGCCCTCCCGAAGCAGGAGGTCCCTTGCGCAGCCGGCCCCTTTCCTCTCGGCTGCGTGGGACGCCCTTTGTCTCCCAACAGGAGCGGTTCCCTGGAGGTGCTGTTGGAGTGGTGGTGTGGCCAAGTCCAAGCCCTACCACCTACCCCTGGGAGGTCCCTGTCCCTGACGGACATCCGACGGAGGTGGTGCCGCAGTTCACCCCTGACGGCGCTTTCTCTTGTAGGCGGCCGCAGTCCCCGGACTCCCAGGTCTGGCCAGCAGCCCCTAGGGCCAGAAAACCTGGGATCTCTCTCTCCTCAGAGCCAGAGGTGCCAAGCCCACCTCCTGCAGCTGTTTGGCCCTAGTCCCGAGGGCCACCTCTCAGGTTGAGGCCCCTAGACCGGAGGGCCTCCCTGCACCCCACCAACGAGGCCCCAGTGCGAGGGCCTCCTCTTAGGTCGAGGCCCCCAGACAGGAGGTCCTCCCTGTACTCCAACGACGACTATGACCCGGGCAGTGACGCCTCTGTGGGCAGTGCGTTGCCCCCTACAGGAGGGCTCCCTGTAGGGCCCCTCTCTCACGCCCTGGACATGCAGCACGTGATGCCCAGGAAAATACGGGTATACAGTGACTCTAATAACGCTAGTGCCATGAACAGTCAAGATAGAAGTGCACAGTGATAAGTGACAGAGTGAAGGTCCAAGTAATAATAAGTGACTAAAGTTACCCATAGTGTATGGAGACCTGATACTTGGCAGAGTAGAAAAGATCAATAACTATATACGGGGGGACTTACAGAAATCGTGGGTTAAGATCAGCGGTGTGCAGGAATCATCAGAAACTTGTGAACTAGTGCTATTGTGACTAAGTGACTTCCGCGAGTGTCGTGACCCACACCCTACCCACTTATTGTAATATTCATTCCCCCAACTCTTGGTCACGTCCTCTCCTGGTGTACCGAACTTAATATATAAAATGCCAACTCTGCCTAGAAACCGTATACGGGTATTGTAATATTAAAACCCAATATTCATGTATAAGTGAAGAGTGACTTATTTTGAGTGTAACTATAATCATTTGTATTTGAAGGCTAACTCTGTGTTTCCTGTCTCCATGCATATCCAATATCTCTCTGTGTATATTGTAACGGCGTAGGAATTGAGACAATAGATGTGTTAAGGTGTACTGCCTGAATTTTATGTCTTGTTCCTTTGTGGGTGCTTTACTTCCGGTCCGGAAAGAGGACCCCGCTCAGTCGCTGGTGTTTTTAGGACGAGAGGTCAGACTAAAAACACCCAGCATAACAATTAAGAACAGTGAATAATTGTCATTTGGTGTTCTGGACAGGATGCACAATATATGGTTGGAACAACGGATCTGGTTGGTTTATATTTGTATATATTTGTTATAGCACGCGGCACGTCACCAGGGCCTGTCACTTTGCCGCGGCGACACCTGTACTGGTTTTCTTGTCTTTCTACCACTAAGAGAGTTTCTTCACATTTAGCCACTTTATATATATGTTCTCTGACCCTGATTTACTGCCCTGAGATTCACTACTATAGTGCGCTACTTCACATTAACTTCCGCACTGTTTCACTGTCACCTTTGTCATTGTCTCTGAGTGTTGCACTTATACATTACAGATGAGATGCGTTGAAGTCGCCACTCAAACCCAGTACCTGGGTTAACAGAGGTGGCACCCGGGTGTGGGAGGGGGCCCTCCAGGGGAACCCTCCTGCGGGAGACAGGAGATCGCCCGCAGGGGTGTCGCCTCCCGGACTTGCTTCGTCCGGGGGGTGCAGGGAGGCCCTTCAATCTGGGGGCCTTGACCTGGTGAGTGGCCCTCCTGTAGGGGCCTCATCGGTGGGGTGCAGGGAGGCCCACCGGTCTGGGGCCTCGACCTCCAAACAACTCCAGGAGCCGGGCCTGTCGCCTCTTACTCCTGGCAGAGGGCCGTGGGGGAGTGGGGCCCAGACGGCCCTGCTCAGGGGCCTGGTGACCGGCACTGGAGGTCCGGGTGCTGCGGTCGCCTATAGGTCAAGGTGCCGTCAGGAGGGAACTGCAGCACCTCTTCCATGGGGCGTCCGTCGGGGGCCGGGGTCATCCAGGGGTTGGCTGCAGGAGTGGAACAGGACCACTCCACCACTCTAGGAACGGCAGTACCTCTGGGGAACCACACCTGGAGGGAGAGAGAGAAGGGCGTCCCATGCAGCCAAGTGGTAAGGGGCCGGCCACACAAGGGACCTTCCCCTCCGGGAAAACCCTAGGAACTGTAGATGAAGGGCGTATGATGGCCGCTCCTTCCCCCACAGGTACGATGGCCGTGTTGGCGGTTCTGCAGCTCCTAAGGGCAGCAGCTGAGGGGCATATGGTGGCCGCTACTTCCCCTACACGTACGATGGCCGTGTTGGCGGTGCTGCTTCTGAAGGAGTAAGAGGCAGATGAGTGGCATACGATGACCGCTCCCTCCCTGGCACTTACGATGGCCGTGTCCGCGGTTCTGCCTGCCCAGAGGGAAGTAACTGAAGGGCGTACGATGGCCGCTCCTTCTCCCACACGTACAATGGCCTTGTTGGCAGTGTTACTCCCGTAGGAGGCGGAGGAAGTGGATGAGGGGCGTACGATGGCCGCTCCCTCCCCGACACGTACGATGGCTGTGCTCGCGGTTCCACTTCTCCTTCCTTTGCCTTTTGGTGTGCGCTCGATAGCTACTTCACCGAGGCCGTCTCCAGATAGGTCTGTAACTGAAGAGCATACGATGGTCGCTCCTTCCCCCACACGTACGATGGCCGTGTTGGCAGTGTTACAGGGGGAAACAACTGAGGGGCATACGATGGCCACTGCCTCCCCAGTACGTACGATGGCCATATCCGCGGTGTTGTTTGGGACTGTTTCTGGAGCAGTCCCACCCTGAACTTGGTGAAGGCTGCCCCACTCGCAGGGTCATCTCTTCTTCGTGCTTGGTCATTGTTGGGTCGGTTCCATTGAAGAGGGACTGAAGGTAGGGGCGCTCTGGCGCCGTTCTCGCTCCGAGTCAGTCTTACCCTGCCCTGGCCTGCTGTGGTGTCCTCCTGCAGTGGTGGTGGGGCTGGGAGTTGGCAGTGAGGTGGGATGTGGCAGGGTGGTTGGTCTGGCGGTGGCAGAGGTGTGTATTTACCACCTTCCGCGGTCAAGAAGTCACGGCCCCGTGACTGGAGGTGGTATGTGCTGGTGGTGGACGTCTGGTGGGCCGGTTTGATGTGCTGGAGGAGGGTGGTCCAGTGGTAAGTGGTGGTGTTTGGCTCTTGGTGGAGGTTGAGGGTGAGCCAGAGCGACGAAGGTTGTGTGGTGTGGCGTAGGATACGGAGGAGTTGTTGGGTTCCCCGTAGTCTGACGGGTAGGCGGTCGTGGGGGCACCATAGTACCCAGTCAATTCTCATCTCTGGTGATGGTGCTTGGTGCACTTTCCACCTTGCTTGATGGAGGGGGAGCGTGATGGGGGTGGTGTTGGGGGTATGGGTGGTATGTGGTGGGGAATGTTGGGTACTAGGGCGGGTAGGGATTGGTGTAGGGGTGTATCTAGATGTTGGGCGTGAGAGGCGTCCTGATTTGATGGTAGTGGTGGTGAGGGTGGGTGTTGGTGGTGAAGGTGGGGAGGCCGTGGTGGTGTGGGAGTTCTAGTGTAGTTGGGGGCGGTTGTGGGTGGCGGTGTGGGGTGCCGTGTGTAGTGAGAATGGTTGGTGTGTAAGAGGTGGCCAGGAGTGGACGAATGGGTGGAGTGGGAGGCGGGTGGGGTTGGTGCACATGGGGCGTTGATGGGTGATGTGTTGCGTGGGGCGGTGCATGCTGGGGTGCGGGTGGGGTGTGAGGTGAGTTGTGGCGGTACAGTGGTGGTGGTTGTTTCCGTGGCGGTGAAGGTGGGAGTTGGTGCTAGGTGGTGTGGTGCGGTGTTGGTGGTGGGCGTAGTGGGCGGTGATTGAGAGTGGTGGGTTGGAGGAGGGGGGGTGGGCGTAGGAGATGCAGGCAGAGGTGAGGTTGGTGCAGGATCAGAATCGGAGGAAGGTGATGGTGGGTCAGATGAAGGTGAAATGGGGGAGGGGGTCGGTGGGTATGGTGAACTTGAGGGTGGGATGGGGTAGGTGAGCGAGGAAAGGGAGCTGGGTGAGGGTGAGAAGGAGGAGGGTGTGATAGGGAAGGCGAATGGGTTGGCCGTGTTGGTGAGGAAGATGGGTGGTGAGGAAGTGATGGTGGTGGGTGGTGCGGGGTGGTAGGTGGAAGGCAGTAGACAGGAGGAGGTGGTTTTAGGAAGTAGGTTAGGGGAAGATGAAGTAAGGGTTTTAGGAGGCCTGTGAAGGGGAAGGCAGGCTTTGTGTTGGTGGGGAATAGGAGGGGGGGAGGCGATAGTAGTGGAGAAAGTGGTGTGTGAGGTGGGAAGGTGAGTAGTAGTAGGGGAAGGTAAAACGGAAGAGATAGTGAGAGGAGAGGAAAAGGAAACATGACGTTTCCCCCTGTCATAGACTGGGGGAGATGTGAGGTGGCCCCCGTCATTACAGTGGGATGCGGGGGCAGTGGGGGGGCGCCTTCTGTGCTTTCTTCGTGGCAGTTTCCGTCCCTGAGGCTCGGGGCAATCGGCTTGTAGGCGCCCTTGTTTCGTTTTGCTGCACCGGGCAGTTTTTAGCTGCTCACGGATGTCGTGGATTGGGCATTCGTGGCAGCAAGGAGAAAATTCCCACGGGTTGACAGCGATGAGATTCGTGGGGAATTGATTAATTTCGCCGATTCGTTGAGGGGTGGAGTGGACGGCTAGAAGGCGCCTCATTAAATTGATTTGTTTATCCAGGTCTCCTGTCGGTTCATGTATTATAAAATGTTCTTTAATGAAACCGGGGAGGATCTTGAGGAGTTTGTGGAATATAAGTTGCTCCTGGGTTTCCGCGTCTGTGTCTGGGTACGCAGCGGTGACGAGCCGCCTAGCCTGGACGAAAATGTCGTCCAGGCTGCCGTCGTAGGTGAGGGCGTCGAGTTGTGAAAGGGCGATAACTCTGCCCAGTGAAGGCATGACAGCCTGTTTCACAATGTGTGAGAATTGGTCCCATGTCAATTCGGGGACGATTTTTGTGGCTACAGTAGCAACAATTTTGCCCAGGTTGGGCAGTGTGACTGCTATTTTCTCTCTGTCAGTGTCAAATAAATATCTAAGAGAGGTTTTACCATATCCAAGTAGACGTCAATGTCATATTGTTCAGGGTTGAACCTTGGCAATTGGATGCGAGGTTTGGCTGCCATTGTGCAAGTTTCCCTTATTGTGTTCCTCCGTGCTTTAATCGGATCCAGAACCACCGCTGGCCATCACTGTTATGCGGGGTGTTTTTAGTCCGACCTCTCATCTTAAAAACGTCCGCGACTGAGCGGGGTCCTCTTTCTGGACCGGAAATAAAGCACCAAAAAAGGAACAGGGCATAAAATCTCGGCAGGACACCTTAACACATCTATTGCATTAATTCAATACACCTTACAATATAAAAACAGAGAGACACTAGATATGGTATGAACAGGAAGACAGAGCGGGTTTACTAACACACACTATACTGTACACACAAGAATGTCAAGGGTGGAATTCATACATATATTATATGTTGGTAATCACTAGAACATGGCATCGGTAATATGAACAGTGAATAATTGTCATTTGGTGTTCTGGACAGGATGCACAATATATGGTTGGAACAACGGGTCTGGTTGGCTTATATCTGTATATATTTGTTATAGCACGCGGCACATCACCAGGGCCTGTCACTTTGCCGCGGCGACACCTGTACTGGTTTTCTTGTCTTTCTACCACTAAGAGAGTTTCTTCACATTTAGCCACTTTATATTTATGTTCCCTGACCCTGATTTACTGCATTGAGATTCACTACTATAGTGCGCTACTTCACATTAACTTCCGCACTGTTTCACTGTCACCTTTGTCACTGTCTCTGAGGGTTGCACTTATACATTACAGACGAGACGCGTTGAAGTCGCCACTAATACCCAGTACCTGGGACAACAGAGGTGGCGCCCGGGTGTGGGAGGGGGCCCTCCAGGGGAACCCTCCTGCAGGAGACAGGAGATCACCTGTAGGGGTGTCGTCTCCTGGACTTCATTCGTCCGGGGGGTGCAGGGAGGCCCTTCAATCTGAGGGCCTTGACCTGGTGAGTGGCCCTCGTGTAGGGGCCTCGTTGGTGGGGTGCAGGGAGGCCCACCGATCTGGGGGCCTCAACCTGGTAGGTGGCCCTTGGGCTGGGGCCAAACAACTCCAGGAGCTGGGCCTATCGCCTCTTACTCCTGGCGGAGGGCCATGGAGGAGTGGGGCCCAGACGGCCCTGCTTAGGGGCCTGCTGACCGGCACTGGAGGTCCGGGTGCTGCAGTCGCCTATAGGTCAAGGTGCCGTCAGGAGGGAACTGCGGCACCTCTTCCATGGGGCATCCGTCAGGGGCTGGGGTCATCCAGGGGTTGGCTGCAGGAGTGGAACAGGACCACTCCACCACTCTAGGAATGGCAGCACCTCCGGGGAACCAAGTCTGGAGGGAGAGAGAGAGAGAAGGGTGTCCCACGCAGCCGAGAGGTAGAGGGCCAGCCGAGCAAGGGACCTTCCCCTCCGGGAAAACCCTAGGAACTGTAGATGAAGGGTGTACGAAGGCCGCTTCTTCCCCCACAGGTACGATGGCCGTGTTGGCGGTTCCACAGCTCCTGAGGGCAGCAGCTGAAGGGCGTATGATGGCCACTCCTTCCCCCACACGTACGATGGCCGTGTTGGCGATGCTGCTTCTGAAGGAGTAAGAGGCAGATGAGTGGCGTACGATGGCCGCTCCTTCCCTGGCACATACAATGGCCGTGTCCGCTGTTCTGCCTGCTCGAAGGGAAGTAACTGAAGGGTGTACGATGGCCGCTCCTTCCCCCACACGTACAATGGCCGTGTTGGCAGTGTTACTCCCGTAGGAGGAGGAGGAAGTGGATGAGGGGCGTATGATGGCCGCTCCCTCCCCGACACGTACGATGGCCGTGTTTGCAGTTCCACAGAAGGGTGTACGATGGCCGCTCCTTCCCCCACACGTACAATAGCCGTGTTGACGGTGTTACAGGGGGAAACAACTGAGGGGCGTATGGTGGCCGCTCCCTCCCCGGTACGTATGATGGCCATATCCGCAATGTTGCTTGGGACTGTTTCTGGAGCAGTCCCACCTCGAACCTGGTGAAGGCTGCCCCGCTTGCAGGGTCGTCTCTTCTTCCTGCGTGGTCGTTGTTGGGTCAGTTCCACAGAGGAGGGACTCAAGGTAGGGGTGCCCTGGCTCCCTTCTCGTTCCGAGTGAGTCTTACCCTGCCCTGGCCTGCTGTGGTGTCCTCCTGAGGTGGTGGTGGGGCAGGGAGACGGCAGTGGGGTGGGGGGTGGCGGGGTGGTTGGTCCGGCAGCAGTGGAGGTGTGTATTTTAGTATTATTTATTGTTATGCTGGGTGTTGTTAGGCCAACTTCTTGTCCTAAAAACACCAGCGACTGAGCGGGGTCCTCTTTCTAGACCGGAACTAGAACACTTACAAAGGAACAGGGCATGAAAACTCGGCAAGACACCTTAACACATATATTGCATTAACCTAATTTCCCTTGTAAAATACACACCTCCGCCGCCATCGGACCTACCACCCAGCCACCCTCCACCCCACTACCGAGCCGCAGCCCCACCACCACCCCAGGAGGACACCACAGCAGGCCTGGTCAGGGTGAGACTGACCCAGGGCGAGAAGGGCGCCGGGGTACCCCTACCTTGAGTCCCTCTTCTGCTCAACCGACCCGACAACAACTAAGCAGGAATGAGAGACGACCCTGCGAGTGGAGCAACCTTCACCAGGTTTGGGGTGGGACTGCTCCAGGAGCAGTCCTGAATAACGCCAAGGTAACGGTCACAGTATGTACCGAGGAGGGAGTGGCCACAGTACGCCCCTTAGTTGTTGCCCTTTGTAGCACCGCCACAACGGTCATAGTACGTGTGGGGGAAGGAGCGGCCACAGTACGCCCTTCAGCTACAGCCACCCCTGGAGACAGCCACGGAGCATTAGCTATTGAGCACGCTCCAACTGGCAAAGGAAGGAGGAGTGGAGCTGCGACAATGGCCAGAGTATGTGTTGGGGAGGAAGCAGCCACAGTATGCCCCTCATCCACTAACTCCTTCTCCTAAGGGAGTAACACCGTGGAAACGGCCACAGTACGTACTGGGGAGGGAGCAGCCACAGTACGCACCTCAGTTACTTCTCGTTTTGCAGGCAGAGCCGCGATAATGGCCACAGTACGTATTGGGGAGGGAGCAGCCACAGTACGCCCCTCATCTGCCTCTTCCTCCTTCGGGAGCAGCGCCCCCACAACGGCCACACTACGTATGGGGGAAGGAGCGGCCACAGTACGCCCTTCAGCTGCTACCCTTAGGGGCTGCGAAACTGTCACAATGGCCATAGTACGTGTGGGGGAAGGAGCGGCCACAGTACGCCCTTCATTCATATATCTCTAGGGTTCTCCCGGAGGAGAAGGTCCCTTGCGCAGCCAGAACACTACATCTCGCCTGTGTGGGACGCCCTTCCCTCTCTCCCTCCAGGTGTGGTTCCCTGGAGGTGCTGCCGTTCCAAGAGTGGTGGCGAGGTCCTGTCACGGTTCTGCGGCCAACCCCTGGACGACACCGGCCCCTGACGGACACCTGGCCAAGGAGGTGCCGCAGTTCACTCCTGACAGTGCCCCGCTCTGTAGGCGACTGCAGCGCCCGGACTCCCAGAGCCAGTCAGCAGGCCCCAGAGCAGAACTGCTTGGGCCCCGCTCCCCTACGGCCCTCCGCCCGAAGTAAGAGGCAACAGGTCCACCTACTGAAGTTGTTTGGCCCCAGCCCCGAGGGCCACCTACCAGGTCGAGGCCTCCAGACAGGAGGGCCTCCCTGCACCTCCCTGACGAAGCAGGCCCGGGCGGTGACGCCCCTGCAGGTGGTACATTGCCTCCTGCAGGAGAGCTCCCCAGAAGGGCCCCCTCCCACTCCTGGACGCCACCTCTGTTAGCCCAGGAACCAAGGGCATAGTGGCGACTTCAACGCATCTCCCGAGTCGCTCCTAAGTGAGTGAGAGACAGTGATAGATGGACCATGAAAATATAATATAAAGTGACGAACAGTGTATATCCATACCAGGGCAGAAATCAAGGGTCAGTGAGCACGGATTGTAAGCCAATTGTGATATATAGAAAATACTGTGACTATATTAGTGGCACCCCGAAAAAGACTAAGTCCAACCAGCAGAGGCTAAACCAGTAAAGTAGTGTCGCCGCAGCTAAGTGACAATTCCGAGTGCCGCGGCTCACGCCACATCGAAAATATAGCAATATCAACCCAAATGACCCTTTATTCCATTCCCATGTAGTGCATCAAGCAGAATATATCAAATGACAATTATACCTAAAAACTAACACCTATGCCGTGCTCTAGTGACTGACAAAATCTGTACAAGTGATCATCATTATAATCTGCCCCCGACATCATTGTTGTGTTTGTGCACTTTGTATCTGAAACCAAACTCTGTCACCCTTCCATTCTGTATCCAGTGTCTCTTTGTTTCCAAATTGTAACGTGTGTTGAATTAAGAAATTAAGACAATAGATGTGTTAAAGTGTACTGCCGAGTTTTTATGCCCTGTTCCTTTGTTGGTGCTTTATTTCCGGTCCGGAAAGAAGACCCCTCTCAGTCGCGTGCGTTTTTAGGACGAGAGATCGGACTAAAAACACCCAGTATAACACTAGTGGCAAGCGGTGGTTCTATATCCGATTAAAGCACGGAGGAACACAATAAGGGAAACTTGCACAATGGCAGCCAAACCTCACATCCAATCGCCAAGGTTCAACCCTGAACAATATGACATTGATGTCTACTTGGACATGGTGAAACCTCTCTTAAATATTGGGTTTGACACCGACAGAGAGAAAATAGCAGTCACACTGCCCAACTTGGGCAAAATAATCGCTACTATAGCCACAAAAATCGTCCGAGAATTGACATGGGACCAATTCTCACACATTGTGAAACAGGCTGTCATGCCTTCACTGGGTAGAGTTGTCGCCCTTTCACAACTCGATGTCCTCACCTACGACGGCAGCCTAGATGACACTTTCGTCCAGGCACGGCTCCTCGTCACCGCCGCCTATCCTGAAGCAACCACAGCCATTCTGGATCAACATACATTCAACACCCTGCTGAGAATCCTCCCAAGCACAGTCAGGGAACATTTCACTATATATGATCCCTCTGGCGATATGGAACGTGATATGCAACTCGTACGATGCCTCCTCGCCGCCCGCCGCACGACCCAGCCTATCCACACGGTGAGCAAATTCCCAATGACCAAGGCCCCACCACCCAAGCCATGGCCGCCACCCACACAACCTAGTATGGAGCCATCAATCACCGTCCCCAGGGCACACCCCCAGAAGAAACGCCCTAACCCCAGGGAAAACCACAACCTCATTTCAATTAACCCCTGGGAATTTACGATCTGCAGTCGCACCTGCCCACTGCACGACATCCGGGAGCAGCATAAAGCAAACCGACACAGGGCGTTCACTCAAGGGCGCCGAAAGGTACCCTTCCTGGAAGATGATGCCCCACAAGATGACGCCCCACCCATAACATACCCGGAGCCAGGTGATGAGGAGCTCGACAAGGAAGACCACGCTCAGCAGATGGATTTTTAGGTCCGCCCCCCCACCTCCTCACGGTGGCGGGGGCCACTTCACATAAGTACAGACCCCCAGTCTACGACAAAATATGCCTGAACGGGGTCAAAGCAAGGCTACTGGTGGACACGGGAGCTGCCAGGTCATGCCTGTACTCACATTTTTACTCCCGCCACAGTTCCGCATTCGGCCCCCTTCTCTCCACCTCAGCCAACCTCGTAGATGCGGGGCATGGCCCCCTGCCTATCCGTGGAGAAACACGGGCCTGAGGACTCAAACTCACCAGCAAGCTTCCACCAGACATCCCTTCATCGTCTTCGATTCCACCTGCCGTGCATATGATGGGTACCTGGGGCTGGACCTCCTGCAAAAACTACACACCACCATCGACTGTTACCAATGTCGCCTCCACTTCTGTCCAGCCTCCACCATCCCCCCAAAAAAAAAAACATCATAACCTTTCACCCAACACGTACACACCATCACCACCCACCAGTCATCTCCCCCAACCTCTCTGCACATGCAGTTCATCACCCCCTTCACCCAACACCTCACCTCCTCACCCACACACCTCACACTTTCCCTCACCTGTACCACTTACCCCTTCAACTTTTCCCGCCACCATCGCATCTGCTATCACCATTCCACCCCACCACGAGGCTTGGTTACAACTAAACAGACCCTCCGGTACCTCTGTCCTCTTCTCCCCAACCCTACCAGCCGGACCTCTTTCGTCATGTTTAGTTTCCCCAACGTTCCTCCCTCTCCATGACCATGCAGTCAGCGTTGCGAACCTCGCTGCCACACCACTTACCCTTCCACGAGGGCTAATCATAGGCGACATGGAGGAGGCCGAGCCCTATGAAACATCTCCCTCCGACCACCCCACTCTATCTACTCTACCTTCCCACCTCTCCACCTCCCAAACTAACAGCCTCCAACAATTACTCCTGGACTTCCAAGACCTTTTTTCATCAGGCCCAGCAGACATTGGCCACACTACCTACCTCAACCATGAAATCCACACCACCGGGCCACCCATCCGCCAACCCTCATGTCAGAAAAACCCTAAACAGCGTGCAGAGGAAGACCGGCAGGTCCGGGACATGCTCAATGCCGGCGTTATTTCTAAATCCACCAGCCCGTGGTCCTCCCCCGTCGAGCTGGTTAGAAAAAAGGATGACACCATGCGGTTCTGTGTGGACCACCGCAAACTCAATGATGTTACCATCAAGGATGCAACGCCCCTACCCAGAATCGATGATTCCCTCGACTCACTACACGGCTCATCATGGTTTTCCACCCTCGACCTACAATCGGGGTACTGGCAAGTCCCCATCCACCCAGAGGAGAAACAAAAAACGGCCTTTTCCACCTCCAATGGCAAGTACTATGAGTTCAATGTCCTCCCTTTCGAACTTTGCAATGCCCCAGCTACATTCTCCTACCTCATGGAGTTGGACCTAAGCGGCCTGACCTGGGAGATCTGCCTGGTGTATCTCAATGACGTCACTGTATTCAGCAGTACCTGGGCCGACCATCTCCACTGCCTCAAACAAGTCTTCATATGTATATGCCAGGCCGGGCTTAAACTGAAACCCTCCAAATGCGTTCTAGCCGAGAGATCCGTCTCCTTCCTAGGACACGTGATCGGAGCCGAGGGCATCTCCCCCGATCCCAACAAACTCCTGGCCATAACCGACCTCCCTCTACCTAGGGACGTCCACAAAACGCGAGCCTTCCTAGGCCTAACCTCATACTACTGTCATTTTGTCAAATGCTTTGCCGACATAGCCAAACCATTACAAGACCTAACATATTAGGGTGAACCTTTCGTGTGGACAGATACAAGGACAGCATTCGACACACTCAAATCGAAGTTCATTTCAGCCCCCATTGTAGCCTTCCCAGACTACAACCTCCCCTTCCATCTTTACACTGACGTCTCCCTCATTGCCATAGGGGCTGTACTTGCTCAGGTGCAGGATGGGCACGAACACATCATCGTCTGTGCCAACCGCACCCTTAATCAAGCTGAAAGAAATTACGCTGCCACAAAACGTGAGTGCCTTGGAATGATCTGGGCGTTAGATTATTTTCGTTCTTACATCTCCGGCACCCATGTTGTCATCATTACAGATCACCAATCACTCCAATGGCTATGTCAATCCAACATCACCAATGCCCAACTCATTCGATGGCGAGAGGCACTGGAAGAATTCGATTGAAAAATATCTTACCAGCCCGAAAAAATTACACACCAATGCCGATGCCCTTTCCTGCCTCCCCATCAACGCTATTCACCCCAAGCCTGACCTTATGCAAATGTGACCAAATAAACAATGCCCCACCTGGATCCCGCCACACACCTTCACCAAACTACACCAGCACGGCGAACACCTGTTCAACTCAGACAGCCACATCGTCCTCGACCCTGGCACCGCACATGATGCCATGCTACACCTTCACACCGACAATGTCATCCACCTTGGCACAAAGAAGCTTTTACAAGTCTTCAATGACATTTGTTGGACACCAAACCCCTCCACCATCACCAAAAACATCATTCAAGGGTGCCGAGCCTGTTCCTTAGGCAAGGATATCGCAAGCACACCTAGACCATTGGGGAAACTGTCTGCACAAAAACCCTGGCATCTACTCTAGGTTGATGTAGTTGGCCCTCTCACACATAAAGTGGGGTATAAATACATCATCACCTTCGTTGATGTTTATTTGAAATTCATCATTGCCTGCCCCGCTAAAGACCATAATGCCGTAACAATCGCAGATGCCTTAGTCCGCCACGTCTTCCTCTACTTCGGGATTCCCCAGGCCCTACATTCAAATAACGCCCCAGAATTCACGGGCAAGATCTGGGAGGAACTCGCAACATTATTCGGTTATCACATTTCCCATTCCTCTCCATACTGGCCACAGGGAAATAGTGTAGTCAAAATTGTGCAGTGGGGCCTTAACACATGCCCCGGAGATGATGGCATAACCCCCCATGAGCAAGTCTTCAGGGAAGCCAGCTCCTCTTGCCCCTCCGTCAACACCTTCAACCCCCTCCCCTACCCTTCACCACCGATCCCCTACACCACCTCAAAAGACGTCTGCACCACCTTCAATCCCAACAAGACCTCCAGCCTGACATAATCCCCTCCAACCCCTACAAACGAGGAGATTCCATCATCATGGCACGTCTGCCAACTCCCAGCAAAACGTCTCCATGATTCAATGGCCCCTCACTATCGTCAAAGTCCCTAACCCCTACCAGGTCACTATCGATCACCAGGGACAAACATGCAAATACCGCAAAAGACACATGCGTCCCTTCCAACCCACCAACAATGACCCAACACCCAACCGCACGCCACACACCTCCCACCGCGCACCACTCACCTCAGCATGTTCTGAGAATCACCCCCCCCCCCGATTCATATGCCTACTTCTTCTCACCTGCCTCGTCTAACTCACCCACCATCACGCCTCTGCCTCCTACATCCACACTTGACCCAGTCCCCCGATTCTGTTCCTGCATCAACCTCACCTCCGCCTGCATCTCTTACACCCACCCCACCTCCTCCGACCCACCACTCTCAACCACCGCCCACTATGCCCACCACCAACACCTCACCACACCACCCAGCACCAACTCCCACCTTCACCACCACGGAAACAACCACCACCACCGTACCTCCACGACTGCCCCCACACCCCACCCGCATCCCCCCACGCACCACCCCACGCACCACCTCACATGCACCAACTCCACCTGCCACCCACACCATCCAGTCACCCACCCTTGGCCACCCGTTACCCACCGACCATGCTCACTACACACGACACCCCACACGACCACCCACAACCGCCTCCAACCACGACGGGATGCCCACGCCACCACGTGCCACCCCACCTTCACCACAAACACCCACTCTCACCGCCACTACCACCAGATCAGGACGCCTTTCCTGCCCACCATCTAGATACACCCCTACACCAACACCTACCCCACCTATTGTCCCACAATCCCCCTCACATTCCGCCCATACCCCCAACACCACCCCCATCACGCTCCCCCTCCATCAAGCAAGGTGGAAAATTCCCAATTCCCAATTCCCCAAAGGACGATGCTCCTCCCACCAAATCCTTCCCCATAAAAAGCCCAGGACCTCATCCCTTGCCAGCATACAGCCCCTACTCCCGTACCAAGCATCACCACCAGAGATGAGAATCGACCGCATAGTATCGCGCCCCCACGACCGCCCGGCCGTCAGACTGTGGGGAACCTACCAGCTCCTCCGTAACCTACGCCACACCACACAACCTTCTATGCTCCGGCTCACCCGTAACCCTCACCAGGAACCAAACACCGCAATCTACCACTGGACCTCCCTCCTCCAGTACCTCACCCCGGCCCACCAGACAGCCACCACCAGCACATACCACCTGCAGTCACGGGACAGTGACTTTTTCATCACGGAAGGTGGTAAAATACACACCTTCGCTGCCACCAGACCTACCAATCCGCCACCCCCCACCCAACTACCGAGTCGCAGCCCCACCACCACCCCAGGAGGACACCACGACGGGCCAGGCCAAGGTGAGACTGACCCAGAGCGAGAAGGGAGCCCAGGCGCCCATACCTTGAGTCCCTCTTCCGCTCAACCGACCCGACAACAACCAAGCAGGAATGAGAGACGACCCTGCGAGCGGAGCAGCCTTCACCAGGTTCGGGGTGGGACTGCTCCAGGAACAGTCCCAAACAACGCTTTGGTAATGGCCACAGTACGTACCGGGGAGGGAGCGGCCACAGTACTCCCCTCAGTTATTGCCCCCTGTAGCACCACCACAACATCCACAGTACGTGTGGAGGAAGGAGCGGCCACAGTACGCCCTTCAGCTACAGCCACCCCTGGACACAGCCTTGGAGCGTTAGCTACTGAGTGCGCTCTGACTGGCAAAGGAAGGAGAAGTGGAGCCGCAACAACAGCCACAGTACGTGTCGGGGAGGAAGTGGCCACAGCACACCCCTCATCCACTACCTCCTCCTCCTAAGGGAGTAACACCATGGTAACGGCCACAGTATGTACCAGGGAGGGAGCAACCACAGTATGCCCCTCAGTTACTTCTCTTTGGGCAGGCAGAGCCGCGATAATGGCCACAGTACGTATTGGGGAGGAAGCGGCCACAGTACGCCCCTCATCTGCCTCTTCCTCCTTCGGGAGCAGTGCCACCACAACGGCCACAGTACGTATGGGGGAAAGAGCGGCCACAGTACGCCCTTCAGCTGCTACCCTTAGGGACTGCAAAATCGCCACAACGGCCACAGTACGTGTGGGGGGAGGAGCGGCCACAGTACGTCCTTCATTTGTAGTATCTAGGGTTCTCCAGGAGGAGAAGGTCCCTTGTGCGGCCATCACACTACCTCTCGGCTGCGTGGGACGCCCTTCCCTCTCTCCCTCCAGATGTGGTTCTCCGGAGGTGTTGCCATTCCAAGGGTGGTGGCGAGGTCCTGTTGCGGTCCTGCGGCCAACCCTTGGACGACACCAGCCCTTGACGGACGCCCAGCCAAGGAGGGGCCGCAGTTCACTCGTGATGACACCCCGCTCTGTAGGCGACCGCAGCGCCCGGACCCCCAGGGCCAGTCAGCAGGCACCAGAGCAGAACCGCTCGGGCACCACTCCCCCACGGCCCTCCACCCGGAGTAAGAGGCAGCAGGCCCACCTACTGAAGCTGCTGTTTGGCCCCAACCTCGAGGCCCACCTACCAGGTCGACGCCCCCAGACAGGAGGGCCTCCCTGCACCCCACCAACGAGGCCCCAGCACGAGGGACACCTATCAGGTCGAGGCCCCCAGACTGGAGGGCCTTCCTGCACCCTCCTGACGAAGCAGGCCCTGGCAGTGACGCCCCCGCGGGTGGTACATTGCCTCCTGCAGGAGGGCTCCCCAGAAGGACCCCCTCCCACGCCCGGACGCCACCACTGTTAGCCCAGGAACCAGGGACATAGTGGCGACTTCAATGCATCTCCCGAGTCGCGCCTAAGTGAGTAAGAGACAGTGACAGTGGGACCATGAAAATATAATATAAAGTGGCAAACAGTGTATATTGTTACGGAACAGAGAGAGATAATGAACACTTCAAGTGAGAATACTAAAATCACTACTGTCCCGCAAAGTTCCAGGTTCAAAACAAAAGAGTTAGGTAAAATTACAAGTTAAAGTTTAATGCTCAAACTAACAACTAAACATTCAGGACTCATAAGGACAATGTAATGGCAAAATCTATCTATCTATCTATATACCTAGGCTGCTTCCCCCAAGGAAAGGGAGGTAGCCGAGACAGGACGACACACTCCCCATTTACTCATCCATTCAAACACATTCATTCGCAATAGCCTCTGCAATAGCCTCTATTAACATGAATTTAGCAAGAGAAAATTTATCTAAGTCAGCCCTGATAAATGAGAAAACCGGATAATGCTCAGTTAAAGTAAGATATATTATTACAGATACAAAATATTATTAATAATGGCTGACATCAAAAACTCTACATGAATCACAAAAAACCTCACCAGGCCTACGAATTAACGCCTTAGGCCATACAGTACAAGAAAAATGGTAACAACACTTATACTCAAATTATACAGCAGCTAGATGGCTGGAGACTTCCTGAGCACTCACAAAAATAATAATACAGTATACAGGGGAGGACAGAGATGTGAACAAAATGAGGAGTATATCTAAGTGGCAGTTAATGCAGAGACTGAGCTCATTATATAGGGGCCGGCAGAACTTGATACAACTTGTAAGAAGGACGCGCAAATGAAGCCATAGGGGACAAAGAGTTGACAATCCTGCTCTGAACAACAGAAAGAACGACATTACTCTACTATAAGGGGGAGAAGGGGGGAGTGAGGCAGAACACGCAAGCCTGGTCACTATGGAAGCCACGAGGCGAATCGTGATCAAACATGCAGCATACTGTACGTTAGAATTATACAAAGGATGATGAAATCATAGGCTATGTAACAATATCCATACCAGGGCAGAAATCAAGGGTCAGTGAGCACGGATTGTAAGCCAATTGTTATATGTAGAAAATACTGTGATTATACTAATGGCACCCCGAAAAAGACTAAGTCCAACTAGTAGAGGTTAAACCAGTAAAGTAGTGTCGCTGCAGCTAAGTGACAATTCCGAGTGCCGCAGCTCGCGCCATATCGAAAGTATAGAAATATCGACCCAAATGACCCTTTTTTCCATTCGCATGTAGTGCATCAAGCAGAATATATTAAATGACAATTATGCCTAAAAACTAACACCTATGCCGTGCTCTAGTGACCGACAAAATCTGTACAAGTGATCATCATTATAATCTGCCCCCGACATCACTGTTGTATTTGTACACTTTGTATCTGAAACCAAACTCTGTCACTCTGTCCATTCTGTATCCAGTGTCTCTTTGTTTCCATATTGTAAAGTGTGTTGAATTAAGACAATAGATGTGTTAAGGTGTACTGCCGTGTTTTTATGCTCTGTTCCTTTGTTGGTGCTTTATTTCCGGTAGGGAAAGAGGACCCCGCTCAGTCGCGGGCGTTTTTAGGACGAGAGGTCGGACTAAAAACACCCCGCATAACACCTTACAATATACATACAGTGTGCACTAGATGTGGAAAGTGTATAGTGACAGGCTAGTTAACAATAATACATCACATCACACAGACACTGCGATAATACCTGAATTATTGTACAGGAGAATAATACAGAGGGATGGTGACACCGTTCATACAGTCTATCTCCTCAGTTTTTGTATAGTACACTGGTCTGCTGAACTTAAGTATCGCCACACACACTTGTATATTGCTCTAGTCCTGGGAACTTAGGCACTGACACAGCACATTGAGTATGTTAGGTTAGAGACATTCTTTACTGGTGGTGTTCTTGTCTCACTGTCTTTAAAATATACGAGCACTGTCACTTCTAAGTCTCTGATACAACACTTGGATCTCACTCGGTTGTCACTGGGCTGCTGATGTCTCGGCTTAGTCAAGGTGGCGCCCGGGAGTCGGAGGGAACCCTACAGGTGAGCTCTTCTGCAATAGGCATGGGACTGCTCCTGGGGAGGTCACAGCCTGGGCGCATTTCTGGTCCAGGGTGCAGGGAGGCCCTCTCTTGTCAGGGCCTCGATCTGGTGAGTGGCCCTCGGGGCTGGGGCCAAACAGTGTCAGGGGTCGGGCCTGCTGCTTCTTACTCCGGGCAGAGGGACGATGGTGAGTGGGGCCAGGGTGGTCCCGCCCTGGGGTCCAAGGACTGTCCCTGGGAGGCCTGGAACTGCAGTCACATCTAGGCTGGGGCGCCGTCAGGGGTTGGCTGCGGCACCTCGTCCATGGGGTGTCCATTAGGACCTGGCTTCATCCAAGGGCAGGCTGGAGGGCATGGATCCCGTCTTCAGCGATCGGGCCCTCACCACCACTCCTGGATTGGCAGCACCTCCGGGGAACCACACCTGGGGGGAGAGATAGAAGGGCGTCCCGTGCAGCCGCCGGGTGGAGAGTGGGCCGCGCATGGGACCTTCTCCTCCGGGAGAACTCTCGGGACTGTGGACGAAGGGCGTACAGTGGTTGTCTCTTCCCCGATGCATATAGTGGCTGTCGTCGTGGTTCCACAGGCCCTTGGGATAGCAGCAGAAGGATGTACAGTGGCCATTCCTTCCCCGGCACAAACAGTGGCTGTTGCCACGGTGCTGCTTGCGAAGGAGGAAGAGGCAGATGAGGGACGTACAATGGCCGTTCCCTCCCCGGCGCTTACAGTGGCTGTTGCCGCGGTTCTGCCTGCTCGACAGGAAGTAGCTGAGGGACATACAGTGGCCATTCCCTCCCCAGTACGTCCAGTGGCTGTTACCGCGGTGCTACTCCAGTAGGAGGAGGAGGAGGTGGATGAGGGACGTACAGTGGCCGTTCCTTCCCTGACGCATACAGTGGCTGTCGTCATGGTTCCACTCCTTCTAGCTTTGCTTGTCGGTGTGCGTACAGTTGCCATCACACTGAGGCAGGCTCCAGATGTGGCTGCAGCAGAAGGACGTACAGTGTCCATTCCTTCCCCGACACATACAGTGGCCTTCGTCATGGTGCTGCAGGAGAAAACAGCTGAGGGACGTACAGTGGCTGTTCCCTCCCCGGTACGTCCAGTGGCCATTACCACGGTGCTGCCTGGGACTGAATCTGGAGCAGTCCCACCCCGATCCTGACAAAGGCTGGTCCAGCCGAGAAGTAGTCTCCCATCACTGCTATATCGTGGTTGGGCAGGTTGAGGGGAAGAGGGACACAAGGTCGGGGCACACCTGAGCCCGTCTCGCTCTGGGCCAGTGTCGCACACATGTGGCCCACGGTGGTGTCCTCCTGGGATGGGGGTGTGGCTGCGGCTCCGTAGTGAGGTGGAAGGTCTGGCAGTGGGAGCGCACATTTATTTTCATTTATACTGTGGTACATGACATTACTACAATTCACAGTTTCACACAACCGTGCAGGTATTTAACAAAGAAAAATATACTTTTTAAACAGCACGGAGACTGTTTGTCCCAATGGTGGTGACTCTACTGGAATACTTGGCTTTTCAGAAGCACCCCATTGACTCAACAGTCAGTGAGTCTGAATTGTCAGAATGTTTTTATTTAAGGCCAAATAACGGTTAATGCGAAGAGGAGACCTCCTAGTCTTGCTCATGATAACGAGTGGGAGAATGTACATCAAGTGGTGGTTCCAAAACCCTATAGGTAAAAGACTGTCTATTGCTCATGACCCGTCTTTAGCAAGGGTGAGGAAGACTCTCTCCCTCATCTGGCAACACTTTTACAGGCCTGGAACTGTCGAGATGTTTCCCAGTGTTGCAGGTCATGTCACACCTGTCAGCTCGTCGGTAACAGCAATAAGCCCATCCTTGCGGCTCCCTTGATTCCTCTACCTGTGTTTGAGGCCCCATTCACAAGAATCGTTGTGGAAATTGTTGGCCCTTTGCAAACCCCCTCATCCACCAGTACAACCTCACAGTGTTAGACACGGCCACTAGATATCCCGAAGCCATTACCTTCAGAAATATTTCAGCTGAATTGGTTGTAAAAGAGATGTTGAACTTCATCCGTTTTGGTCTCCCAAAGGAAGTTCAGTCAGATCAAGGCAGTAATTTCAACTCTTGACTTTTCAAACAAACCCTTCAGGAGTTAGGAATCTCCCAGATCACTTCGTAAGCTTATCATCCTCAGGGTCAGGGTGCATTAGAGAGGTATCATCAAACTTAGAAGAGTATGCTTAAAAAGGTTCGCATTAATGAAAAGGAATGGGACAAGTGTTTGCTCTTCCTACTTTTTCCAATCAGGGAGACACCGAGCGAGTCATTTGACTACCCATTTCAATTAATTTTTGGCCACGAAGTAAGAGGTCCTCTTAAACTACTTAAAGAACAATGGGTCAAGGATGAAGACCGAATTAACTTGCTAGAGTATGTGTCAAAATTTAAAGAAAGACTGGCCTATAGTATAAAAGTAGCCAGGGCACTCTTGGGGTCATCTCCAAGAAGATGAAGACGTGGTATGAAAACTCCAAGAAAGTCAGGAACAGATAGTTTCACCCAGGAGATCAAGCTCTTATCTTGCTTTCCAATCATGGTCGGCCTCTTCAGGCAAGTTTCGCAAGTCCTTATGTAGTAGAGAAGAGGGTAGGTGGACTAAATTATGTCATCTTAGCCCCAGACTGGAGGAAGGAACGAAGATTGTGCAATGTGAATATGTTAAAGAAACACCACAGGCAAGACGTGGACCACCATAGTGATGCATGTGCGGTGTCAGCTATCGAGTTTGTGGAGGACAAGGGCTGCTGCCCTTTGACTTTGGAGCAGATGACTAGTTGGAAAGAAAACCAGGTGGCATAGAATACATTAACTAAAAAACTCTCCTATTATTTGACAACAGAGTGGTGTGCCGAACCTGTCACCCTTCTCAGGAAGTTCCCTGGTGTCGTCCGGGTTATGCCAGGACGAACAGACGTGGCACAGCACGACGTGGATGTTGGAGATGCCAGTCCTGTAAAGCAGTTACCCTACCGTGCCAGTCCTCAGAAGCAGTCCATAATCGAAGAAGAATTCACTTACATACTGTATGTGGCAGCAGGGATTAACTGAGCCATGTCAAAGCGAGTGATGCTCCCCGGTCATAGTGGTCCCCAAACCCGTTGCGTCATATCGTTTCTGTATTGATTACCGTAAAGTCAACTCCCTTACCAAGACTGACACCTACTCACTTCCTAGACTGGATGACTGTGTAGATGCTTTAGGCAATGCAAAGTTTATAGAAAAGCTAGATTTGATGAAGGGATATTGGCAAGTCCCACTCACAGAATGGGCCCAAGAAATTTCCTGTTTTGTGGTCGGTGGCAATACTTATAAATGTAAAAGCATGTCCAATGGTGTGAAGAATGCTCTCGTCACCTTTCAGAGGCTGACGAATAATCTCACAAGGGATCTTAAGGGATGTGTTACTTATATCGATGATGCAGTTGTTTTTAATGACTCCTGGGAGGAACACTTGAAACAACTAGATGCCTTGCTGCAGAGACTGTCCTCTGCTAATTTAGTGTTTAATTTAACTGTGAATTTGTAAACGCTGAAGTACAGTACCTCAGCTATCTGGTAGGATTAGGCCAAGTAAGCCCACCTGATGTTAAACTTCAGGCCATTGTTAATTCCCCCCAACCCAAAAATAAGAGAGTTGCAGATGTTCTTGGGTACGGGAGCGTATTATGGACGTTTTGTCGTGAACTTCTCTGATCTTGTGGGCCCCACCCCACTAATTTATTAAGGAAAAGAGTTAAGTCTGAGTGGAAGTCAGAATTTGAGGATGCCAATATTCTAAAGCCAAAGTCATTCTATCAAGTCACCCTGTGCTTCAAGTTCCAAATTTTAATAAACCCTTTAAATTAACTGTTGATGCCAGTAGCCTAGGGGCCGGTGCAGTATTGCTTCAGGAAAATAATCAAGGTTTTGAGATGGTGTGTGCTATTTTAGCAAAAAATTCGATAAGATGCAGAGAAATTATTAAACTCTTGAGAAAGAACTCCTTGCACTCATACTTCTCTGCAACACTTCTCCGTTTCTGTTGGTCCAGGGTCAGGTGACGTGTTAGTGTACACTGATAACCGGCCTCTGAAGTTTTTGTCCCAATTTAAAGACAAAAATCTCAGACTGACCTGCTGGGCCTTATTTCTCCAAGAATACTCCCCAGAGGTTCGACATGTAAAAGTGATTACTAACGTTCTAGCAGATGATCTGTCCAGGACGTAACTTTGGACAATACCCAGAAATTTCCCCTTGGTAAATTTCTTGAAATGCGTGCTCCCGCCGCCAGACCCCCCACCCAACTACGGAGCCGCAGCCCCACCCCCATCCCAGGAGGACACCACAGTGGGCCAGGTGAACGCAATGCCAACCCAGAGAGAGATGGACTCAGGTGCGCCCCGACCCTGTGTCCTACTTCCCCTCAACCTGCCCAACCACGACGTTGCAGTGATGGGAGACTACTTCTTGGCCGGACCAGCCTTCGTCAAAATCGGGGTGAGACTGCTCCAGATTCAGTCCCAGGCAGCACCGCGGTGACGGCCACTGGATGTACTGGGGAGGGAATGGCCACTGTACGTCCCTCAGCTGTTTCCCCTTGCAGCACCACAATGACGGCCTCTGTACGTGTCAGGGAAGGAACGCCACTGTATGTCCTTCTGCTACAGCCACATCTGGAGCCAGCAAAGGTAGGAAGAGTGGAACCACTATGACGACCACTGTATGCGTCGGGGAGGGAACGGCCACTGTATGTCCCTCATCCACCTCCTCCTCCTCCTATGGGAATAGCGCCGTGGTAACGGCCACTGGACGTACCGGAGAGGGAATGGCCACTGTACATCCCTCAGCCACCTCTTGTCAGACAGGCAGACCCGCAGCGACAGACACTGTATGCGCCGGGGAGGGAGCGGCCACTGTACTTCCCCCATCTGCCTCTTTGTCCTTCAGGTGAAGCACCGTGGCGATGGCCACTGTATGCACTGGGGAAGGAACAGCCACTGTACGTCCTTCTGTTGCTATCCCAAGGGTCTGTGGAACCGCGACGACGGCCACTGTACGTGTTGGGGAAGGGACGGCCACTGTATGCCCTATGTCCACAGTCCTGAGGGTTCTCCCGGAGGAGAAGGTCCCTTGCACAGCCCACCCTTCACCCGGTGGCCATGTGGGACGACCTTCTGTCTCTCCCCCCAGGTGTGGTTCCCCAGAGGTGTTGCTGTTCCAGGAGTGGTGGCGAGGCCCGATCGCTGAAGGCAGGATCCACGCCCTCCAGCCTGCCCTTGGATGACATCAGGTCCTGATGGACGCCCCATGAACAAGGTGCCGCAGCCAACCCCTAATGGTGTCCCAGGCCTCCCAGGGACAGTCCTTGGACCCCAGGGCAGGACCGCCCTGGCCCCACTCACCGTCGGCTCTCTGCCCGAAGTAAGAAGCAGTGGGCCCGACTCCTGACGCTTTTTGGCCCCAGCCCCGAGGGTCCCTCACCAGGTCGAGGCCCTGACAAGAGAGGGCCTCCCTGCACCCTGGACCAGAAACGCACCTGGGCTGTGACGCCCCCAAGAGCTGTCCCGTGCCTACTGCAGGAGAGGTCACCTGTAGGGCTCCCTCCGACCCCTGGGCGCCACCTTGACTAAGCCCAGACATCGGCAGCCCAGTGACGACCCAGTGAGATCCCAGTGTTGTATCAGAGACTTAGAAGCGACAGTGCCCGTTTATTCTAAAGACAGTGAGACAGGAGCACCGCCAGTAAGAGTGTCTCTAACCCAATGTACTCAGTGTGCAGTGTCAGTGCCTAAGTTCCCAGGACTACTTCGTAGAGCAATATACAAGTGTGTGTGGCAATACCTAAGTTCAGCAGACCAGTGTATTATACAAAGACTGAGGAGATAGACTGTATGAATGGTCACCATCCCTCTGTATTATTCTCCTGTACAATAACTCAGGTACTATCACAGTGTCTGTGTGACGTGATGTATTATTGTTAACTAACCTGTCACTATACCCATTCCACATCTCGTACACCATTGTACGTATATTGTAAGGGATATTGGATTAAAGGAATATATGTGTTAAGGCGTCTTGCCGAGTTTTTATGCCCTGTTCCTTTGTAAGTGTTTTAGTTCCGGTCTAGAAAGAGGACCCCACTCAGTCGCTGGTGTCTTTAGGACGAGAAGTCGGCCTAAAAACACCCAGCATAACATTTCTTTTCCTCAGGAAGGGAGGTGTCACTGTAATGGGTGTATAAAAGCCCACGCTGATTAGAAACAGCGGGGATCCTCTCTTTGGCTTAGTGGTAATGTGCGCGCCTATGAAGCGCGAGGGCCTGAGATTGAATCTCGGCCAGGACAGTGTGATTAATTTGTTAAGTTTCAGTCTAATTATTACAATGGTTGGCAGCAGTATGGGATGTGAGGCAAGGCTAGGTTGGCATTTGATGTTCCTTGGTTAGCTGGCAGTGTCCTAGTCCTTACATCCCGGGGATGAGCTGTTTGGTGTGGTCCACAGTGTCCCCAATGGTGGCCTTCGATGCTATGCTACAATGTGTTCAAAACTGACCAAGGGGAGAAAAGAGTTATGTAATGAGGTGTATAAATGGCCCACATTGTTTAGAGGCAAAGTGGGGATCATCTGTTTAGGTCAGTGGCAAGGTGCGTGCCTATGGACCATACTATAAAAACCCAGAGTTTGGCTGGTTCAAATAGGACGTTCAGTCGTCAGACGTTCCTATAAAAAATCTGGACTGTCACTCTTGGCGAAACCCAGTTTAGGAGTTTGAATGTTGCGACAGTCGCTAGATTGGGCGAGAATGCACTGCATGGGCACTAAGAGCGCGCAAATTTTAAATAATTCTTTTGTTTAATAAACCAGACACTTCGCAAACCCATACTAAGCTGTTGTTTTCAAGAAGGAAATATGTGTTTATGCACTAGAATTAGTAAAAAATTACGGTAGAATGCATAAAATGGATGCATTCATGAGCAAGTTACAGTACCGGTGTACTGGCAAGGCTGAGCATGTATTATTATTTATCCTCCTTTGCCATTATTTGCAGGAAATGGTTAGTAAATATATCTAGTGAAATACCTGCGCAGCGGGGTGAACTAGACAGCACCACCCCAGGAGGAGAGTACAAAGGGGTCATACCCACCCCACCAGGAGATGACAGGGAAGCTGGCTTACCTGACATACCTTCCAGGCAAGAGCAACTTATCTCCCTCGTGACCCGATGCCCCTCTTCCCCCCAGCCAGACCACCCAGCAGTGTACAGGAAAAGTACACTACACTCCAGCGGAGGGAACACTCACCAGAATCGGGGTGGGACTTGCAGTAGCAAGATCCCAAGCAAACCCTCGGATGCCGAGTCCCCTGGATCAGCCTCCTATTTGGCAGAGGACTCAGGAGGAGCCTCAAGGATTGCTATTCACCCAACGGAGCAGTGGCACAGTAGTACCCATCAGGTATACTGTGGGTGGAAGGACTGTCGGTCAGCCACTCTCTGTCAACCACCTTCAGGAGCCGGCACGTTGGCACGTACACCAGACAACCTTCGCTGGTACTCCCAAGGAGGAAGGCGGGCCCTGAGGTACCCTCTGTCAGAGGCACCACTCAGAATGAAGCATCACCATCCTCCAGTGCTGTCTCTGGAACAAGAGTTCCAGACCCTGCAGCTGGAATGCAGTCTCCGTCGGAGCCATGGCAATAGCCGGGAGTGCCTGTCGAATGCCTTCTTCCTGCTGCCAGGGTCTGTAGTGCCTAGAAGAGCCTCCCCCAACTCCTCGTGCATCTCTGTCCCTCGTAGGAGCCCAGGCAGTGCCCAACGGGGCTGCCTGCTGGAGGGAACATCCCCCAGACCTCCCCCGCACACCCCGGACCGGAGTTTCGGCAGGGCCTCCTCGCCCCGCCAGCTAGGAGAGCCGGCCCTTGGCCTCTTCCCCTCCGCAAGTCCCCAGGCTCCTACAGAGGAAGTTGCCTCTTGCTCCGCCCATCCCTCCTGTGGCAGAGCGAGGTGCCCCTCTCCCTGCCTCTCTCCTTGAGAGAGTGGTTTCTGCTCCCTTCCAGGAACCCAACCAGAGGCCAGACTGGGCGTGATGTCCCTGAGGCAAGGTGTCCTGTTCCTGCAGCCCCTCCCTCCCCAGGTGCAGTTGGACTCTGCCAGAATGAGAGGCCACAGTCCAGCCCTGCCAGCCTCCTCCAGCCAACAAGACCGCAGCCCCTGGAGTCAGCGGGCCTCCTTTGATGCCTGATGCTGTAGCCGGGCCTCCCCCAGCACCAATGGCCGCAGGCCCTCCCTGATGGCCGCCCTTGCAGGGCAAGACGGCAGCTCAGTCCGGGTGCCGCCCTCCCCACAGCCTACCCAAGGCCTGGGCTGCCTCAGGTCTGCCCCCAGGACACCGACGACAACTAAGGCTCAGTGCCGACCCTAGCCCAGGGAGCCCTGTCTCCTGCTGGTCTGTTGCAGTTAGGGAGCCGCCCAGCACACCACTCACCTCCAGGGCTTTTGGTGACTCTACGGACCACCTTCCCCTGTACTACACACCGGACGGCCCACCCTCCACACCCAGCCACCACCTGAAGCTCCCGGCATAGGCCCTCATGCCACCTGTGATCCGTATCCTCAACTCTGCCAGTAGCATGGGTATGAAACCCTAAGGTTGTGCCTTCCCCAGTGCTTGTGAACCCCACCCCAGTGAATTAGCCCCTGCCCCTTCCCTCTATGCTGTTGTGCTCCCCCAGTGTTGACGAGCCCTACCTCAGTAAACTAGTCCCTACCCCTCTCCTGGTGGACCCAGTGTTCCCCCCCCCCATGTACTATAATAAACTCTAACGCTTGCAATCGTACACGTGGAGTGTGCAGCGCCTGCTCACGGGTCGGTCCCGGATGTGAAATCCTCCCCCAGTGTCATCCACAGAACATTTTATGCCAGTGCAACCCTCCCCAGTGCAGCCCCCCCCAGGCCCCGAATCCCCCATCCCGAGTATTCCGTCTCACCCCAGACTTACCGTCACCCCCCCTCTCTCTCCCCCCCGATCCCCTTCTCCCTCCCCCCCATGTGGACAGATACTAGGTATTATATCCTTTCGTCCTATGTAATGCGCACATATTATAAGGTTAGCTAGGGTATCATCCATGTCACGCGGATGTACATCACTAGCTAGGAATCCGTCTATGTCATGCGAACACTTATGCTTAAGGACTTGAGTATATACTGCTGTCTATGTTACGCGTCTGACATATTGGGATATACTGCACTATATTGTCTGTGTATACTGAGCACAATGTACCTGGTGTATGTGAGACTTGTCCGTGACACTGCATGGATATTACTCTATATCAGGGAAGGTATAATACTGTGTAAAAAAGTCAGACTTGCTGAACTAGGTGGAAAGTGATTGTTATTAACGCTATTTTGAGTCACTGTATGCTCCTCAATTTTGTACATAGAGTGTGTGTGTATTTGTCTCTTGATAATATATAAGTGTGCCTTTTGACCAGTGGTGTTTGGACTTTCCCTCCTTGTCTGTACTGATCCAGTCGGGAAGAAAGGACCCAGGACTGCACTGTATCTCTGACCGAGAAGTCGGGACTCAGAACACGCTGCAGAACATCTAGATTGGAATTTATCTGAGCAAAGTGAAAGTATTATTGCTTACTTCATAGACTTCCATGATATACATTCTGCCAGCTCACCAGTCAGGTACTATAACCTATTTCATGGGAGAAAAGAAATTGCCGCTCGGCAACCCTCTTCCAAACTGTCCGATTTCATGCATTCTTGTGAGTAGCTTAATAATATAACAGTGATGTTAAAGACAGTAGCCCTAATTGAAAAACAATAGAATAAAATACATTTAGCTTTTTTAAACACAAACAGAAAAGTAATATAAATGTTAGCAGTCAGCTCATGAAATAAACCAAAGCTAAGCGTACACATTTAAAATTTCATGGGGTGCCTGACTGTTGTCATGCGTGTAATAAAGTAGTGCCGAACATATGACATTAAATAATGACACAGACGTCTCCCAGTATCATGTTATTGTGTATTACAATAACCCGTCGCATGCCAGTGCCATTTTAAAATGGTCTGACATAATTCCGCGACCAGTGCCGGTGCCGTTAAAAAAGGTTTAAAATACAAAAATTCACTGTGACTGCATTTTTCAAGATTCGCGGGTAAAAATTGGCAGGCATGTATGGTAACTTCCTCTACCATCCCCCGGGCTGTCAAAGCCATACACTCACTCACTGCACCCCCTCATGCTCGCTCTGCCTCATTCTGCCTGTGTGCCTTGCACAGTGCTGTACATAGTGTAGGCTTTTTGTAAATATTTGCATGTGCAGTAAGTGTAAGTTGTAAATATTTTCTTGTAAGTGTAAAGAATGTATAGTGAAGTCAAGTTGCAAATACCTTCTTGTAAGTGCCAGGACTGTACATAATGAAGTCAGGTTGTACCTATCTTCAAGTGTAAGATAATGCATTCACAGTGAGAAAGACACGCAAATTGTAATAGATGTTGAAGTAATAAGTAATCAGGAAAGTGTACTGAACATTGCTATACCTTCCTAGCATAAACACCTGAGAATACCTTACATAGAAAACAGCTTTCACCTATGTGGTGAGCATGAGAGAGTGGCTATACCTGTATACGAGTATGAAGGACTCAATAAAACCCATTTTTGAGCTTCGTTTAGCATTATCATTGTGAAATTCATTGTTTACACATCAAAATCTAACATTTTAGCAAAAAAAAAAAAAAAAGTCAAAAAATGGCCAGCACAGAGGCGACCCATAGGGCTACAAACAGCTGGCATGCAGTGGGTTAAGAGAAGGTAGACATAACCTTTTAGAGTACTTTTTAATTACTGAAAATGAAACCATGACAGATGATAATAATTTTGTTGATGTTAGGGAGTTACTCAGATTGCAGATTGCAGCGGGAAATGCAAGTCAACCTGACTGACTCAACAATGCTCGCACATGACCACACCTGCAGTAGGCCTATGCTCCCTACAGCCTCGCAAATTGTAAGTAATGATGTTATATGCTTCACCCATGCTTACTGTAAGTTTGATATTTTATACTTCTTAACATCACTGTATATTAGCTATTCACAAGAATGCACGAAATCGGACAGTTTGGAAGAGGGTTGCCGAATGGCAATTTCTTTTCTCCTGTGAAATAGGCTATACACTGCAGTATATCGAGATACCTGCACTTCTTCTCATGAAGCAGTACATCATATGTTCCTAAATTTGTATTGCAAGATGTAAATACATACTTATTACAGAATTATCCTTAGCATGCAGGCTGCTTTGCTTCTATACAAGCTGGTTGAATGGTGACATTCATTTCAGCACCATCACATAAGGGATGCCCAAACACTCTTCATTTATTTCCCAGCAATTTCTTTCCACACCTGTCATTCAGCCATGACCAGCAGAACATGTTGGAAAATATAGGTTATCAGATGTGTGTACTGTCAGTTGTACATTCAGTTTCTATGTATTTGGGCTATAGTTTCTTCCCCATATTGTTGCCACCTTCCCTGTCTTGGTTATTACAAGTAAATTTCCATTCTAGCTCAGTAATTATACTCATCTTGTATTCACATTCTTGATTATTACCCAGTGGTGGGCAGCGCAAATGAAGAAGGACCTTGCGCAAGCGCAATCCACAGTTCACTACCTTGCACAAGCGCAAGTGCACAATCTGACAAATATTTAGCTTGCGCAATGTCGCAAAGTGCAAGTGCAAGCCATTTGGATATATTTGTGGGAATTACTGTAAAATATTGAGATATTTATATAAAATAGCATACTTACTAACTTTTATTTATTATTTTATATTATTTGTAATTTGCACAAGTGCGCAATCTAATGTTTAGCTTGCGCAATGTCTCTAAACGCTAACGCAAACCATTTGCATATATTTGTGGGAATTACTGTATAATATTGAGTTATCTAAACAAATTAGCATACTTACTTTTTGAAATACCCGCTGCCGCTGGACCATCCACCCTGCCACCCCCTACCCTACCACCGAGCCGCCGCCTCACCACCACCCCAGGAGGACACCACGGAGGTCCGGATCACCGAGAGGTCGACCCAGGGCAAGGAAGGTGCTGGTGCTCCCCTGTCCTAAGTCCCTCTGTCACTCAACCGGTCTGACAGAGGCTACGCCGGCAAAAGACATGACCCTGCGGGCGGGGCAGCCTTCACCAGGTTCGGGATGGGACTGAGCCAGATTCAGTCCCAGGCAACACTGCAGTAACAGCCACTGCATGTGTCGGGGAGAGAGCGGCCACTGTACACCCCTCAGTTGTTTCCCCCCTGTAGCGCCGCCACAACGGCCACTGTACGTGTGGGGGAAAGAGCGGCCACTGTATGCCATTCAGCTACAGCCACATCTGGAGACGGCCTAGGAGTGTTAGCTATTGAGCGCACTCCGACTGGCAAAGGAAGGAGGAGTGGAACCGCGATAACGGCCACTGTACGTGTCGGGGAGGGAGCGGCCACTGTACGCCCCTCATCCACTACCTCCTCCTCCTACGGGAGTAACACCGCGGTAACGGCCACTGTACGTGCCGGGGAAGAAGCGGCCACTGTACTCCCTTCAGTTACTTTCTGTGGGGGAGGCAGACCCGCGGTAACGGCCATGTACGTGCCGGGGAGGGAGCGGCCACTGTACGCCCCTCTTCCTCCTTTGGGAGCAGCATCGCCACAACGGCCACTGTACGTGTGGGGGAAGGAGCAACCACTGTACACCCTTCAGCTGCAGACCTTAGGAATTGCGGAACAGCCACAACAGCCACTGTACGTGTGGGAGAAGGAGCGCCCACTGTACGCCCTTCATCCACGATTCCTGAGGTCCTCCCGGAGAAGGAGGTCCCTTGCGTGGCCTGCCTTTCACTTCTCGGCTGCGTGGCGCCCCTTACTTACTCCCTCCAGGTGTGGTTCCCCGGAGGAGCTGCTGGAGTGGTGGCGCGGCCCTGTGTCGGTCCTGCCGCCTACCCCTGGTGGGCCCCGGTCCCTGACGGATGCCAGACAGAAGAGGTGCCGCAGTCTGCCCCTGACAGCACCCCTCCCTACATGCGACTGCAGCACCCAGGCTCCCAGACCGGACCGGCGGGCCCCAGAGCCAGGCCGCTTGAGCTCCACTCCCTCACGGCTCTCTGCCTGAAGTAAGAGGCGACAGGCCCGCCTCCTGCAGCTGTTTGGCCCCAGCCCCGAGGGCCGCCTTTCAGGTCGAGGCCCCCAGGTCGGAGGGCCTCCCAGCACCCCACCGACGAGGCTCTAGCATGAGGGCCTCTCAGGTCGAGGCCCCCAGACAGGAGAGCCTCCCTGCACCCCCCTGACAAAGAAGGCCAGGGCAGTGACACCCATGCGGGTACTGGACTGTCTCCTGCAGGAGGGCTCCCCAGTAGAGCCCCCTCCCACGCCTGGGCGCCTCCTCTGTTAAGCCCAGGGAACAAGAGCAAGTAGTGATTTAACGCATCTCGTGTGCCTTGAAAAACCACAGAGACGGGAGTGAACAGTGACAGTGAAAGAGTAAGGCCGGAATAATATAAGTGACACACAGTGAGACAAATACCCAAGCAAAAGACTAGTAAACACGGGTAGAGAGACATAAGGAAACAGTAAGAGCGCGAGGAAAAACCAAAAACCTGTGAACAGTGTCTCCGCGACTAAAGGGGGTATCATACGGTACCTGAAATCAAGGTTTGCCGATGGAACGTGTTCCTGGTTTGCTGGAACCAGGCACAAACGCTATCACACATGTTCCGCGAACGCCGCCGATTCACACGTATCAGATGCAACATGGCTTTTCTTCAATTTGCTGAGGAATGATTGCTGCATTGGCTCTTACAATGGTGACACTTGAGAAGAAATAAGCGGCGGCAGACAAAACCACGAGATGGCGGCTGTGGAGCCGCCTTCTCGTGACAAGGGAATGGCCTTATTTTTTCACTAAGGGCGATTTCAGCAGCCCTTTTCCATACTATCTGCCCAGATCCCATCATATCTGCTGTGTTGAATGAACGGCGAGATACATACAGTACTCCTTCACCCAGTGTGGTGTGCTGTATCCGCTCCCCAATGTAAACAACAATTATTGACATGTTATTTCACCCGTGCATGATGTAAAAGGTTAATTAAGCTTTCATAATTAATTATATATATAATGGAAAATAATAGGCACCCTAGGAGGGAATTATAACTTTTAAAAAAATAAACAAAATACTGCAGTATAGCCTCCAAGTTCTCCATTTAGCTCGCTCTGGTATCAGAGAAAACGTTTTGTACCACAAATCGTCGGCAGGAATGGATTTGAACCGAATCCAGTTTTGCTCACGAAATCCTCGGCGGCTACCACGGTTTCGCGGGCGTTTACCACGATTTCTTCGGCAAACCATGATATCATTTTTTTTTTTTTTTTTTTTCCTGGCCTATCAACCATTGGGGCCGAAGCCCCTGGTTATTAAGGCCATATATATATATATATATATATATATATATATATATATATATATATATATATATATATATATATATGTGTTGAGAAAGATACACACACACACACACAAACACACACACACACACACTTCCATGCACATATACAGACACACTTTCATGCAAACGTACATATATATATATAATTATTTTTTTTTTTTTGTATTTTTTTTTAATTTTTTCTTGGTTTTATATTTTTTATACCTTATATTATAAAGAAAAACTAATCTAAAGACCCTAAAACTAATCACCTAACAGACAAATCGCTAACCTATACTAAATCCTACAGACAAATAGCTAGACCTACACTAATGGTAAAAATACCTCGACTAACAGAACACCATCGACTGCAGATATGTAATGCCTTTCTACATGACATACCTGCACTCATCACCTGGTGACTGTCAGTCGAGGCACAACCTAATATAGGGGACATCAATATATGAAAGGGAACCAGACGAGTCAGGAACATTTCCATATACGTCAGCTGTCGTCCCTAATTAGAATAACTTAAGCAAGATAATATAATGTATTTACATAATTTGTACAAAAAGTGAAGAACCTCGCCCAGCATACCACCATCGACTGCAAGTGCCCAATACCTTCCTATATTGCACACTTGCACTCATCAGTTGTTGACTGTCAGACGAGGAACTTGGCTTAATGTAGGGGACATCTACTGTATATTAGAAATAGATCGGTGGGAGGGGAAACTATTTCAAATATGTCAACTGTCAACCCTAATTAATATTACAATATATACATATTTACTGTTCATAAAAACCATAACCACGCAGTAAAAAAGTCACATCACTCTGATCAGTCCGGTCTCTCTCAAGAAAGCCATCAATTTATCAGTCATAACAATGTCCCCATCACCCAGGATGGTGGAAAGGGTGAAGGGGACGTCTACTGCGCCGCAGTAATTTATAAGTGAAGCACGTTCACGAATAAATCGCCGACAGCGCAGGATGATATGACTAATAGATAACACCGCATTACAGATGTCACAGTGCGGTGGGAAGCGTCTTTCCATATATGGTTTTATGTGGGTTAAAATGGTGGCATTAAGCCGTAACCGTGCCAACACTTTTTCTTCTAGGCGACTGGGACGGTTGGCAGTGTCCCAGTCGCCCAGGTATGGCTTACAAGTTGGAATATTTAGTCTGGTCCACTGACCTTGCCACAGACGATTTATTGGTTTCTTTCCGAGAGATAGACTCGACCGTAGATCACGAGGAACGTCCCAAGTCTCCTCGAGCTCTACAGCCGACTTTGCAAGTAAGTCAGCCTGCTCATTGCCGTAGATACGACAATGACCAGGCACCCAGATCAGCGTGAATGACTTGTTGCATGAATGCAACTTATTAACGATGCGGCCCTGGATCTCATGAGAGTCCGTAGTGCAAGATGCAATTGCCTGAAGGGCTGATTTTGAATCTGAAAATATGACAAATGAGTCATGCCTAGAATTGAGAGCATAATCTATGGCTTTGTCAATAGCAAAAAGTTCTGAAGTAAACACAGATGTATGAGTCGGCAACCGATACCTGAGGGCACATTCAGTCGACCACACACTTGCACCCACACATTCACTCGACTTGGAGCCGTCGGTGTACAATTGATGGGACCCCAAGTGACGAACAATGATGTTACGAAACAAGTGGTGGACCTCCGCCTCCGGCGCCTTGGCCTTTGGTGCTGGGAGCCATGTAACATCGACTGTAAAGCCGGGTGGCTCCCAAGGCGCTATATTTTTAAGCACCAACTTGTCACAGTCACTGGGGTCCACATCAAGCTCCTGAGTCAGTAAGTGGAGGCGAGCGGCAAGTGGCCGACGCACCCCCCGCAGAAGGTGGTGGTATTGACGCAGGGGGGTACAGGCCACATTGCCGATATTACTTTTCCTTAACGTCCTTATGCCGTAGGACAAGGCCAGGTGGTCACGGCGAATACGGAGGGGAGGCACATTCGCCTCCACTTCCATACGAGTCACACGGGTACACCGGACGGCTCCAAGACACATTCGCAAACATTTATTCTGTAACACATCCAATCCTTTCCGAGTGGCATCGGATGCCGAGCCATACACCTGTGCGCCATAGTCAAGCTTCGATCGAATAAGGGACTTATACACCATTAATAAAGATTTTCTGTCGGCACCCCAGGTAGTACCCGCTAGGTACTTGAGGACATTAACGGTTTATCACAACGACCAAGCAAAGTATTAACGTGAAGTTTAAAATTTATTCTACGATCAAAATGTATTCCTAAAAATTTTACAGAATTTTGAAAAGGTACCGCCTGATTATCCAAAGTTAAGCACAAATTAGGTACGGTACGATTAGTGAAAACTATAGCGGCACATTTACGTAAGGAAAACTTAAATCCCCACTGCAAGGCCCATTGGTGGACGGAGTCAAGGGCTGCTTGAATCCGCCCAGCCGAAAATTGTGCATTACGGGAAGAGTGCTATATTGCACAATCGTCAGCATAGAGCGAGTATTTAAGATTCCTCGGGATGGGAGCTGATGACAGAATATCATTGATCATAATACTAAATAAAGTAGGACTAAGCACACTTCCCTGTGGCACCCCGTTTTCCTGGATAAATATATCCGATGTTACGTTACGGGGCAATTTGACAGAGAAAGTTCTGTCCCTTAAGAAATTTGAAATAAAAACAGGTAAATTTCCTCTTAAACCATAAGCATAGAGCTTCATTAGTATACCGTGTCGCCAGGTCATGTCATAGGCTTTATGGATGTCCAAGAACACCCCTATCATGAATTCTTTATTGGCAAATGCCACTGCAATACAATGCTCCAAATTCATTAAATGATCTAGTGAACTTCTGTATTTACGGAAGCCACATTGTTGATCATTTAACAAATTCTTCGACTCTAAAACAAAAAGAAGCCTATTGTTAACCATACGTTCCATGACCTTACATAGACAAGAAGTCAACACAATAGGACGAAATGAAGTGGGATTCATAAGACGACCAGCCTCTTTGGGTATCGGTATGACGTGCCCAAAGTGCCATGAGTTTGGGAACGTTCGAGACGCCCAAATCTCATTGTACAATGCTAACATCTTAATCAGGTTGTCCTGATTAAGATGCTGGATCATACCGTACGTGATGGTGTCTGGTCCAGGGCTGGTGTCTTTACTGGATTTAAGGGCAAGGAGCAGTTCATCTAGCGTAAACTCTTGGTTGTACGGGGAGTCTACGTCTTCTGTGGCAAAGTCTAATATCTGTAGCTCAGCTGTGCGTTTATGATGTTGGAAACGCGGGTCATAATTGGCTGAGCTACTTACATGAGAAAAACTCCTGGCGAGGATGTTAGCAACGTCCACGGGCTCGTCATAGGTGGTGTTATTCACCTGCAAGGTGGTGACAGGGAAGTATGGGCGTTTATTATTTAATAATCTTATAGTGGACCAGACTTTATGTAATGGTGTTGTACGAGTCACCGTGGACACAAAGGACCGCCAGGAGTCACGTTTAGCCCTTCTTATTATTCTCCTTGCCTCAGCCCGTGCCTGTTTGTATGCAAAAAATTTTCCTCAGTGGGCTGACTATCAAAAATCCTGTATCTCCTATTGCGTTTTCTTAATGCTTGTCGGCAATCCGGCGTCCACCAATGTGCTCTATGCTTCGCATGAACTGTAGAAGTCTTGGGAATAGCAGCCTCAGCTGCGTGTAATATGGAAGTAGTTATATTTTCGATCTTAACATCTATGGTCTCCCCAGATATATCTAAATTGGCGATCCTTGAGAAGGATCCCCAATCTGCTTTCTTATAGTTAAATTTTGGAGGTGGAGGGTCCGAAATGATGTCGCGTGTATAAGAAAGACAGATGGGTAAATGATCACTTCCCAAGGAGTCGTCGTAAGGGTCCCATGAGAGATCTTGATGTTGTTACGAAACAGAGAAAGATAATGTACACTTTAAGTGAGAATGCTAAAAATCACTACTGTCCCGTAAAGTTCCAGGTTCAAAACAAAAGAGTTAGGTAAAATTACAAGTTAAAGTTTAATGCACAAACTAACAATAAAACATTCAGAACTCATAAGGATAATGTAATGGCAAATAAACAGGTTAAATATATGGTTAACTGCAATAGCCTCTATTAACACGAAATTAGAAAGAGTAAATTTATCTAAGTCAGCCCTGATAAAATGAGATACCAGATAATACTCAGTGAATGCCAGATAAATAATTACAGATACAAACTATTATCAAAAATGACTGACATAAAGAACCCCACACGAATTACAAAAACTTCACTAGGCCTACAAATTAAACTTATGCTATACAGTACAAGAAAAAATGCAACAACAGCTATACTCAAATTACACACAGCTGCTAGATGGTTGGAGACTTCTTGAGCACTCACAATAATAATAATTGTACAGGGGAGGACAGAGATGCGAACAAAATGAGGAGCAGATCTAAGTGGCAATGATGCAGAGACTGAGCTCATTATATAGGGGCCGGCAGAGCCTGATACAACTTGTAAGAGGACGCGCAAATGAAAGCCATGGGGACATAGAGTTCACAATCCCGCTCTGGACAACAGAGAGAACGACTTACTCTACTATAACGGTAGAAGGGGGGAACTGAGGCAGAACACGCTCGTGATCAAACATGCAGCATACTGTGCGTTAAAATTACACAAAGGATGATGAAATCACAGGCTATGTAACACCTCCCCACAAAGAAAAAAGAAATTTACAAAGGAAATTTCTTATTACTCTAAAACAATCTGTACATGTCATTACAGAACATGCAAATGTCTTTCCTAGTGTTACAAAACATGAGATCTCCCTAGCACGTTCAGTCATAGGTACTTGCCAGTATCCCTTTAACAAATCAAACTTACTTATGTACCTAGCCTTTCCGATCTTGTCTATGCAATCTTCCACACGAGGGAGAGGGTAAGTGTCTGTTTTAGTTATCTGATTAACACGTCTGTAGTCGATGCAAAGCCTCTGTGACCCACCTGGCTTAGGGACCAGAGTGACAGGAGAACTCCACTCGCTCTGACAGGGCTCAATCATCTTGTGGTCCAACAGGTAGCCAAGCTCCTTCTGGATGAGAGGAACTTTCACTGGGTTCACATGGTAAGGAGGCAATTTAATTGGCTTTGCGTCTCCAACATCGACATCATGCATCAACACAGTGGTTCTTCCTGGAGTGGCACGGAACACTTGCGGGTACTCCTGCAGTAATGCCGAAAACTCCTGCCTTTCCTTGGGAGGTAGATGAGAAAGCTTAGTCTGGAGATCATTCATGATATCAGGATTCTTCCCCAAACTATCACTCAGGCTCATACTGCATGGGAGTGCTTCACTTGCAGACTCGGGTGGAACAGCAACAGTGCAGACTGGATTATTTTCGTCCCGCCTGTGATATAACTTTAGCATGTTGATGTGACATAGTTGCTTGCTCTTTCTACGATCTGGCGTGGCGATGACATAGTTGACATCACTGAGTTTCTTCTCCACGAAATAAGGGCCACTAAACTTGGCTTGAAGAGGTTGCCCATGAACTGGTAGCAGAATCAAAACCTGATCTCCTGGCTGAAAGTGGCGTAACCTGGACTTCTTATCATACCAAGTCTTCATCTTCTCCTGAGCAGCTCCTAAATTCTCTCTCGCCAGCTGTAAAGCAGTGGACAGCCGTTCTTTGAACTTCATCACATACTCCAGCAGGTTGACGTCATCTTCCTCCGACAGCCAGCATTCCTTGAGTAGCTTAAGGGTCCTCTTACTTCATGGCCAAACAGTAGTTCAAAAGGTGAGAAGCCCAGTGATTCATTTGGAGATTCTCTTGCAGCAAACACAACGAATGGAAGACCTTTATCCCAGTCTTTCTGATGTTCCAAACAGTATTTCTTGAGCATCGATTTGAGTGTTTGATGATATCTCTCCAACGCTCCTTGGGTCTGGGGATGGTAAGCTGAAGACGTGATCTGGGTGATGCCCAACTCTTTCAGAGACTGCTTGAAAACATTTGACATGAAGTTACTTCCCCGGTCTGACTGTACCTCCTTGGGCAGACCAAACTTTGTGAAGAACCCTAGCATTTCCTTAACCACGTTCTTTGCTGAGATGTTTCTAAGTGGAATGGCTTCAGGATAACGAGTAGCCATGTCAATCATGGTCAACACATAAGAAAATCCTGAAGAAGTCTTAGGAAGAGGGCCCACAATATCCACCAACACACGGGTGAAAGGCGCCTCAAAGGAGGAATGGGAACTAGAGGTGCAACCTTTTCGGTCTGATTACACTTCCCCACAACTTGACAGGTGTGACAAGACTTACAATACCAGGAAACATCCCTGAAGATACCTGGCCAGTAGAAGTGTTTCAAAATGCGTGCCACAGTCTTCCTCACTCCAAGGTGTCCTGCCAAACTGGAATCATGAGCCACTCTAATGATATCCTGCCTACAAACACGAGGGATGACAACTTGATGTACAACCTCCCATTCACAGTCGGCTGATGCTGTTGGGGGTCTCCACTTCCTCATAAGTACTCCTGACTTTACATAATAACAAGTAGAAGCACCGGCTGACTCTTCTTCACTGTAAGCAGAGTTAGCTAGACCTTTCAACTCAGGGTCAGCAACCTGCAACTCAACCAACTCTTGACGAGACAAATTATCAACACTACGGGGTACTGCCTCGTCTGGTGAGTGGTCCAAATTAGCAAGAAAAGTGTCAGCTAGGATAACATCATCATCATCATTATCCTCTAAATCACCAGTAACTTTAGACTTAGCCCTAGTGACAGCACATGCAGGGAACACATCAGGGACATCACAATCCTGGGACGCAGCCACTGGCTCACTAGACAACTGAGGAGATGGACACACTTGACTTCCACCAATATCATTTCCAAGTAAGAAAGTTACACCTGACATTGGGAGTGTCTCAACCAACCCAACCATAACAGAACCATTAACAAAACCAGACTCTAAATTCACTCTGCACAGAGGAACAGAGAAGTAATTATTCCCTACACCTTGTAAGATTACAGTTTCATCAGAGGAATTAAAATTAGAGCCTAGAACACTGGTCAGCATAAGGGATTGGCAAGCACCTGTATCACGATATATTTTAACTGATTTCCTGTCATTACTGTCCAGAGGACTGACAAAACCTTCAGACAGGAAATTAGCACATGAACTCTTGAGAGTGTCACCCACGTTACTGCTCAAAGAGGAGCTCCATCATGAGAATTTAAGTTACCCCTCAAAGCAGGTTCAGTTAACTCAGTTAAAGAATTCTGGGAACTCTCAAGAGTGGACACTAGACCAATTGACTGAATATTTAAAGACTCCTTTTTGTTCACATCACGCTGTCTCCTGAAACATCTCTCCGTAGTATGACCAAGCTTACTACAATAAGTACATTTACTTTTCTGAAATCTAGAGGTGAAGCTGGTATTTACTTCCTGAGAAACATCATCCTTATTCTCTTTCCTGTTACCTGTACTCTGAGTAGAGGCAACGTACTTACTCTCAGCTTTCCCTTTTTCTCTAGAATATCTCTTGTGAGTGAGAACATACTCATCAGCTAAAACTGCAGCATCAGACAAATTATCTATTCTTTTCTCATCAAGATATAGGCTTACATCTTTACTAATACACCTTTTGAAATCCTTCAGCAAAATCATCTGCTTAAATTTACCAAAATCAGAATCCACATTCTTAGAATTTAACCACTGCTCTAACAAATCTTCTTTGATTTTTGCATACTCAACATGGGATTGCTTATCTTGCTTGTAAGTTGTCCTAAATTTTACTCTATAAGCTTCAGGAACAAGCTCATAGGCCTTAAGAATCAAGCTCTTAACTACATCATAATTATCAGACTGATCCTGAGGCAAAGATGCATAAGTTACTTGAGCTTTACCGGTGAGAACAGTTTGAAGGAGTACTGGCCAATACTCCTTAGGCCAATTAAAACCTGTAGCTACCCTCTCAAACAACTGAAAATACTTTGTTAAATCAGATTCATTAAAAGGAGGGACAAGTTTAACATTTTTAGCCACATCAAAATCATCAGAGCAAGATGATCCAGTTCCACCTTGTTTCATGCGATACTCATGGTCTGCCTGAATCCTAGCAAGTTCAACTTGTGCCTGTATCTGTGCCTCCTGAATCCGAGCCTGAGATTCCGCCTCCTTAGCCTGAGACTCAGCCTGTTTAGCATTTGCCTGAAATTCAGCTTCTTTAGCACGAGCCTCCTGCAGAGCTAGCTGTAACTTAGCTAATTCAATCTGCGTTTGCTCATTTGGAGGAGTTACATTAAACAAGCTTTTATTAATCATGCCAACAATTTGATCTTTAGAATGATGAGAGTGAACTGCAATTCCCAATTGTTGAGCAACGAGCTTAAGTTCATTCTTTGTTCTGTTTTCTATATCACACACTGTTTGCACATTTGACAAAAAATCTTTGGCTTCATCAAGTGTAGAAATAGTAGACATCATGAATATATCACAGTCACAAAATATCAAACAATATCCTTATGATAATATCCTGAATATCCTGATATGAGGTCGCCAAATTTATGTTACGGAACAGAGAAAGATAATGTACACTTTAAGTGAGAATGCTAAAAATCACTACTGTCCCGTAAAGTTCCAGGTTCAAAACAAAAGAGTTAGGTAAAATTACAAGTTAAAGTTTAATGCACAAACTAACAATAAAACATTCAGAACTCATAAGGATAATGTAATGGCAAATAAACAGGTTAAATATATGGTTAACTGCAATAGCCTCTATTAACACGAAATTAGAAAGAGTAAATTTATCTAAGTCAGCCCTGATAAAATGAGATACCAGATAATACTCAGTGAATGCCAGATAAATAATTACAGATACAAACTATTATCAAAAATGACTGACATAAAGAACCCCACACGAATTACAAAAACTTCACTAGGCCTACAAATTAAACTTATGCTATACAGTACAAGAAAAAATGCAACAACAGCTATACTCAAATTACACACAGCTGCTAGATGGTTGGAGACTTCTTGAGCACTCACAATAATAATAATTGTACAGGGGAGGACAGAGATGCGAACAAAATGAGGAGCAGATCTAAGTGGCAATGATGCAGAGACTGAGCTCATTATATAGGGGCCGGCAGAGCCTGATACAACTTGTAAGAGGACGCGCAAATGAAAGCCATGGGGACATAGAGTTCACAATCCCGCTCTGGACAACAGAGAGAACGACTTACTCTACTATAACGGTAGAAGGGGGGAACTGAGGCAGAACACGCTCGTGATCAAACATGCAGCATACTGTGCGTTAAAATTACACAAAGGATGATGAAATCACAGGCTATGTAACAATGTATACCAGGGGAGGCCAAAGATAAGTCAATGGCCGAAAAGTTACCAGTACGATCATCTACACGAGTCGCTCTACCATCGTTCAGAAGACAGAGGTTGGACTGTAGTATTAGGTCGGCTACTTGCTCCCCACGACCATCAATCCTCAAGCTACCCCATTGATAGTGATGGGCGTTAAAATCGCCCAACACTAACTTATTCCCAGGGAGATGTTCCACTAGTGAATTTAAAGCATCACTATCAATGGGGCCATGTGGAGGACAGTACAGAGAGCAAATAGACAGATACGTGTTATTAAATTTTACTCTGCACGCGACCACTTCCAGAGTAGAATTTAGAATCACTTCCGTTTGTGGGTGTGATTTGTGTGTGTGTAAATGGCAACTCCGTGACCTTCATATCTTCTATACGAGTGGTAGTGTCTGAACTGTGGAGGATCAGGGTGATCCTCCAGGCGCGTCTCCTGTAAACAAACAACGTCTGGCCTGTGTAGTGAAAGCAAGATAGCTATATTATGTAACTTATTCCCAATACCTCTACAATTCCACTGTAATACAGTGAAAGCAACGGTTTAAGATTTCCGCTGGGGGCCAGTGTGCTTCGTCTTTTTTTGTCGCCCGCCAGTAGGCGAGCGACTACCGGGGGACCTATCCCGGTGCTTACTCATGGAAACCTCCATATTCTCATCAATTACAAGGCTCCCAGAGTCCACCGAGGAAGAGCTATTCTTTCTCTCCCTTGCTGGACCAGGAGCGGGAAGGACATGAGGACGTGCCGGCTTGGTTAGGGTGGTCAGATTAATCTTATCAGACTTGTCAGGCTTCGATTTTGGCCGCACCGACTGCGAAGGAGCAGCGGCAGCCTGATAGTAAAAAGTGGCGACAGGGATGTCTGTAAGAGAGTTGGAACGTACAGGGGGTCTAGACTTAGAGGTAGGGCATGTGGCATGTGGAGCGAAGGTAAGGTCAGTCTGTGTCTCCACGGTGCACATCACGGGACGGGACACAACCTCCGATGCATAGGAGACATTAGGCTCGGGAGTTGCATGCAACTCCACCTTCTTCCTTGCATCGTAAAAAGGATATGCCCTGTGTTGCCTTCACTGTGCAGACCTCTTTCTCCTCCTTCCACTTGGGACAAACCCTCGAGGAAGTGGAGTGAGCATCCTTGCAGTGAAAGCAACATTCAGTCTCGGACGTACAGGTGTCAGCAGAGTGACCTACAGTCGCGCACTTGCCACACACAGTGTTGGAAGCCCGACAAGCCTTTTCGTGGTGTCCATAGAGTTGACACTTTGCACAACGAAGGGGGTTCGGGATGTATGGTCTGACATTTACTATTTCATATCCAACTTTCACATTGGTTGGGAGAGATACCTTTCCAAAAGTCAAAACAACAGTTGCGGTCTTCGTCCTTATGCCTTCCGAAAATCTTGTGATGAATCTGGCCTCTATTACATCTTGCTGAGAAAGTTCCTGTACGATTTCTTCCTCCTCCATAAGCACAAGATCCCTGCAGGTAATAACACCCTTGCAGGAATTCATAGCGTGCGGGATCGTTGTTTGGACATCGTGATAGTGGAACTTCCTCAGTTTCAGCAAATCCTTGACCTGGGCAGAATTCATGGTTTTAACAAGAAGGTCTCCACTCGCAAGTTTTTTAACTTGTTCCACCTCACCTGCACACCCATCAATCACCTTCTTGATGATGAAGGGATTGAGGCTGGACAGGGGAGTGGAACCAACCGCATGAATCTGTACAAACTCGGCGTTTTTTACATTGATGTCAAGGCGGGTACGTGTCTGGGGCCGTTCAGTCTGGGGGCAGTCCGTCCGTGCAGCAGTCGGGGGTCGGTCAGGACTACCTCCCCCCCTGAAGGGGGGGGAGGCAGTTGTGGCGTCCGCCATAGTTACCACTTCCCCCGTGAGGGGAAAGTGGGAAGAAAGAGAAAAACAACCAAGGGAGAAATTGCCCGGGGAAAGAACACCTAGTCTGAGATTACCCTCTCAAACCACTCTCTGGAGGACGCGCCTGTGTGTCACACACCCCAGAGCGATCAGTTGGGGGTACACTCCAGAGGTGAGTAAGCAAAGGCAATCTCAGTAATTAGATAGACACCTACTATATCTACTAAGGCCAGGGAGGAAAATGAGGTCTAGCTAACCTAACTTTAATGAAAAACGCCCTAGTTGCGGAGAAATCAAAGCTAACGCCGGTGAGACAACCCTGCAGCTAGAGGAGAGCCAGAGAAACACGTCTGAACACTCAGCGACCATGCATAAAAGTCCCCCCGATATCAGGTACCGTGTGATACCCCCTTAAGTAACTATCCTGAGTGTCGCGACTCGCGCTCTGATAAGTTATAACAATATTCACTCTCTCGACCCCTAGCCCTCTTTACCCCTAGTGCATCTGGTTTAGACTATTAAATGTTAATTCTGCCTATGGACATAATACGGGTATAAAGAAATTACAACTCACCATCGATGTATAATTGCAGAACTCCACTCCCTGCCAGTGCTGTGTGTTATACATTATATTGAGAAGCTAACTCTGTAAACCTGTCTCCATCATATCCTGTAACTGTTTTTATATTGTAACAGTGTATTGAATTAAGACAATAGACGTGTTAAGGTGTACTGCCTAGTTTTTAAGCCCTGTTCCTTTGTGAGTGCTTTATTTCCGGTCCAGAAAGAGGACCCCGCTCAGTCGCGGGCGTTTTTAGGACGAGGAGTCGGACTAAAAACATCCCGCATAACACTTTTATTTATTATTATTCAATCTATCTATCTATTGCTAGATGTCTAAATCACGTAAGGGGTGGCCACTGGCCACAAACAAGCAACAAATCGCCTCCACGTCACCCTGTCCCTCGCCATTTCACTGCCCTGTTCCCAGCTCACACCCCCCTCTCTCATATACTTCTCCATTCCATCCCTCCATCTCATCCTTGGCCTCTCCCCCCCTTCACCTCACTCACATACACTCTCCTCGTTAGCCTAACACTCTCCATCCTCTCCTTATGACCAAACCACCTCAAAGTGTTTCTCCTAACGCTTCCAATCACATCCACATCCACACCACAACCCTCCTTCACTCCCCACTTGCCAGTCTGTCTCTGCATGTGACTCCACATGTTCCTCTCAAATAACTCATTTCCACTGCTCTCACTCTTGACTTATGTCCCTCCAACAAGGTCAAAGCTTAACTTTCATACATTAGAGCTGGTATCACAATACTGTCATGTAGTAACTTTTTCACTCGTGGAAGTTCAAACAGAGGAGTGAGCGGGCTGCGAAGCGCGGGGGCAGGGAAACGAAGTCTGTAATGTTGCCAGTTTTACTTTTATCTGCATTTTCGCCAGACGTTGTATTTAATAATTCAATATAGATATACAACATGCAACTCCTTACAAAAATAATTAAAACATATTATTTAAATCAAATATCCACAGCCTAATAAATTATTAGGCTGTGGATATTTGATTGAAATAATGTTTTAGTGATTTTTGTAAGGAGTTGCATATGCTACTCTTAATAAATAATGTATTTTTAATTTATTATTATTTACACTTAATAATAATTTTAAAAATAATAAAATACATTATCTCTATTGCAATATTTTAAGAAATGCTACTACCCTCCGTCCCTCTCGCCTACCCCCAGTAGAACCCTCGCGACCCGCCTGAGCCTTCCCCATCCCTTGTCCAGACATATGGGAAGCTCCAGAGACTATGTGTCCCTTGGACTGCGCAGTGCGCAATCCACAGGACAGGTGCGCAAGGCAGGTGCGCAAGCGCAATATTGCACATGGTCTCATGCGGTGCGCAAAGCGCAAACGATGTTCACCAGAGCGCAACAGTGCTCAGTTGCGCTTTGCTCGAGTGTTCGTGCACCTGCCCAGCACTGATATTAAAATACCCGTCGCCGTCGGACCACTTACCCCGCCACCCCCACCCCACCACCAAGCCACCACCACACCACCACCCCAGGAGGACACCACGGTAGGGTTAGTGACCCCGAACAAGAGGGTCACCAGGACACCCCTGTCCAGCGTCCCTCTTCCCCGCAACTGTCACAACACCAGGTGAGCGGGAAGAGGCAACGACCCTGCAGGCGGGGCAGCCTTCACCAGGTTCGGGGTGGGGCTCATCCAGAGTCAGTCCCAGACAACACTGCGGTACGGCCACCGTACGAACTAGGGAAAGAGCGGTCACTGTTCACCCTTCAGTTGTTTCCCCCTGTGACACCGCCATCACGGCCACCGTACGTGAAGGGGGAGGGAGTGGCCACCGTACGCCCCTCAGTCACAGCCACCTCTGGGGACGGCCTCGGGGCGTTGGTTATTGATCGCGCCCCGACTGGCAGAGAAAGGAGTAGTGGAACCGAGATCACGGCCACCGTACGTGACAGGAAGGGAGTGGCCACCGTACGCCCCTCATCCACTATTGCCTCCTACTACGGGAGTAACATCTCAGTTACTTCCCGAAGGGCAGGCAGGCCCACGGCTATGGGCATTGTATGTACCAGGGTAACTAGACCCTCGGCTGAGGCCTCTGTACGTACCAGAGAGGATGCTGCCCCTGTGCACCCCTCTCCTGCCTTTTCCTCCTACGGGAGTAACACCGCGTTCACGGCCACAGTACGTGACGGGGAAGGAGTGGCCACTGTACGCCATTCAGTTACTTCCCGGCAGGCAGGCGGGCACACGGCTACGGCTGCAGTGTGTGCAAGGGTAAGCAGACCCTTCGCTACGGCCTCAACACACACCGGAGAGGGTGCTGCCCCTGTGCACCCCTCTCCTGCCTTTTCCTCCTTCGGGAGCAGCACCGCCAGCACTGTCTTAGTATGTACAGGGGAAGGAGCAGCCACCGTACGCCCTTCAGCTGCGAGCCCTAGGAGTCACGAAGCCGCGTTCACGGCCACCATATGTGACGGGGAGGGAGTGGCCACCGTACACCCCTCATTCGTGATTCTGAAGGCCCTCCCAAAGCAGGAGGTCCCTTGCGCGGCCAACCCCTTTCCTCTCAGCTGCGTGGGATGCCCTTTGTCTCCCAACAAGAGCAGTTCCCCGGAGGTGCTGTCGGAGTGGTGGTGTTGCCCAGTCCAAACTCTACCACCTACCCCTGGGAGGTCCCTGTCCCTGACGGACACCCGACGGAGGCGACGCCGCAGTTCACCCCTGACGGCACTTTCTCCTGTAGACGGCCGCAGTCCCTGGACTTCCAGGTCTGACCAGCAGCCCCCAGGCCCAGACAACCCGGGCTCTCTCTCTCCTCAGAGCCAAAGGCGCCAGGCCCGCCTCCTGCAGCTGTTCGGCCCTAGTCACGAGGGCCACCTCCCAGGTCGAGGCCCCCAGACCAGAGGGCCTCCCTGCACCCCACCGACGCAGCCCCAGTGTGAGGGCTGCCTCCCAGGTCGAGGCCCCCAGATCAGAGGGCCTCCCTGCACCCCAACAACGACTACGACCCGGGCAATGACGCCTCTGCGGGCAGTTCGTTGCCTCCTGCAGGAGGGCTACCCGTAGGGCCTCTCTCTCACGCCCAGGACACGCAGCAGGTGATACCCAGGGAAAATACGGGTACATAGTGACGCCAATAACGCTAGCGCAGTGAACAGTCAATACAGGAGTGCACAATGACAAATGACAGAGTAAAGGCCCAAGTGACTAGAGTTACCCACAGTGCATAGTGACCCGGTACTTCGCAGAATAGAAAAGACCAATAACTATATACGGGAGGACTTATAGAAATCGTGGGTTGAAATCAGAGGTGTGCGGGATTCATCAGAAACTTGTGAACTAGTGCTACTGCGACTAAGTGACTTCGTGAGTGTCGCAACCCGCACCCTACCCACTTATGGTAATATTCATTCCCCCAACTCTTGGTCACGTCCTCTCCTAGTGAAACGAACTTAGTATATAAAACGCCATCTCTGCCTAGGAACAGTATCCGGGTAATATAATATTAGTACCAAATATCCATGTACAAGTGTAGAGTGACCTATTGTGAGTGTAACCATAATCATTTTTATTAAAGGCTAATTCTGTGTTTCCTGTCTCTACACATATCTACTATCTCCTTGTGTATATTGTCACGGTGTAAGAATTAAGACAATAGATGTGTTAAGGTGTACTGCCTGGATTTTATGTCCTGTTCCTTTGTGGATGCTTTACTTCCGGTCTGGAAAGAGGACCCCGCTCAGTTGCTGGTGTTCATAGGACGAGAGGTCTGACTAAAAACACCCAGCATAACACTGGTGGCCAGCGGTGGTTCTGGAATCCGAATAAAGCATGGAGGAACAATAAAAGGAAACTTGCACAATGGCAGCCAAACCTCACATCCAATTGCCAAAATTCAACTCGGAACAATATGACATTGATGTATATTTGGAAATGGTCAAACCCCTCCTAGACATCGGGTTCAACTCTGACAGAGAAAAGATAGCCGTCACTCTATCTAACCTGGGTAAAATAATCGTCACTGTTTCAACAAAGTCGTCCCAGAACTAACATTGGATCAATTCGCCCAAATTGTGAAGTAGGCTGTTATGCCTTCCATGGGCAGAGTTGTCGCTCTCTCTCAGCTCGACGCTCTCGCCTACGATGGTAACTTGGACGACACTTTCGTCCAGGCATGGCGCCTTGTCACCGCCGCTTATCCCGACGCAACCACAAACACTCAGGATTTGCACACCTTCAACGCCCTGCTGAGAATTCTCCCTAGCGCAGTCAGGGAGCACTTTACCATCTACAATCCCTCAGGGAACATGGATCAAGACCTACAACTCGCCCGACGCCTCCTCGCCGCCCGTCCCGCACCACAACCTATACACGCGGTGAGCAAATTCCCCACAACCAAAACTCAACCACCAAAAATCAAACTACCGCCCCACCCACCCACCACGGAGCCGTCTCCAACGATTTCCAGGGCCCACCCACAGAGAAAATGCCCCAACCCCAGGGAGCAGGGCAACCTCATCTCTATTAATCCCTGGGAATTCACGGCCTGCAGTCGCACCTGCCCCCCGCACGACATTAGGGAACAACTCAAAGCAAGCAGATGCAGAGCCCTCACCCAGGGGCGCAGGAGGGTATCCTCTCTGGAGGATGACGCCCATGAAGACGACGCCTCACCCCCAGTCTACCCAGGACCAGACGACGAGGAGCACGACGACCACATCAACACTCAGCAGATGGATAATTAGGCCCACCCCCGCACCTCTCCACGGTGGCAGGGGCCACCTCACATCAGTACAGACCCCCAGTCTATGACCTAATTCGCCTGAATGGGGTCAAGGCTAGACTACTGGTGGACACAGGAGCTGCCAGGTCATGCCTGTACTCTCACTTCTACTCCCGTCAAACTTCCGCTTTTGGCCCCCTTTTCCCCACCTCAGCCAACCTCGTAGATGCAGGGGATGGCCCCCTGCCTATCTGTGGGGAAACCCGGGCCCTTCAGACCAACACCCACCAACAAGTCTCCACCACTCACCCTTTCATCATATTTGACTCCACATGCCGTCAGTGTGATGGATACCTAGGGCTGGACCTTCTTCAAAAACTCCGCACCAAGATTGACTGCTATCAACGCCACCTCCACTTCAGTCCAGCCTCCCCCCCCCCTCAGCAAAAGAAAAAAAAAACACAAAAAAAACGTACAACAAAACAACATCAACACCACCACCACCACCCACAAACCGTCTCACACACACACCTTCCCCTAACACTCACGTCCCCCAACACCTCTGCACATGCAACACCACCCCAACCTCACCCAACACCCCACTTCCCCACTCTCCCTCATCATCCACCCCCCCACTATACCAACCACCTCCCCATCTTTCCCCGCCACGATCGCCTCCACCATCACCATCCCGCCCCATCACGAAGCTTGGGTGGAACTAAACAGACCCTCCGGGACCTCCGTCCTTTTCTCCCCTTCCCTACCGTCCGGACCGCTCTCCTCCTGTCCAGTATCCCCCACCTTTCTCACCCCCCAGGCCCAAGCGATCCGTATCGCTAACCTCACCACAACACCACTAACACTACCTAGAGGACTCATCATTGGCGACACGGAAGAAGCCGAGCCATGCCACGCACCACCTTCTCACCACCCAACCCTTCCGGACCTACTTGCGCACCTATCTCCTTCCCAAACCAACAGCCTCCGACAATGACTCCTGGACTTCCAAGACCTATTCGCATCTGGCCCAACAGACCTCGGCCACACCACTTATCTCAGCCACGAGATACACACGACTGGACCACCCATTCGCCAACCATCTCACCACAAAAACCCTAAGCAGCAAGCAGAGGAAGACTGGCAGGTCCAGGACATGCTTGATGCTGGTGTTATCTCCAACTCCACCAGGCCGTGGTCCTCCCCTGTCGTACTCGTGAGAAAAAAAGACGGAGCCATGCAATTCTGCGTTGATTACCACAGAGTAAACAATGTCACCATCAAGGACACCACACCCCTACCCCGAATCGACGACTCCCTCGACTCCCTGCACGGCTCCACCTGGTTCTCCACCCTCGACCTGCAATTGGGTACTGGCAGGTCTCCGTTCACCCAGATGACAAACAAAAGACTGCCTTCTCGACCTCAAACAGGAAACGCTATGAATTCAATGTCCTCCCATTCAGACTGTAATGCCCCAGCCACGTTCTCCCGTCTGATGGAATCCGTATTGAGCGGCTTAACCTGGGAAATCTGCCTGGCCTACCTAGACAACATCATCGTCTTTAGCCACACCTGGGCTGACCACCTCCACCGCCTCAAACAGGTGTTCCTACGCATCCGCCAGGCAGGTCTTAAACTCAAGCCAACAAAATGCGTCCTAGCCAAACGATCCATCTCCTTCCTGGGACACGTGATTGGAGCCGAGGGCATCTCACCTGATCCCAACAAACTGCGTGCCATTGCCGAAATCCCTCTACCATGAGACATCCACGAAACCTGGGCCTTCCTAGGCCTTACATCGTACTACCGACGTTTCGTGAAAGGGTTTGCAGACATAGCCAAACCACTTCATGAGCTGACAAAAAAGGGCGAGCCGTTTGTTTGGACCGAAACTAGAAAGACCGCATTCAACAACCTCAAATCCAAACTGATTTCAGCCCCCGTCATCGCTTTCCCAGACTACAACCTCCCTTTTCGTCTGTATACTGACGTTTCCCTCATAGCCATAGGGGGCCGTCCTCACGCAAGTACAACACGGGCGCGAACACATCATCGCCTGCACCAGCTGCACTCTAAATCAAGCCGAGCAGAATTACGCGGCCACCGAACGCAAGTGCCTCGGTATAATCTGGGCTCTAGAATACTTCCGTTCATACACCTCTGGCACCCACGTGGTCTTCATCACAGACCACCAATCACTACAATGGCTACGCCGATCCAATACCAACAATGCCCAACTCATTCGATGGTGGGAAGCTCTCGAAGAGTTCAATTTTCAAATCTCATACCGCCCAGGCAAGTTGCACACTAATGCCAATGCCTTCTTCCGCCTACCCATCAACCCTGTCTGCCCAAAACCAGACCTAATTCAAATGTGGAAAGATAAACAACACCCTATCTGGATCCCGCCATGCACATTCGCCAAGCTACACCTTCACGGCGACCACCTGTACGATGCAGACGGGCACATCGTCCTCGACCTCACCACGGCCCATGACGCTATGCTACACCTCCACGCCAACAACGGCATCCACCTCGGCACCAAGAAGCTTTTACAAGCTTTCTCTGACATGTATTGGACAGCTAACCCATCCACCATTGCTAAAAACATCATCCAAACATGCCGCACCTGTGCTTTAGGGAAAGACATCACTTGCACCCCCGGCCCCTCAGGCAAACTAACTGCACAAAAACCCTGGCAACTGCTTTCCCTCGACGTCGTCGGCCTCCTCACACCGAAAGCAGGATATAAATATATTATCACGTTCATTGACATCTACTCAAAGTTCATCATCGCTTGCCCTGCCAAAGACCACAACGCTGTAGCAGTCGCCGACGCCCTGGTCTGCCATGTCTTCCCTTATTTCGGCATTCCACAAGCCCTACACTCGGATAATGCCCCTGAATTTACAGGGAAAGTATGGGAAGAACTTGCCAACATATTCGGCTACCGCATCTCCCACTCATCCCCCTAATGGCTACAAGGTAACAGCATATGCAAGAGAAGTCATCGATCCCTCCCAAATCAAGTCAGGACCAGAATCCTGCAGACAGGCAATGACGATTGGCCCACCTACTTCAAAATTGTTCAATGGGGTCTTAATATCTGCCCACGAGATGACGGCGAAACCCCCCACGAGCGAGTATTCAGGGAATCCCCACTCCTCCTACCCCTCCGCCACCACCTACATCCTCCAACCCCTCCCTCTTCCACCGACCCCCTCCACCACCTCAAACGACGCCTCCACCACCTCCAATCCCAACAAGACCTTGCACCAGACACCAACCCCTCCAACCCCTACAAGCCGGGTGACTCCATGGCTGTTGCACACCTGCCCATCCCCACCAAGACTTCCCCCCGGTTCGATGGCCCCTTCAAAATTATCAGGATCCCTAACCCTTACCAGGTTATCATAGATCACCATGGACAACTGCGCACCTACCGAAATCGCCAACATGCGCCCCTTCCACCCCTCCAACAATGACCACCCCCACACCTGCACGCCCCGCACCTCTCCACGCACACTTGTCCCATCGGTGTCTTCTCAGAATTACCCCCCCGACTCCTACTCATACTCCTTCTCACCCCCACCCTCCACATCCCCCATGAGCATGCCGCCTCCCACCTCACCCACCCTCAACACCCCCCCCCCTCGCTGACACCAACCTCCAACCCCACAACCCCACCCCTGACCAACCCACACCTAACCCCCTGTCTCTACCACCAGATCCTGCGTCACCGCCCTCACCGCCCACAACGCAACCTCCACCACACCAACTTAGCTGACCCACGGCTGACACCACCACACCACCACCTCCCATCACAGACCACCCGCACAACCGCCAAAACACCACCCCACCCACTGCACCACTCTCCAGCCCACCACGTGCAACCACCCCACCTCACAACAGCCAACACACCACCCCACCCACTGCACCACCCTCCAGCCCACCAAGTGCAACCACTCCACCATGTGAACCCACCGCCCACCCACCTACACCCCCCTTACCCCACGACCATTCTCACTACACACGACACCGCACCCCCACCCGTCCCCAGCCATACCCACTCACCACCACGTGCTCACCCACCTTCACCACCGACACCCACCCTCACCACCACCACCACCAGTTCGGGACGCCTTTCACGCCCACCCTCCAGATACACACCAACACCACCACTCACCACCCACAAAACCCACCAGTCACCACCTAAATCCACCCTCAACCCAAACACTGCCCCCACTACCCTACACCTCCACCAGGTAAAATGGAATCTCCCCAAATCCCAATTCCCCAAAGCACAATGCTCCTCCCACCCACTCGGCCCTCATAAAAACCCCACACTCCCCTCACTCGCCAGCATCCGACTACTGCCTCTGCACCAAGCACAACCACCCGAGATGAGCATTGAATGGATCCACTGGCAGCCCCACGACCGCCCACAGGTCAGGCTCAGGGCAACACACCAGCTTCTCCATATCCTCAGCTGGACCGACCACCCATCCTCCCTCCGGCTTACTCTCAACCCACACCGAGAGCCGAACCCCACCACCCTCCACTGGACCAACTTCCTCCAACACTTCACCCCGGCCCACCAAACTTCCACCACCACAACATACCACCTCCAGTCATGGGGGCGTGACGTTTTTAATACGGAGGGTGGTAAAATGCCCACCGCTGCTGGACCACTCACCCCGCCACCCCCTACCCCACCACCAAGCCACCACCACACCACCACCCCAGGAGGACACCACGGCGGGGTTAGTAACCCAGGACAAGAGGGTCACCAGGACACCCATGTCCAGAGTCCCTCTTCCCCGCAACTGTCACAACACCAGGTGAGCGGGAAGAGGGAACGGCCCTGCAGGCGGGGCAGCCTTCACCAGGTTCGGGGTGGGGCTTATCCAGAGTCAGTCCCAGGCAACACCGTAGTACGGCCACCGTACGTACCGGGGAAGGAGCGGTCACTGTTTGCCCATCAGTTGTTTCCCCCCTGTGACACCGCCATCACGGCCACCATATGTGAAGGGGGAGGGAGTGGCCACCGTACGCCACTCAGTCACAGCCACCTCTGGGGACAGCCTCGGGGCGTTAGTTATTGAACGTGCCCCGACTGGCAGAGAGAGGAATCGTGGAACCGCGATCACGGCCACCGTACGTGACAGGGAGGGAGTGGCCACCGTACGCCCCTCATCCACTATTGCCTCCTACTATGGGAGTAACGCCTCAGTTACTTCCCGAAGGACAGGCTGGCCCACGGCTACGGCCTTTGTTCGTACCAGGGTAAATAGACCCTAGGCTGCGGCCTCTGTACGTACCGGAGAGGGTGCTGACCCTGTGCACCCCTCTCCTGCCTTATCCTCCTACGAGGGTAACACCGCATTCACGGCCACTGTACGCCCTTCAGTTACTTCCCGGCAGGTAGGCGGGCACACGGCTATGGCCGCAGTGTGTGCAAGGGTAAGCAGACCCTCGGCTACGGCCTCAACACACACCGGAGAGGGCGCTGCTCCCATGCACCCATCTCCTGCCTTTTCCTCCTTCAGGAGCAGCACCGCCGGCACTGTCTTAGTACATGCAGGGGAAGGAGCAGCCACTGTACGCCCTTCAGCTGCGAGCCCTAGAAGTCACGAAACCGCGTTCACGGCCACTGTATGTGATGGGGAGGAAGTGGCCACAGTACGCCCCTCATTCGTGATTCCGAAGGCCCTCCCGAAGCAGGAGATCCCTTGCACGGCCGACCCCTTTCCTCTCGGCTGTGTGGGACGCCCTTTGTCTCCCAACAGGAGCAGTTTCCCGGAGGTGCTGTCGGAGTGGTGGCGTGGTCCAGTCCAAACCCTACCACCTACCCCGGGAGGTCCCTGTCCCTGACGGACACCCGACGGAGGCGACGCCGCAGTTCACCCCTGACGACACTTTCTCCTGTAGGCGGCCGCAGTCCCCAGACTCCCAGGTCTGACCAGCAGCCCCCAGGCCCAGACAACCCGGGCTCTCTCTCTCCTCGGAGCCAGAGGCGCCAGGCCCGCCTCCTGCAGCTGTTCGGCCCTAGTCCCGAGGGCCACCTCCCAGGTCGAGGCCCCCAGACTGTAGGGCCTCCCTGCACCCCACCGACGCAGCCCCAGTGTGAGGGCTGCCTCCCAGGTCGAGGCCCCCAGATCGGAGGGCCTCCCTGCACCCTAACGACGACTACGACCCGGGCAGTGACGCCCCTGCGGGGAGTGCGTTGCCCCCTGCAGGAGGGCTACCCGTAGGGCCTCTCTCTCACGCCCAGGACACGCAGCAGGTGATACCCAGGGAAAATACGGGTACATAGTGACGCCAATAACGCTAGCGCAGTGAACAATCAATACAGGAGTGCACGGTGACAAATGACAGAGTAAAGGCCCAAGTGATACATAAGTGACTAGAGTTACCCACAGTGCATAGTGACCCGGTACTTCGCAGAACAGAAAAGATCAATAACTATATACGGGAGGACTTACAGAAATCGTGAGTTGAAATCAGAGGTGTGCGGGATTCATCAGAAACTTGTGAACTAGTGCTACTGCGACTAAGTGACTTCCGCGAGTGTCGCGACCCGCACCCTACCCACGTATGGTAATATTCATTCCCCCAACTCTTGGTCACGTCCTCTCCTAGTGAAACGAACTTAGTATATAAAACGCCATCTCTGCCTAGGAACAGTATCCAGGTAATATAATATTAGTACCAAATATCCATGTACAAGTGTAGAGTGACCTATTGTGAATGTAACCATAATCATATGTATTAAAGGCTAATTCTGTGTTTCCTGTCTCTACACATATCTAATATTTCTTTGTGTATAATGTCACGGTGTAAGAATTAAGACAATAGATGTGTTAAGGCATACTGCCTGGTTTTTATGTCCTGTTCCTTTGTGGGTGCTTTACTTTCGGTCTGGAAAGAGGATCCCGCTCAGTCGCTGGTGTTCTTAGGACGAGAGGTCGGACTAAAAACACCGAGCATAACAGATATATTACCTTTCCCTTCAGTGTGCATTGATTTAAGTTACTTGATACAATACAGTTTCCTTTTTCTATCCAAGTCTGCTAGATAAATCTTACCCATTTTCCCAGATATCATTCCACTTCTATATTCCAGGTCTGTTTTATATATTTTTAGATTGCGTACCATTCTGTTTTCCTAGCTTTCTCAACTATTCACATTCTTGAAGTTGCTCTCCTTCAGTAAATATTTTTCATTATTTCCTTTTTGTCACAGGCACTGCTTAACTACTCCTTCATGCTTTTATATAACCCTTTCACCAAAACCAATATTCCCTGCCTTTCCTAAACCCATCTACTCCATTACAGTAACTGTCATTGTGCATCTAAAACATTTTTTGTACTACATATGCATGGTACAGACCATTTCCTGAGGCCTGCAGCTATTTACGGGTAACAAAATCTCTTGGGGTAAAGATGCTTCAGGATTTGAAATAATCTGCATTGTTTTAACTAATTTTAGATTAAAGTCAAAAGACCTATGCTAAAAACTGTTTGACTGAAAGAGATATTTCAGTCATCCTAACCAACCAATTCACTCATATCTGGTAACTTACCTAACTTTATCGTAATTAAATCAACTTATTTTTGTGCAAAACCGAATTACATATTTCAGTAAAGAAATTACGTGACTGCACTTAGCAGTTAGTACTAATGTTTGTATTTTTTTTTTTTTAACCCATTCTCTAACTCAATTGTAATGGAGCACTGAAGCTGGTGAAAAAAACACCCCTAACTAACCATTTACCAACACCGACCTAACTTGATGGTGAACTTGTTGAACGAAAAGCAATGATAGACTACGTGTGTGTGGATGAGCGAATGAGAAGACAAGTGTTGGATGCAAGAGTGTGGGGGAATGGAGTCTCGGACCATCACTTAGTGATGGCCAAGATAAAGCTGCAAAGAAAATGGTTGAGGAGACGAAGGAGAAGACAGGAGGAAACAGCTCCTGTGAGAAGAGTGGAGAAGTTGCAAGATAGTGGGAAAGTGGCAGAGTATAAGAGCATAGTGGAAGAAAGATTGGGAAGGTATGAACTAGAGCAGATGGAAGGGGTGGAAGACGTATGTAAGATATTTACGGAAGAGATAGGCGCAGCGTGTGAGGTGGTTTGTGGAGTGAGGAGGAGATACAAGGGTGTGCAAGGGACAGCATGGTGGAATGATGAGGTGAAACGAGCTGTGGAACAAAAGAAGAAGGCATATAGTGAATGGTTAGCGAGTAGAGGTAGGGGAGAAGATGAGAGAGAGAAGAGAGAGGTATATGTGAGTAGGAGAAGGGAGGTGAAAAGACTGGTGAAGAAGAGTAAGAAGAAAGTGGATGAAGAGTTTGGGAGAAATCTGAGTGTGAAATGGAGGGAGAGTAAGAAATTGTTTTGGAAAGAGGTAAAGAAAGTAAGGCAGTGTGAAAGGGGAAATAGTAAGGGAGTGAAAGATAGGAATAATAGATTGTTGGTGGAGAAGAGAGAAATTGAGGAGATGGAAGGAGCACTTTGAGGATTTGTTGAATGTAGAGAGTGACAGCAGTGCGAGTATAAGTGGTTGGGGAATGGCTGGGAGAAGAAGAGATGAGAGGAAGGAGGAAGAGATCAGTAGGACGGAAGTAGTGAAAGCAATGAAGAAGATCAAGTTGGGAAAGGCCCCAGGAATTGATGGAGTGTGTGGTGAAATGCTGAGGTATGGGGGTGAGATTGTTGTGGAGTGTATATGGAAGTTGTGTAGATTGGCATGAGAAGAGGGAAGGGTTCCAGAGGACTGGAAATCAGGTATAATTGTTCCTTTATATAAAGGAAAAGGGGAGAGAGAAGTATGTGGTAACCATAGGGGTATTTGCCTTCTCAGTTTGACTGGTAAAATAAATGGTAGAATGCTCATTGACAGGGTTAGGCATAGGACAGAGGAGCTAGTTGGAGAAGAACAAGGGGGGTTCAGGAAGGGAAAAGGGTGTGTAGATCAGATATTTGTTCTAAGATGTTTAGTGGAGAAGTATCTAGAGAAGGGAAAGAAAGTGTATGCTGCCTTCATGGACTTGAAGAAAGCTTATGACAAAATAGATAGGCAAGGTATGTGGAAGGTATTAAGAATAAATGGAGTGGATGGGAAATTGTTGAATGCTGTGAAGAGTTGTACGAAGGAGCTAGGGCTACGGTGCGAGTGGATGGTGAGCTGAGTGAGTTCTTTGATCTCAATGTGGGACTGAAACAGGGTTGTGTGATGTCTCCATGGCTGTTTAATATGTACATGGATGGGGTTGTAAAGGAGGTGCAGGGTAGGGCAGTGGATGTTGTTACATAGCCTATGATTTCATCATCTTTTGTATAATTCTAACGTACAGTATGCTGCATGTTTGATCACGATTCGCCTCGTGGCTTCCATAGTGCGTGTTCTACCTCACTCCCCCCCTCCTCCCTTATAGTAGAGTAAGTCGTTCTTTCTGTTGTTCAGAGCAGGAGTGTGAACTCTTTGTCCCCTATGGCGTCATTTGCGCATCCTTCTTACAAGTTGTATCAAGCTCTGCCGGCCCCTATATAATGAGCTCAGTCTCTGCATTAATTGCCACTTAGATCTACTCCTCATTTTGTTCACATCTCTGTCCTCCCCTGTATAGTTGTTATTATTTTTGTGAGTGCTCAGGAAGTCTCCAACTATCTAGCTGCTGTGTAATTTGGGTATAAGTGTTATTACATTTTTTTATTGTACTGTATAGCATAAGGTGTTAATTCGTAGGCCTAGTGAGGTTTTTGTGATTAATGTAAAGTTTTACTGTCAGCCAGTAGTAATAATATTTTGTATCTGTAATAATATATCTTGCATTAACTGAGCATTATCCGGTTTTCTCATTTTATCAGGGCTGACTTAGATAAATTTCCTCTCGCTAATTTCGTGTTAATAGCGGCTATTGCAGTTAACCATATATTTAACCTGTTTTTGCCATTACATTATCCTTATGAGTCCTGAATGTTTAGTTGTTAGTTTGAGCATTAAACTTTAACTTGTAATTTTACCTAACTCTTTTGTTTTGAACCTGGAACTTTGCGGGACAGTTTTCTCTGTTCCGTAACATAAATTTGGCGACCTCTTACCAGGATATTCAGGATATTATCATAAGGATATTGGTTGATATTTTGTGACTGTGATTTATTCATGATGTCTACTATTACTACTCTTGATGAAGCCAAAGATTTTTTGTCAAATGTGCAAACAGTGTGTGATGTAGAAAACAGAACAAAGAATGAACTTAAGCTTGTTGCTCAACAATTGGGAATTGCTGTTCGCTCTCATCATTCTAAAGATCAAATTCCTGACATGATTAATGAAAGCTTGTTAAATCTAACTCCTCCAGATGAGCAAACGCAGATTGAAATAGCTAAGTTACAGCTAGCCTTGGAAGAGGCTCGTGCTAAGGAGCTGAGTCTCACGCACAAGTTGAACTTACTAGGATTCAGGCAGACCATGAGTATCGCATGAAACAATGTGGAACTGGATCAACTAGCTCTGATGATTTTGATGTGGCTAAAAATGTTAAACTTGTCCCTCCTTTTAATGAATCTGATTTAACAAAGTATTTTCAGTTGTTTGAGAGGGTAGCTACAGGTTTTAATTGGCCCAAAAAGTTTTGGCCATGCTCCTTCAAACTGTTCTTACCGGTAAAGCTCAAGTAACTTATGCATCTTTGCCTCAGGATCAATCTGATAATTATGATGTAGTTAAGAGCTTGATTCTTAAGGCCTATGAGCTTGTTCCTGAAGCCTATAGAGTAAAATTTAGGACAACTTATAAGCAAGATAAGCAATCCCATGTTGAGTATGCAAAAATCAAAGAAGGTCTGTTAGAGCAGTGGTTAAATTCTAAGAATGTGGATTCTGATTTTGATAAATTTAAGCAGATGATATTGCTGAAGGACTTCAAAAGGTGTATTAATAATGATGTAAGCCTATATCTTGATGAGAAAAGAATAGATAATTTGTCTGATGCTGCAATTTTAGCTGATGAATATATTCTCACTCACAAGAGATATTCTAAAGAAAAAAGGAAAACTGAGAGTAAGTACGTTGCCTCTACTCAGAGTACAGGTAACAGGAAAGAGAATAAAGATGATGTTTCTCAGGAAATAAATACCAGCTCCACCTCTAGATTTCAGAAAAGTAAATGTACTTATTGTAGTAAGCTTGGTCATACTACGGAGAAATGTTTCAGGAGCCAGCGTGATGTGAACAAAAAGGAGTCTTTAAATATTCAGTCAATTGGTCTAGTGTCCACCCTTGAGAGTTCCCAGAATTCTTTAACTGAGTTAACTGAACCTGCTTTGAGGGGTAAATTAATTTCTCGTGATGAAGCTCCTCTTTTGAGCAGTAACGTGGGTGACACTCTCAAGAGTTCATGTGCTAATTTCCTGTCTGATGGTTTTGTCAGTCCTCTGGACAATAATGACAGGAAATCAGTTAAAATATATCGTGATACAGGTGCCTGCCAATCCCTTATGCTGACCAGTGTTCTAGGCTCTAATGTTAATTCCTCTGATGAAACTGTAATCTTACAAGGTGTAGGGAATAATTACTTCTCTGTCCCTCTGTGCAGAGTGAATTTAGAGTCTGGTTTTGTTAATGGTTCCGTTATGGTTGGGTTGGTTGAGACATTCCCAATGTCAAGTGTAACTTTCTTACTTGGAAATGATATTGGTGGAAGTCAAGTGTGTCCAGCTCCTCAGTTGTCTAGTGAACCAGTGACTGCGACCCAAGATTGTGATGTCCCTGATGTGTTCTCTGCATGTGCTGTCACTAGGGCTAAGTCTAAAGTTACTGGTGACTTAGAGGATAATGATGATGATGATGTTATCCTAGCTGACACTTTTCTTGCTAATTTGGACCACTCACCAGATGAGGCAGTACCCCGTAGTGTTGATAATTTGTCTCGTCAAGAGTTGGTTGAGTTGCAGGTTGCTGACCCTGAGTTGAAAGGTCTAGCTAACTCTGCTTGCAGTGAGGAAGAGTCAGCTGGTGCTTCTACTTGTTATTATATAAAGTAAGGAGTACTTATGAGGAAGTGGAGACCCCCAACAGCATCAGCCGACTGTGAATGGGAGGTTGTACATCAAGTTGTCATCCCTCGTGTTTGTAGGCAGGATATCATTAGAGTGGCTCATGATTCCAGTTTGGCAGGACACCTTGGAGTGAGGAAGACTGTGGCACGCATTTTGAAACACTTCTACTGGCCAGGTATCTTCAGAGATGTTTCCTGGTATTGTAAGTCTTGTCACACCTGTCAAGTTGTGAGGAAGTGTAATCAGACCGAAAAGGTTGCACCTCTAGTTCCCATTCCTCCTTTTGAGGCGCCTTTCACCCGTGTGTTGGTGGATATTGTGGGCCCTCTTCCTAAGACTTCTTCAGGATTTTCTTATGTGTTGACCCTGATTGATATGGCTACTCGTTATCCTGAAGCCATTCCACTTAGAAATATCTCAGCAAAGAACGTGGTTAAGGAAATGCTAGGGTTCTTCACAAAGTTTGGTCTGCCCAAGGAGGTACAGTCAGACCGGGGAAGTAATTTCATGTCAAATATTTTCAAGCAGTCTCTGAAAGAGTTGGGCATCACCCAGATCACGTCTTCAGCTTACCATCCCCAGACCCAAGGAGCGTTGGAGAGATATCATCAAACACTCAAATCGATGCTCAAGAAATACTGTTTGGAACATCAGAAAGATTGGGATAAAGGTCTTCCATTCGTTGTATTTGCCGCAAGAGAATCTCCAAATGAATCACTGGGCTTCTCACCCTTTGAACTACTGTTTGGCCATGAAGTAAGAGGACCCCTTAAGCTACTCAAGGAATGCTGGCTGTCGGAGGAAGATGACGTCAACCTGCTGGAGTATGTGATGAAGTTCAAAGAACGGCTGTCCACTGCTTTACAGCTGGCGAGAGAAAATTTAGGAGCTGCTCAGGAGAAGATGAAGACTTGGTATGATAAGAAGTCCAGGTTACGCCACCTTCAGCCAGGAGATCAGGTTTTGATTCTGCTACCGGTGCATGGGCAACCTCTTCAAGCCAAGTTTAGTGGTCTTTATTTCGTGGAGAAGAAACTCAGTGATGTCAGCTATGTCATCGCCACATCAGATCGTAGAAAGAACAAGCAACTTTGTCACATCAACATGCTAAAGTTATATCACAGGCGGGACGAAAATAACCAAGTCTGCACTGTAGCTATTCCACCCGAGTCTGCAAGTGAAGTTCTCCCATGCAGCATGAGCCTGAGTGATAGTTTGGGGAAGAATCCTGATATCATGAATGATCTCCAGACTAAGCTTTCTCATCTAGCTCCCGAGGAAAGGCAGGAGTTTTCGGCATTACTGCAGGAGTACCCGCAAGTGTTCCATGCTACTCCAGGGAAAACCACTGTGTTGATGCATGATGTCGATGTTGGAGATGCAACGCCAATTAAACTGCCTCCTTACCGTGTGAACCCAGTGAAAGTTCCTCTCATCCAGAAGGAGCTTGGCTACCTGTTGGACCACAAGATGATTGAGCCCTGTCAGAGCGAGTGGAGTTCTCCTGTCACTCTAGTCCCTAAGCCAGGTGGGTCACAGCGGCTTTGCATCGACTACAGACGTGCTAATCAGATAACCAAAACAGACACTTACCCTCTCCCTCGTGTGGAAGATTGCATAGACATAAGTAAGTTTGATTTGTTGAAGGGATACTGGCAAGTACCTATGACTGAACGTGCTTGGGAGATCTCATGTTTTGTAACACTAGGAAAGACTTTTGCATGTTCTGTAATGCCATATGGTATGAAGAATGCACCAGCCACATTTCAGAAGCTCATGAATGTTGTAACAGAGGGTTTGGCAGGGTGTGTTGTTTATATTGATGATGTATTAATCTTCAGTGGCAACTGGAAAGATAACCTATGCCATGTCAGTAAATTTCTTGAGCGTTTGGTTCAGGCTGATCTTGTAGTTAATTTATCAAAGTGTGAGTTTGGTCAAGCTAAAGTTCAGTACCTTGGGTACGTAATTGGTGATGGACATGTTGCACCACCAGGAGCTAAGGTTCGGGTTATAAGTGATCTTCCCAGACCTAAAAGTAGGAATGAGCTACAAAGATTTTTGGGAATGGTAGGTTATTACAGGAGATTTGTTCTTAGCTTTTCAATTCTTGTATCACCACTTACAGACCTACTGAAAAAGGGAGTTAAATTTGTCTGGACCGATGACTGAATCCTCTTTCAGCAAACTTAAAGCTATCCTATTAAGTCAGCCAGTGCTCGCTACTCCAAATTTTGCTAAGCCTTTTAAGATGGCTGTTGACGCAAGTGATACAGGAGCTGGGGCTGTTTTGCTGCAAGAGGATGATCAGGGTATTGAAAACCCTGTATCTTATTACAGTAAGAAGTTCTCTCCACCTCAAAAGAACTACTCAACTATTGAGAAAGAGCATTTGGCCTTGATTTTGGGTTTACAGCATTTTTCATTTTATTTGTGTTCTGGTTTTGACCCCATGGTCATTTATACCAATCATTACTCACTGAAATTCCTTAGTAAGTTTAAAGATAAAAATCAGAGATTGACAAGATGGAGTCTACTTCTTCAGGGGTATTCATTAAACATACAACATATCAAGGGGAAAGAAAATGTTATTGCAGATTGCTTATCTAGACTTTAGACAGATTGTTTTAGAGTAATAAGAAATTTCCTTTGCAAATTTCTTTTTCTTTGTGGGGAGGTGTTATATAGCCTATGATTTCATCATCCTTTGTATATTTCTAACGTACAGTATGCTGCATGTTTGATCACGATTCGCCTCGTGGCTTCCATAGTGCGTGTTCTACCTCACTCCCCCCCTCCTCCCTTATAGTAGACTAAGTCATTCTTTCTGTTGTTCAGTGCAGGAGTGTCAACTCTTTGTCCCCTATGGCTTCATTTGCGCGTCCTTCTTACAAGTTGTATCAAGCTCTGCCGGCCCCTATATAATGAGCTCAGTCTCTGCATTAATTGCCACTTAGATCTACTCCTCATTTTGTTCACATCTCTGTCCTCCCCTGTACAGTTGTTATTATTTTTGTGAGTGCTCAGGAAGTCTCCAACCATCTAGCTGCTGTGTAATTTGAGTATAAGTGTTATTACATTTTTTCTTGTACTGTATAGCATAAGGTGTTAATTCGTAGGCCTGGTGAGGTTTTTGTGATTAATGTAAAGTTTTATTGTCAGCCAGTAGTAATAATATTTTGTATCTGTAATAATATATCTTGCATTAACTGAGCATTATCCGGTTTTCTCATTTTATCAGGGCTGACTCAGATAAATTTACTCTTGCTAATTTCGTGTTAATAGCGGCTATTGCAGTTAACCATATATTTAACCTGTTTTTGCCATTACATTATCCTTATGAGTCCTGAATGTTTAGTTGTTAGTTTGAGCATTAAACTTTAACTTGTAATTTTACCTAACTCTTTTGTTTTGAACCTGGAACTTTGCGGGACACTTTTCTCTGTTCCGTAACAATGTGGAGGTGGCTCTAATGAATGAGGGTGAGATTTGGAAGATTCCGGTGTTGCTGTTTGCTGATGATACAGTATTGTTTAGTGAAGATGAGTGGGAGTTGCAAGGTTTGGTGAATGAATTTGGGACAGCGTGTAGGAGGAGGAAGCTGAAAGGTAATGTAAACAAGAGTAAAGTTATGGCGTTTGAGAGGAATGAAGTCACAGAATGTACAGTGAGGTTGGATGGTGAGGATATGGAGAGTGTGAGTGCATTCAAGTATTTGGGTAGTGTGATGAATAAGGATGGAACTTTGGGGGATGAAGTGCGTGAAAGGGTACAGCAAGGAAGGACGGTTGTTGGCTCACTGAAAGCAGTGATGAGAAATAGGGTGGTGAGTATGGAAGTTAAGAAGTCACTGCATGATAGTATTGTGATCCCTACCCTGACATATGGAAGCGAGGCGTGGACCTTGCAAGAGGGGAACAAGTCAAGAGTGAGAGCAGTGGAAATGAGTTACTTGAGAGGAGCATGTGGAGTGACATGGAGGGACAGGTTGACGAATGAAGAAGTGATGGAACGTTGTGGGGTGGATGTGGATGTGGTTGAGAAGATTAGGAGAAATGTACTGAGGTGGTTTGGACATGTGGAGAGAATGGAGAATGAAAGACTGACTAAGAGGGTGTATGTAGGTGAGGTGGAGGGAGGGAGAAGGAGGGGTAGACCGAGGATGAGGTGGAGGGATGGAGTTGAGAGGTATATGAGGGAGGGGGGGTGAGTTGGGGGGAGGGTAGTCAAATGGTGGGTGACAGAGCTAATTCGATGCGTTTTGCCTGCGGCCACCCTTTGCGGGAATAGGGCGTCGGGCTATAGATAGACAGACAGATAGACTTAACTCTGATATCTGTAATTCTGTCATGTAATGTAATATTGTATATATTGTCTGCTTTTTAAGTTATAATTTTATTTAGCCTCAAGTATGGGGGGGGAAAGTTGTACTGTACCTAGCTAAGTACTGTGACTTTCATTATTTTAGCTGCAGCAGCCATGTGGAGAGGATGGAGGGTGAAAGACTGACGAAGAGAGTGTATGTGAGTGAGGTGGAGGGGGGAAGAGGGAGGGGAAGGCCGAGGATGAGATGGAGGGATGGGGTGGAGAGGTATATGAGAGAGGGGGGTGTGAGTTGGGAGCAGGGCAGTGAAATGGCGGGGGACAGGGTGACTTGGAGGCGATTTGTTTGTGGCCACCCCAAATGGGATTGAGGCGTCTGGCAATAGATAGATAGATAGATAGCTGTATGAATCATCTACTGTATGCACTTGAATTGCATGTGATGTACTTCAAGAAGCTCCCCATTATCAGAAAAAATTGTTTTATTTAATCACTTTCCAATGCCAAATGTCACACATTCGACTAGACTGATGCAGAAACTTAAAGGCTTCCCATTAAATGTAATAGCCACAGTACGGAGCTGGCTAACACACAAACTCTGATAATGCTGCCGTTTCAGAAATCTATTGAGAAATTCCTCAGGTACTCTGAAATTAACTTCGGAGCACAATTTATTATTGTAACTCCATGTAGGTGGGGGCGCTCACCATCCACTCACTCGATGTAGTGCTGCTCTCGGATGTCTGTCCTTTCTTCTCCCTCGATCCATTCCTTCCTTCCTCTTCTGTCTTTACTTCATTCTTTCCTCATCCTTCTGCCTATGGGTGACTTTACACTCCCTCTTTTGTCTTTCTTTCCTTCATGCTTTCCTCTTCCCTCTCTCTATGGGTGACTCTGCAATGAGTGATAAGTCTAATGGTTTCCTGTACACCAGGAAACCATTTACTATGCTAAGTGGTAACCATATAACCATATTATGGCGCCTGGTGGTTTAGTGGGTAATTACAGCACTCTAATCAGATTGAGCCAGTGAAGGTTTATATCCAAGGGCTGGTTGGGGTTTATTGCTCAAGTAATGCCACTCAGGGATGAGTGAGGCTGGTCACTGTCATCTTAAATGTCAGAACCAAATTGCCTAGCCCCAGGCTCCTACGCTTCTCATGGGACAATGTAGGTGAAATGCGCGCTCCGGCCACCAAACCCCCCACCCCACTACGTAGCCACAGCCCCACCCACCCCAAGAAGACACCATAGTGGGCCAAGTGAACACGATGCAGGCCCAGAGCGAGATGGGCCCAGGTGCACCCCGGCCAAATGTCCCTCTTCCCCTCAACTCGCCCAACCATGACGTCACAGTGATGGCCAACTACATCTCGGCCAGACCAGCCTTCGCCAGGATCGGAGTGGGACTGCTCCAGATACGTCCAAGGCAGCACCGCAGTAATGACCAGTGTACGTACCAGGGAAGGGACGGCCACTGTACGCCCTTCAGCTGTTTTCCCCTGCAGCAACGCGGTAACAGCCACTGTACGTATCAGGGAAGGGATGGCCACTGTATGCCCTACTGCTGCAGCCACATTTGGAGCCCTCCTCAGCTTGACGGCCACTGTACGCATGCCGACAGGCAGAAGTAGGAGAGATGGAACTGCGGCAACGGCCACTGTATGCGTCGGGGAGGGAACGGCCACTGTACGTCCCTCATCCACCTCCTCCTCCTCCTGTGGGAGTAGCACTGGAGTAATGGCCACTGTATGTACCAGGGAGAGAATGGCCACTGTACGTCCATCAGCTACTTCCCGCCGTACAGGCAGACCTGCGGCGATGGCCACTGTACGTGTCAAGGAGGGAACGGCCACTGTACGTCCCTCATCTGCCTCTTCCTCCTCTGGGAGCAGCACCGTGGTAATGGCCACTGTACATACCGGGGGAGGAACGGCCACTGTACATCCTTTTGCTGCTATCCCAAGTGCCTGTGTAACCACGGCAACGGCCACTGTACGTGCTGGGGAAGGGACGGCCACTGTACGCCCTTCGTCCACAGTCCCGAGGGTTTTCCCATCGGAGAAGGTTCCTGGCATGGCCTACTCTCCATCCGAAAGCTGTGCAGGATGCCCTTCTGTCTCTCCCTCCAGGTGTGGTTCCCCAGAGGTGCTGCCATTCCAGGAGTGGTGGCGAGGTCTGATACCTGAATGTGGGATCCAAGCCCTTCAGCCTGCCTTTGGATGACGCCTGGTCCTGACGGATGCCCCATGGATGAGGTGCCGCAGTCAACTTCTGACGGCGCCCCAACCTAGAGGTTACTGCAGCCCCCGGCTTCCCAGGGACACCCCTCGGACCACAGGGCGGGACTGCTCTGGCCCCACTCACTGCCGGCCCTCCCCCCGGAGTAAGAAGTGGTAGGCCCGGCTCCTGACACTGATTGGCCCCAGCCTTGAGGGCCACTCCCCAGGTCGAGGCCCCAACAAGAGAGGGCCTCCCTGTACCCCAGAACAGAGATACGCCCGGGCCGTGACACCCCCAGTAGCAGTCCCGCGCCTCTTATGGGAGGGCTCACCTGTGGGGCTCCCTCCGACCCCCAGGCGCCACCTTGACTAAGCCCAGACACCAGCAGCCCCAGCGACAACACAGTGCGATCTCAGTGTTGTACCAACGACATGAAAGTGACAGTGCCCGTATATTCCAAAGACAGTGAGGCAGTGAATACCACCAGTGAAAGTGTCTCTAACCTAATGTACCCAATATACTGTGTCAATACCTAAATTCCCAGAACTAGAGTAATATATATATATATATTTTTTTTATGTGTTCGAATCTGGGCATAGGCTTCACAGCCTGCTATCAATGCCCAGCAGTCCTCCTACATACCATACATCTCTAATATATAAGTGCTATGGCGATACCTAAGTTCAACAGACCAGTATACTATATAAGGACTGAGGAAATAGGACAGTATGAACTGTGTCACCATCCCCCTGTATTATTCCCCTGTATAATAACTCGGGTGTTATTACAGTGTATGTGTGACGTGATGTACTATTGTTAACCAGCCTGTCACTATACCCGTTCCAGATCTTGTATACCACTGTATATATATTGTAAGGGAAATTGGATTACAGCAATATATGTGTTAAGGTGTCCTGTCGAGTTTTTATGCTCTATTCTTTGTTAAATGTTCTAGTTCTGGTCTGGAAAGAGGACCCCGCTCAGTTGCTGGTGTCTTTGGGACGAGAAGTAGCCCTAATAACATCCAGCACAACACTGGTGGCCAGCGGTAGTTCTTGACCCAATCAGAACATGGAGGAACAAACAGGGAAATCTAGCACAATGGCGGCTAAGCCGCACATCCAGTTGCCAAAATTCAACCCCGAACAATATGACAACGATGTACACTTGGCTATGGTAAAACCCATATTGGACACAGAGTTTGAAAACGACGGAGTGAATATTGCCGTCGCACTGCCACACCTGGGCAAAGTAGTAGCAAGCATAGCCATCCTTGGACAAAGCTGTCATCTTATCACAACTGGACGCTCTCACATACGATGGAAGCCTTGATGTCACATTCATCCAGGCCAAGCGACTCGTCATTGCCGCCTACCCGGAGGCCAACGCAGCCACCTGGAATCAACGTATATTCAACACCCTGCTGAAGATCGTCCTGAGCCCAGTCAGGGAACATTTTACAATATATGACCCATCAGGAGACTTGGACCAAGACCTACAGCTTGTACAAAGCCTCCTCGCCATCCGCCCCACACCCCAGCCAAGAAACGCAGTCAGCAAGTTCCCGATGCACAGGGCGGTGCAGCAAAAGCAACAGACGCCCCCACCCCAACCCACCACGGAGCCATCACCTACCATACCCAGGGCACACTCTCCGAAGAAACATCCCAACCCCAGGGAAAAATCCAACTTGGTATCTATAAATCCATGGGAGTTCACCACCTGCAGTCGCAGCTGCGCAATGCAGGGCGGCTCCAGACAGGTGCTGGAAGTTTTCGTCCCTGGATGACAATGCACCTGAAGACGATGCTCCACCCCTCTCTTATACAGACCCTGGGGAAATGGAGCCCGATGAGGAGAGCGCCGTGCAACAAATGGATTTTTAGGTCCGCCCCCACACCTCCCCACCGTGGCGGGGGCCACTTCACATAAATACCGACCCCCAGTCTACGACAAAATGAGGCTGAATGGGGTCAAGGCAAGACTATTGATCGACACAGGAGCGGCCAGATCCTACCTCTACTCACATTTCTACTACTGCCACAGCTCCACCTTTGGCACCCTTCTCCCCACATCAGCCCACCTCGTAGATGCAGGGGACGGTCCCCTGCCCACCCATGGGGAAACCCGGGCCCCAACAAGTGTCCACCAGACATCCATCCATCGTCTTCGACTCTTCCTGCCATGCATATGACGGCTACTTGGGGCTGGACCTCCTACAGAAGCTCCATGCCAACATTGTCACAAGCGCCACCTCCAATTTCGTCCAGCACACTCCCCCTAACCAGCCACGCCGCACGTGCACCCCTCCACCCTCAAGGCCCCCCACTCTGACCCTCACTGCACCCCCCCTTCCTTCCCCCCCTCAACCACTCTGCATGTGCATACCACCACCCCTGGCATTCCACACCTCACCCACTACTACATTTTCCCACTTTCCTTCTTCCTTTCCCCCTCCTACCTCCTCTCCACCTCCTACTTTTCCTGCTACCATCACTTCTGCCATTACCATTCCCCCCCAACACGAGGCTTGGTTGCAACTAAACAGGCCCAGCGGTACCTCCATTCTATTTTCCCCCAGCTTCCCACCAGGGGCTTTTTCGTCCTGTTTGCTATCACCCACGTTCTTCCAGCCACACTTCTGAGCAGTGCGAATAGCCAATCACGCTGCCATCCCACTCACCCTTCCTGGAGGTTTAATAGTAGGGGACATGAAGGAAGCCAAGCCTTGTGACACCCCCCCCCTCTCCTGCTGCACTACCTGCTCTACCTGAACACCTTTCAACACACCAAGCTAACAGCCTTCAACAACTCCTCCTGGACTTCCAAGACCTCATCTCATCAAGCCCAGTGGACATCAGGCACACCACACACCTAAGCCATGAAATTCACACTACAGGACCACCCATCCGCCAACCCTCATGACGGAAGAACCCCAAGCAACGGGCGGAAGAAGACCGGCAGGTCCAGGACACGCTAGATGCCAGCATCATTTTCCCCTCCACCAGCTCCTGGTCCTCCCCCGTTATGCTCATTAAAAAGAAGGATGGCACCATGCGCTTCTGTGTAGATTACCGCAAACTGAACGATGTCACCACCAAGGAGGCCACCCCCTTACCCAGGATAGATGGTTCCCTCGACTCGCCACACAGCTCATCATGGTTTTTCACCCTCGATCTACAATCGGGGTATTGGCAAGTCCCCGTCCATCCAGAGGACAGACAAAAAATAGCCTTCTCCACCAGCAATGGCAAACATTATGAATTTAACGTCCTCCTCTTCGGACTCTGCAATGCCCCAGCCATGTTCTCCTGCCTCATGGAGTCAGTCCTCAGCGGCCTGACCTGGGAGATCTGCCTGTTGTATCTTGATGATGTCATCGTGTTTAGCCGAACCAGGGCCGACCACCTCCACTGCCACAAACAGGTATTTACGCGCATACGCCAGGCTGGACTAAAACTCAAGCTTTCAAAGTGCGTCCTAGCCGAAAGATCCGTCTCCTTCCTAGGACATGTGATCAGAGCTGAGGGCATTGCTCCTGATTCTGACAACTGCGTGCCATCGCTGACCTCACCCTTCCTAAGGACGTCCATGAGGTGCGCACCTTCCTCGGACTAATCTCTTATTACTGGCTTTTTGTCAAAGGCTTCGCCGATATCGCCAAACCCCAGCATGACCTTACACTTAAAGGCAAGCCTTTCATTTGGACCGAGGCCAGGATCTCTGCCTTTAACACCCTGAAAAACAAGTTAGTCTCTACCCTTATTGTCGCCTTCCCCGTCTGCAACTTACCCTTTCATCTGTACACCGACGTATCCCTGGTTACCATCTGTGCCGTACTCACCCAGGTGCAGGACGGGTGGGAACACATTATCGCCTGCGCAAGCCGCACCCTCAACCAGGCTGAAAAAAATTACGTTGCCACTAAACGCGAGTGCCTGGGCATCGCATGGGCCCTACACTACTTCAGATCATACGTTTCAGGCACCCATGTCATTATCATCACCGACCACCAATCTCTCCAGTGGCTGCGATAATACAACACCACCAACGTCCAACTAATCAGGTGGAGGGAAGCACTAGAAGAATTTGACTTTGGAATATCATACCAGCCTGGGAAGCTACATACAAACGCCGACGCCTTATCCCGCCTTCCCATTAACTCCATCCTTGCTGACCCAGACCTCATGCAAATGTGGCAGACCAAGCAATGCCCCCCCTGGATACCAATACACACCTTCGCCAAACTATACCAACATGGCGAACACCTGTTTACCCAGGATGGCCACATAGTACTAGACCCCGACGCCGTACATGATGCCATGGTTCACCTGCACATTAACAATGCCATCCACCTCGGCACCAAAAAACTACTACAAGTTTTCAGTGACATATATTGGACACCCAACCCCTCAACCCTGGCCAAAAACTTCATCCAAACGTGCCGAGCATGTTCCTTGAGGAAGGTTATCAACCGTATGGCCAGACCCATGGGGAAGATCACCGCACACAAACCATGGCAACTACTGTCCGTCGACGTGGTCGGCCCCCTACCACCTAAACCAGGCTACAAGTACATTATTACTTTTGTCGACGTGTATTCCAAATTCCTCATCGCCTGCCTCACAAAAGAACACAATGCCGTGGCAGTAGCTGATGCATTAGTCCACCATGTTTTTCCATATTTTGGGATTCCCCAGGCCTTACATTCAGATAACGCCCCCGAGTTCACCGGGAAGGTCTAGAGTGAGTTAGCTACCCTATTTGAGTATCAAATATCCCACTCCTCCCCATACTGGCCCCAAGGCAAGAGCATATGCGAAAGAAGCCATTGCATCCTCCTCAACCAGGTGCGGGCACGAATCATACAAACCGGAAATGAAGACTGGCCCTCCCATGTAAAAATCGTTCAGTGAGGTTTGAACACATGCCCTAGGGACAATGGGGTCACCCCACATGAGCGAGTCTTCGGGGAAGCCCCTCTCCTTCTGCCCCTCCATCACCACCTTCAGCCCCCTTCCCCACCCTCCACCACCGATCCCCTCCACCACCTCAAGAGGCGGCTTCATCACCTTCAACAACAACAAGACCTGCAACCAGACACACTCACCTCCAACCCCTACAAACTGGGAGACTCTGTCGTCGTGGCACGACTACCTACCCCAGACAAAGTCTCGCCTCATTTCGAAGGCCCCTTCACCATCATCAAAGTCCCTAACCCAAACCAAGTCGTCATCCATCACCACGGGCAAACCCGCAGATACTGCAGCTGACATGTGCGCCCCTTCCTATCCACTCCCAACAACACCCTGCCACACCGTGCACCCCACACCTCCTGTCATGCCGCGCCTCCTTCTCCTCTTTCTAGGAAACCAAACACTGATTCATACGCCTACTACTTCTCACCTTCTGCCTCCGCCTCACCCTCCACAACCCCCTCCCCCACCGCGCCCTCACCTGACCCCCTGCCCGCCTCCTCCGATTCAAATACATCACCAGCCTCTTCGCCTGACACACCCCACAGTGCTGCCTCACTTTCACCCTCTCTTCCACCCAGTCTTTCTCACTGACCCACACCCCCAATAAATCACCACCACAACACCACCCCACGGAAACACCTGCCGCCGCCACCGCGGAAACAGCCACCTGCACCACACCGTCCCTATGTGCACTATCCCCCATCTCTGCTACCCCCGTTCCTCCCTCCCTACTCGCCTTACCTACGAGCCACCCATGTGCAGAAACGCCACCCGCCTCCCATGCCACCCATGTGCCCTCACCCTCACATCCCCTACCCACCGAACACACCCACTATACACGCCACCCCCCACCACAAACACCACCCCCCACCACACACACCACCGTCCCCACCCTCCCACAACCGAAACCAAGCACCAACACCACCACGTGGTCCCACCACCTCACTCCCCACCCACGTCCTCACAACCACCACCACTAGATCCGGGTGCCTCATGCCCACCAGCCAGATACACCGCAGTGCCATCACCTACACCCCCACCATCACCACACACAGCCTCATACATGACACACATCCCCAGTACCACCCATATCACACTCAGCCTACATCAGGCAAGATGGAAAGTTCTACCGACCAAATTTCCCAGGGGGAAAAGCAGCTCCTACCCTAGCCTCCCCCATAAAAGCCCGAGGACCTCACCCCTGGCCAGCATACAGCCACACGTCCTGCATCATGCACCACCACCAGAGACGAGAGTTCAATGTGTCATCTGGCATCCTCCACACGGACCCGGTCAGAGAATCCGAGGGACAAGACAACTTCTCCGTGGCCTTCAACACACTCCACACACCTCCACTCTCCATATAATCTTCAACCCACACCTAGAACCCAACCACATCACACAACATTGGACCACCCTCCTGCAGCACCTCTCACCTACATACCAGACCTCCACTACAAGCACATATCACCTCCAGTCACGGGGCCGTGCACGGGGGCCGTGCACGGGGCCGTGACTTTCTCCACGTGGACAGTGATGAAATGCGTGCTCCCGCCACCAAACCCCCCACCCCATTACGGAGACGCAGCCCTATCCCCACCCCAGGAAGACACCACAGTGGGCCAGGTAAACACAATGCAGGCCCAGAGCGAGACAGACCCAAGTGCGCCCCGGCCTTATGTCCCTCTTCCCCTCAACTCACCCAACCACAACATCGCAGTGATGGTCAACTACATCTCGGCCAGACCAGCTTTCGCCAGGATTGGGATGGGACTGCTTCAGTTAGTGTCCCAGGCAGCACCGTGGTAACGGCCACTGTACGTACCGGGGAAGGGATGGCCACTGTACACCCTTCCGCTGCATCTACATCTGGAGCCTGCCTCAGTGTGACAGCCACTGTATGCATGCCAACAGACAGAAGTTGGAGAGGTGGAACCATGGCGACAGCCACTGTACGTGTCGGGGAGGGAACAGCCACTGTATGTTCCTCATCCACCTCCTCATCCTCCTACGGGAGTAGCACTGTGGTAATGGCCATTGTACATCCCTCAGCTACTTCCCGTCGGGCAGGCAGACCCTCAGCAATGGCCACTGTACGTGCCGCAGAGGGAACTTCCACTATACATCCTTAATCTGTCTCTTCCTCCTTCGGGAGCATCACCACAGTAACGGCCACTGTACCTACTGGGGAAGGAACGGCCACTGTACGTCCTTCTGCTGCTATCCCAAGGGCCTGTGGAACCGAGGCAATGGCCACTGTACGTGCCGGGGAAGGGATGGCCACTGTACGCCCTTCGTCCACAGATCTGAGGGTTCTCCCATCGCACAAAGTTCCTGGCGGGGCCCACTCTCCATCCAAAATCCGCGTGGGACACCCTTCCGTCTCTCCCTCCAGGTGTGGTTCCCCAGAAGTACTGCCATTCCAGTAGTGGTGGCGTTGTCCAATACCTAAAGGTGGGATTCAAGCGCTTCAGCCTGCCCCTTGACGATGCCTGGTCCTGATGGACGCCCCACGTACAAGGTGCCGCAGTCAACCCCTGATGGCACCCCAGCCTAGAGGCAACTGCAGCCCCCGGCTTCCCAGGAACATCCCTCGGACCCCAGGGCGTCCCGCTCTGGCCCTACTCACTGCCGGCCCTCTGCCCGGAGTAAGAAATGGCAGGCCTGGCTCCTGACACTGTTTGGCCCCAGCTTCGAGGGCCACTCCCCAGGTCGAGGCCCTGATCAGAGAGTGCCTCCCTGTACCTCAGACCAGAGACACGCCTGGGCCGTGATGCCCTCAGTAGCAGTCCCGCGCCTCCTATGGGAGGGCTTACCTGTAGGGCTCCCTCCGACCCCGGGTGCCACCTTGACTAAGCCCAGACTCCGGCAGCCCCAGGGATGACACAGTGAGATCTCAGTGTTTTACCAAAGACTTGAAAGTGACAGTGCCCGTATATTCCAAAGACAGTGAGGCAGTGGATACCACCAGTGAAAGTGTCTCTAACTTAACGCACCCATTATACTGTATCAATACCTAAGTTCCCAGGACTAGAGTAATATATACGTGCTGTGGCGATACCTAAGTTCAACAGACCAGTATACAATATAACGACTGAGGAAATGGGATTGTATGAACTGTGTCACTATCCCTCTGTATTATTCCCCTGTATATTAACTCGGGTGTTATCATAGTGTATGTGTGACGTGATGTACTATTGTTAACCATCCTGTCACTATACACGTTCTACATCTTGTATACGATTGTATGTATATTGTAAGGAAATTTGGATTAAGGCAATATATGTGTTGTGTCCTGCCGAGTTTTTATGCCCTGTTCCTTTGTTAAATGTTCTACTTCCGGTCTCAAAAGAGGACCCCGCTCAGTCGCTGGTGTCTTTAGGACGAGAAGTCGCCCTAAAAACATCCAGCATAACAGTAGGATTGGATGATGGATGGATGGAACTCCATATACTGTACACCACATTGGTACCCCACCACACGCAAAGTTTTGATTACTTGTATTCGCTACAGAAAGGCTTAGTCTTGTAAAATTTTCTGAACAACTCTGGATATCTCGTATATTTTAGCCTGTCAAGGAAAATTTTATTTCCAAATTATTCAGAGTTTATTAACGGAAAAAGCAGCTATGATAATCATGAATATTTAATTTGTTACACAAAAGGAGTGTCTCTTGTGGCGTTTATCCTCCTGTCATATTCCAATACTATTTTACACCACAACCAGCAGATGAACATCTGGCGTGAACACCAAATTTGTTTATTGTATGAAACACGGGAACTTCAGAAGCTCACATTCGGCAATACTGGCGTTTAGATTTTATAGTAAGGCCCTATGAAGCACGAGGGCCTGAGATCGAATCCTGGTCAGGACAGTGTGATTAATTTGTTAAGTTTCACTCCGATTTTTACATCAGGTAGTTACACCGTGAAGTATGAGACAACGAACGTGTGATATAAGTGTTATGCGGGGTGTTTTTAGTTCGACCTCTCGTCCTAAAAACGCCCACGACTGAGCGGGGTCCTCTTTCCGGACCGGAAGCAAAGCACCCACAAAGGAACAGGGCATTAGGGCATAAAAATTCGGCAGTACACCTTAACACATCTATTGTCTTAGCTCAACACACCTTACAATATAAGAACAAAGAGACACTGGATATGGAATAGACAGGATAATAGAGTTGGCTTCCCAATACAAGACATACACTTATGCACAAGGATGTCAAGGGCAGAGTATGGTGATATTCATATGTACACAGATTGCTAGTTACTAGAGCATGACACAAGTATTATGGTTAGGGCATAGTTGTCATTTAATATTCTGGACCGGATGCACTATGGGTGGATGGAATAAAGGGTCAGGTTGGTTAATATTACTATACACTTGTTATGGCGCGAGTCGCGGCACCCGGAACTGTCACATAGCCGCGGCAAAACTATTTCACTGGTTTTGTTTCCTTTCGGTGTGCAACTGGTATAACACAATGCTTCCTTACATCCGATCGTCTTAATGTCCGTGCTTACTAACCCTTACTTTCTGCCTGGGCATTCACGTATACTGTGTGTCACTTTATCCCCTACACCGCGGGCTTGTTTACCAATTACTTGCGTGTCCCGCGGGGTTATTTGGGCTCCGACAGACTCTCAAAAAATATTTGCTAAAAATCAGTTATTAGTCCTAGAATAATAAAATTATAAATGCTTATAGCACATTCCTTCAGCTTTCTCCTGGAATGATTGTTGAGCCTTCGTCAGTTTCCGTAGGACTTGTGGAGACCTCTGAAGTAGGGTAACTAAGTCTCCACTTTACACTTCCCGACAACCCGTTATATGATTACCACAGCCAGATACAAACACTATAAACACTATTCTACCATTTTCAAGTAGTTTGGGATCCATACTAAAAAAAAAAACAGTGTGAAAGCAATGGAAATTACGAGCGCGTCTGATCGCCGCACTTGCGCTAGTTCGCTCTAGGCACTCTGTCATATATTATTCATAAAACCCCTCACACTTTATATTTCTATTACTATATCACACTTATATATATCTGGAGTCTTTCTCCATAAGTTTCCTTCAGTCGTATTATTTTATTGTCACTGAAGTCATTCTATTTTTCAGTCAGTAAAATACGTAGAGAGCCACGGATTCACTCTCACTGTTATAACAAATTATTTGTACTCATATTCTTATATTACTAATTACTTACATTACTATTTACATTTTCTATTCTATTTTCAATATTTACCCTTCTATTTTACTTACAATATGTTATTCACTGTCACTTTCAGTAAGATAAAACTATAATACACTGTTCAATCATATGAACTGAACATCCATTGCTTTCACCTGCTATTTACACATTATTTACACATTATTTACACATTATTTCCAAATAATTCTGCTTCCACACTTGCACTGTTAGAACTGCTTTTGGCTGTGATAATCGAAGAAGCAGGTTACACAGAGGGGAACCTGGCATTCAGCGCACTGCCGAGAGGTGCGTTTATGCTTAGGTGTGCGGCGAGTGGTATGCGCACATACCTGACACCTGCGAATCGCAGCCTTCCTTTTCCCTGTGGCAGGCATTAGCTCAAGTCTGTGCCGATCCATATACGCCCTCTGCTCAAGTCGGTCGGGAAGTGTAACTGGATGGCGCCTTGGAGTTGCTGCTTGCACCTTACCATATTTTTCCAGCAGCTGCTGGACACAAGTCCTGGCGAACAACCTCAGGGAGAAAGACTTGGGTGGCTTTACCTTCATCTTGTACAGGATGAAGGCGTTCAGCATCGTCATATCTATGAGATGCAGAAAAACTTTCCTGTACCACCTAGTATTCTTCCTGAGGCAGTCGATCTCACCAATCATCATGTCGGACTTGTCCACCAGCCGCATGTTTATATTATAGTCCAACACAGCATCAGGTTTCATCACAGGTTCGCCTGTCCTACGGTCGACCTTCCCACTGTCTCTCATCTCCACCTTATGTACGGTGGTGAGCATGTGCACGACTCTCTTGTCATGCCACCATATTGCCAGCATCTTCTCAGACTTGCGTAGGTGCACGTCTCCTCGCTGCGAGTTTCCCGCCTCTGGGAATTTGGGGAAGTTGGCACGATTACTTTTCACAGTGCCGCAGGAGCCAATGCCGTGCTCAGAAAGGTATTTGGCAAGTTTCGGTGCTGTATAGTAGTTGTCTGTATACAGCACATGATTCCCACCAAAATACTTTTCTAGGAGCACTTTCACTACACAGCCTGAGAAGCCAAGGGGGTGTGTTTTATCGAGATCGACAGTGCTGGCTGAATATATGACGAAGTCAAGGATGTACCCCGTCTTACAGTCGCACAGTACAAAGAACTTAATTCCAAAGCGATGGCGTTTGCTTGGAATGTACTGGACAAACCGAAGACGTCCTCTGAACAGAACCAAGGACTCATCAATGACAACCTTCTGAAATGGGTGGAAGAATGACATGAACTTATCCTTCATTCTGTTCAGAATCTCCCGGATCTTCCAGAGTGGGTCGGTTTGGGAAGGTACATCATTATCGGCAAAGTGCAGGTTTCCCATGATGTTCCGGAAGCGATCTCTGGCCATGTACTTGTTGAAGGTCGGTGAGGGTAGTAAGGGGTCCATGGACCAGTATTCTTCCAACTCATGCTTCTTGGAGTGTGGCATAAGAAGCATGAGGGCAAAGAACACATACAGCTCCTGCACTCCCAGCATGGTCCACTGTTGCATCTTGGCTGCACCTGTACCACTAGCAGCACGTTGTGATTCGAACCTGTTGGTCTCATCACATATGTGCTGCATGACTTCGTCATCTAGGAAGGCCAAAAGGTAGTCGACACACTCAGCATTTTCGTCCATAGTGAAGGCAGGCTGAACTCCTGACGAGCTCTCATCGAAAACCAGGTTTTCGGGGACAAAATCTGACCCTTCCGTCCACACGAAGGCGTCCAGGATTCCCTGGCGTGGCGGTGGAGGGATGGTGGTGGTGGTGGTGGTGGAGGTTGGCTGAGAGGGAGGCTTATCTCGGTCAAGGTCACTCGCACTGACCCTAGGTTGCCGTACAGCACTAGCAGCCCTTACCCTACTAGCTACACTACTTTTCACTCTCTTAGATCTACCTCTACCTTTACGGCCGGCCTTCACTGTTGATGCTGGTGGTGACTCCGACGACGAAGACTCCGGAGATAACTCAGCCGACGATGATGACGAGATGAGTAAAGTGGGGCTTGGGGAATGGGGAGGTGAATGCTCTCGTGACTCATGGCGGGCTGGGTCACGTGGGGGCATTGTTCTGGGGCTAACACGCCGCCTTTTCACTCCCTTCCCAAATTCTTTTCCTTCCTGCACTAAAGGCTCCTTTCCCTTGGAACTAGACACAGATTCACTGGTAGGAGCACTTGTTGTCGCTGTTTCTGGCGCGATAACTTCACCCGGCTCATCACACGATTCACCGGAATCGTCAAAATCGCTGTCCATTATTATCATGGACAATTCAGCAAGTTCTCGTGCCACTGCAGAGTCACTGAGGCCTTTCCGGCTTGCCTCAACACTTTTCTTGGGGGTAGAGGTCACGGGGCCCTTTGCAATGGGCGCAGAAGCGGCAGGAATGGCGGGGCGTGAGTGCGACATGTTGTCTCTGCAGTGGAGGACAAGGAACTAAATGCCGCGGCTTATCTGAGAAGGGAAGGGTTGACAATGACACTTTAGGCTGACTGCTGCAAACTTACAGGCTAATTTTTTATAGGTAGAAAATCTCGGCAATAAATAAAGAAATAGGTAGTTCCAGGTGAATGTTAATGTCAATTAGGATTCTCCCTTCCTTTCTGATATATATTTTTATTACAGACATCGATTACAAGGCATAAATCAAAGGGGAAATTACCGTGGTAATGTAGCGAATGAATGCACGTGAGGTTTTGTCAGGTGATAATTAGGCAATTTCTGGAGTATAACACTATCACTTACCTGTTTTTTTTTTGGTATATATTATTGGGTAAAAATATTGGGCAAAGGGCTTATTTCAATGGATGAAATCTGTGGAAAAAGAAGGGGGAAATTTCCGTAGCGCAGCGCGGCGTGGGAGGTGAGAGGAGAGGGTAATGGAGGGCAGGTAGGGAGGGGAGTCACGAAGGGGGTAAATTATCTGAGAAGGGAAGGGTTGACAATGACACTTTAGGCTTACTGCTGCTAACTTACATGCTAATTTTTTATAGGTAGAAAATTTCGGCAATAAATAAAGAAATAGGTAGTTCCAGGTGAATGTAAATGTCAATTAGGATTCTCCCTTCCTTTCTGATATATATTTTTATTACAGACATCGATTACAAGGCATAAATCAAAGAGGAAATTACCGTGGTAATGTAGCGAATGAATGCACGTGAGGTGTTGTCAGGTGATAATTAGGCAATTTCTGGAGTATAACACTATCACTTACCTTTTTTTTTTTGGTATATATTATTGGGTAAAAATATAGGGCATAGGGCTTATTTCAATGGATGAAATCTGTGGAAAGAGAAGGGGGAAATTTCCGTAGCGCAGCGCAGCGTGGGAGGTGAGAGGAGAGGGTAATGGAGGGCAGGTAGGGAGGGGAGTCAGGAAGGGGGTAAAATAGCTAAAATGTCAACAATGGATGGGAGTACAGATGAGATTTGGAGTGCTGACTAGTGTTGGACATTGGCAGTACTGATATATGATACAAGCCACCACTTGAGAGCCCGGGATAAATCAAAATAACACAGAATCACAAAAGTGACGCCCCGCGGTATGATCCATTGTAGCCGAGCGTCACGAAAGTGACGCCCCGCGGTTAAGGGGTTATACTATTGTCCTCACTATTTCACTGTCACTTTCACTCCTGTCTCTGTGACTTAGACTTATGCGCGATGTAGGATATGAGTTGAAGTCGCAATTATGCCCTTGGTTCCTGGGCTAACAGAGATGGCGCCCGGGCGTGGGAGGGGGCCCTACTGGGAAGCCCTCCTGCAGGAGGCAATGGACCACCCACAGGGGCATCGTCGCCCGGGCCTGCTTCGACAGGGGGGTGCAGGGAGGCCCTCCAGTCTGGGGGCCTCGACCTGATAGGTGGCCCTCGTGCTGGGGCCTCGTCGGTGGGGTGCAGGGAGGCCCTCCTGTCTGGGGGCCTCGACCTGGTAGGTGGCCCTCGGGGCTGGGGCCAAACAACTTCAGATGGGCCTGTTGCCTCTTACTCCGGGCAGAGGGCCATGGGAGAGTGGGGCTCAAGCGGCCCTGCTCTGGGGCCTGCTGGCTGGCCCTGGGGGTCTGGGTGCTGTGGCCGTCTACAGAGTGGGGTGCTGTCAGGAGTGAACTGCGGCACCTCTTCTGCCAGGCATCCGTCAGGGGCTGGTGTCGTGCAGGGGTAGGCTGAGGGCCAGGACAGGACCACGCCACCACTCTTGGAATGGCAGCACCTCCGGGGAACCACACCTGGAGGGAGGGAGAGAAAGGCGTCCCACGCAGCCGAGAGGTGGAGAGCCGGCCGTACAAGGACCCTTCTCCTCCGGGAGAACCCCAGGAACCACGGATGAAGGGAGTACAGTGGCCGCTCCTTCCCCCACACGTAGAATGGCCGTTGTGGAGGCGCTGCTCCCAAAGGAGGAAGAGGCAGATGAGGGGCGTACAGTGGCCGCTCCCTCCCCAGTATGTACAATGGCCGTTACCGCGGCTCTGCCTGCCCGACAGGAAGTAATTGAAGGGCGTACAGTGGCAGCTCCTTCCCTGGTACGTTCAATGGCCGTTACCGCGGTGTTACTCCCGTAGGAGGAGGAGGAAGTGGATGAGGCGAGTACAGTGGCCGCTCCCTCCCCAACACGTACAATGGCCGTTGTCGAGGCTTCACTTCTCCTTCCTTTGCCAGTCGGAGCGCACTCAATAGCTGATGCTCCGAGGCTGTCTCCAGATGTGGCTGTAGCTGAAGGGGGTACAGTGGCCGCTCCTTCCCCCATACGTACAATGGCCGTTGTGGCGGCGCTACAGGGGGAAACAACTGAGAGGTGTACAGTGGCCACTTCCTCCCCGGCATGTACAATTGCCATTACTGGGGTGTTGTTTGGGACTGTATCTGGAGCAGTCCCACCCCGAACCTGGTGAAGACTGCTCCGCTCACAGGGTCGTCTCTTCTTCCTGCATGTTTGTTGTTGGGTCGGTTGGGTAGAAGATGGACTTAAGGTAGGGGCGCCCAGGGGCCTTCTCGCTCTGGGTCAGTCTCACCCTGACCTAGCCTGCCGTGGTGTCCTCCTGGGATGGTGGTTGGGCTGTGGCTCGGCATTGGGTGGTGGGGGGTGGCTGGGTGGTTGATCCAGCAGCGGCGGAGGTGTGTATTTTACCACCTTCCACGGTCGAGAAGTCACGGCCCAGTGACTGGAGGTGGTATGTGCTGGTGGTGGACGTCTGGTGGGCCAGTTTGATGTGGTGGACGAGGTGATTGTGACGACGTTGTGGTCTTTGGCGGGGCAGGCGATGATCAGTTTTGAATAAACATCAATGAAGATGATGATGTATCTGTATCCCGCTTTCGATGTGAGAGGGCCGACGACATCAGCCGAGAGCAGCTGCCATGGTTTTTGTGCAGACAGTTTCGCTGATTGTCCAGGTGTTGCGTGTGATATCCTTGCCTGAGGAACAGGCTTGGCACGCTTGAATGATGTTTTTGGCGATGGTGGAGGGGTTTGGTGTCCAATATATGTCATTGAAGACTTGTAGAAGCTTCTTTGTGCCGAGGTGGATGCCGTTGTCGGCGTGAAAGTGTAGCATGGCATCGTGTGTGGTGGCAGGGTCGAGGACGATGTGGCCGTCTGGGTTGAACAGATGATAGCCATGTTGGTGTAGTTTGGTGAAGGTGCATGGCGGAATCCAGGTGGGGCATTGCTTATCCCGCCACATCTGAATTAGGTCAGGTTTGGGGTGAATAACGTTGATGTGGGGACAGGAAAGGGCATTGGCACTGGTGTAATTTTCCGGGCTGGTAGGATATTTCGAAATCGAATTCCTCCGAAGCCTCTCGCCATCAAATGAGTTGGGCGTTGGTGGTGTTGGATTGACGTAGCCATTGGAGTGATTGGTGATCCGTGATGATGACCACGTGGGTGCCGGAGATGTACGAACAGAAATAGTCCAACGCCCAGATGATTCCAAGGCACTTGCGCTTGGTGGCAGCATAATTTCTTTCAGCTTGATTGAGGGTGCGGCTGGCACAGGTGATGATGTGTTCAAGCCCATCCTGCACCTGAGCAAGTACAGCCCCTATGGCAATGAGGGAGACGTCGGTGTAAAGATGGAAGGGGAGGTTGTAGTCTGGGAAGGTACAATGTGGGCTGAAATGAGCTTTGATTTGAGGGTGTCGAATGCTGCTTTTCTTGCGTCTGTCCACACGAATGGTTCACCCTTCTTTGTTAGGTTGTGTAGTGGTTTAGCGATATCGGCGAAGCCTTTGACGAAACGCCGGTAGTTTGAGGTTAGGCCTAGGAAGGCTCATGTTTCATGGACATCCTTAGGTAGAGGGAGGTCGGCTATGGCGTGGAGTTTGTCGGGATCGAGGGAGATGCCCTCGGCCCCGATCACGTGTCCTAGGAAGGAGATGGATCTCTCAGCTAGGACGCATTTTGAGGGTTTCAGTTTAAGTCCGGCCTGGCGTATACGTATGAAGACTTGTTTGAGGCGGTGGAGGTGGTTGGCCCAGGTACAGCTGAATACTATGACGTCATCGACATTCGCCAGGCAGATCTCCCAGGTCAGAACACTCAGGACGGATTCCATGAGACGGGAGAATGTAGGGGGGCATTGCAGAGTCCGAAGGGGAGGACGTTGAACTCGTAGTGTTTGCTGTTTGAGGTTGAAAAGGCCGTTTTTTGTTTGACTTCTGGGTGGACGGGGACTTGCCAGTAACCCGATTGCAGGTCCAGGGTGGAAAACCATGATGAGCCGTGTAGTGAGTTGAGGGAATCGTCGATTCTGGGTAGGGGCATGGCGTCCTTGGTGGTAACATCCTTGAGTTTGCGGTAATCCACACAGAACCGCATGGTGCCATCCTTTTTTCTAACGAACACGATGGGGGAGGACCACGGGCTGGTGGAGTTAGAAATAACGCTGGCATTGACCATGTCCTGGACCTGCCGGTCTTCCTCTGTGCACTGCTTGGGGTTTTTGTGGCATGAGGGTTGACGGATGGGTGGGCCGGTGGTGTGAATTTTGTGGTTGAGGTAGGTAGTGTGGCCGATGTCTGCTGGGCCAGATGAGAAAAGGTCTTGGAAGTCCAGGAGTAACTGTCGGAGGCTGTTAGTTTGGGAGGTGGAGAGGTGGGAAGGTAGAGTAGGTAGAGTGGAGTGGTTGGAGGGAGGTGTTTCACAGGGCTCTGCCTCCTTCATGTCGCCTACGATGAACCCTCGTGGTAGGGTAATTGGTGTGGCGGCGAGGTTCGTGATGCGGACCGCACGGACATGGGGGGGGGAGGAAAGTTGGGGATACTAAACATGACGAAAAGGGTCCGATTGGTATGGCTGGGGAGAAGAGGACAGAGGTACCGGAGGGTCTGTTTAATTGTAACCAAGCCTCGTGGTGGGGTGGAATGGTGATAGCGGAAGCAATGGTGGCGGGAAAAGTTGGAGGGGAAGGTGGTATAGGCGAGGGGGAGTGTGAGGGGTGTGTGTGAGGAGATGGGAATGTTGGGCTGCATGTGGAGATTGGTTGGGGAAGATGACTGGTGGGTGTTGATGGTGTGTATGTGTTGGGTGAAGGGTTATGTTTTTGTTTTTTGTTTTGGGGGATGTTGAGGGCTGGACAGAAGTGGAGGCAGCGTTGGTAACAATCGATGGTGGTGTGCAGCTTTTGTAGGAGGTCCAGCCCCAGGTACCCATTGTATGCACGACAGGTGGAGTCGAAGATGATGATGGAATGTCTGGTGGAAGCTTGTTAGTGGGTTTGAGTACACAGGGCCCGTGTTTCTCCTCAGATCGGCAGGGGGCCATCCCCACGTCTACGAGGTTGGCTGAGGTGGACAGAAGGGGGCCAAAGGGAGAACTGTGGCGGGAGTAAAAACGTGAGTACAGGCATGACCTGGCAGCTCCAGTGTCCACCAGTAGCCTTGCCTTGACCCCGTTCAGGTGTATTTTGTCATAGACTGGGGGTCTGTACTTGTGTGAAGTGGCCCCTGCCACCATGGGGAGGTGGGGGGGGCAGACCTAAAAATCCATCTGCTGAGCGTTGTCTTCCTCGTCAGGCTCCTCATCACCTGGCTCCGGGTATACTATTTGTGGTGCGTCATCTTGTGGGGCATCGTCTTCCAGGGAGGATACCTTTTGGCACTCTTGTGTGACGGTCCTGCGTCGATTAGCTTTGAGCTGCTCCCTGATGTCATGCAGGTCCAGGTTCGACTAAATTCCCAGGGGTTGATGGAAATGAGATTGAGGTTCTCCCTGGGGTTAGGGCATGTCTTCTGGGGGTGGACCCTGGGGATGGTGGTCGACAGCTCCATAGTAGGTTGGGTGGGTGGCGTCCTTGACTTGGGTTGTGGGGCCTTAGTTGTTGGGAATTTGCTCGCAGCGTGGATAGGCTGGGGCGTGAGGTGGGTGGCGAGGAGGCATCAGACGAGTTGTAAATCAATGTCCATGTCGCCAGAGGGATCATAGATAGTGAAATGCTCCCTGACTGTGCTTGGGAGGATTCTCAGCAGAGTGTTGAAGGTATGTTGATCCCGAGTGGCTGTGGTTGCTTCAGGATATGCGGCGGTGACGAGGAGCCATGCCTGGACGACAGTGTTGTTTAGGCTGCCGTCGTAGGTGAGGGCATCGAGTTGTGAAAGGGCGACAACTCTGCCCAGTGAAGGCATGACAGCCTGTTTCACAATGTGTGAGAATTGGTCCCATGTTAATTCAGGGACGATTTTTGTGGCAACAGTAGCAATTATTTTGCCCAGGTTGAGTAGTGTGACTGCTATTTTCTCTCTGTTGGTGTCAAACCCAATATCTAAGAGAGGTTTCACCATATCCAAGTAGATGTCAATGTCATATTGTTCAGGGTTGAACCTTGGCAACTGGATGTGAGGTTTGGCTGCCATTGTGCAAGTTTCCCTTATTGTGTTCCTCCGTGCTTTAATCGGATCCATCCCACCGCTGCCACCAGTGTTATGCTGGGTGTTTTTAGTTCGACCTCTCATCCTGAAAATGTCCGTGACTGAGAAGGGTCCTCTTTCCGAACCGGAAGTAAAGCACCCACAAAGGAACATGGCATAAAAACTCGGCAGTACACTTTAACACATCTATTGTCTTAGCTCAACACACCTTACAATATAAGAACAAAGAGACACTGGATATGGAATAGACAGGATAACAGAGTTGGCTTCTCAATACCAGTGCTGGGCAGGTGTGCAAACACTTGCGCAAAGTGCAATTGCGCACCCTTGCGCTCCGGTGATATCGTTTGCACATTGTGCACCACACAAGACCATGTGCAATTTTGCGCTTGCGCACCTGCCTTTCCATGTGCGCAAGCGCAAACTTAGTTGTGCTTGCACAACTAAATTTGCGTTTGTGCACCTGCCTTGCACACCTGCCCTGTGGATTGCGCACTGCGCAATCCAAGGGACATGTGGTCTTGGGAGCTTCCCGCATGGCTGGACAATGCATGGGGGAGGCTGGGGCAGGTCGCGAGGGTGGGTTGGTGGGGCGAGGCTTGAGGGAAGGGGGTATTTCTTAATATGCTTCAGCAGAGATAATGTATTTCTAATATTTTTTAGATTATTATTATTAATAAAAAATAACAAATATACATTACTTATTAAGATTAGCATATGCAATTCCTTTCAAAAACCATTAAAACATTATTTGAATCAAATATCCACAGCCTAATAATTTATTAGGCTGTGGATATTTGATTTAAATACTCTGTTTTCATGATTTTTTATTTTTTGTTACGAATTACATATGCTATTGTATATCTATACTGAATTATTAAATAAACTGTCTTGACAAGACAAGAGAGAGAGAGAGAGAGAGAGAGAGAGATAAAGTGCATTATGCTGAGACAGAGAGAGAGAGAGAGAGAGAGAGAGAGAGAGAGAGAGAGAGAGAGAGAGAGATTAAATACGGGAATGGCAAAGAAGCGTCCCTTTGAGTAAGGAGATAAGGCATAAACTTCGTCCCTCTTCTCTCTCATTCTCCATTCCTTCCCTCCTCTCTCTACTATTCTCCATTCCCTCCCTCCTCTGTCGGAGAGAGAGAGAGAGAGAGAGAGAGAGAGAGAGAGAGAGAGAGAGAGAGAGAGAGAGAGAGAGAGAGGATGATGATACAGTAATCACGTGATCTTTGGCAATGCCTTGGAAAATATAGGCTGTTTTTCTTGGACAATGTCCTACTGTACCTCAGTCACCGAGGGTGGTGGGCAGGTTGCTAATTTAGTAATATATTTAATCATACCAATATATATCTTACAGTAATTCCCACAAATATATGTAAATGACTTGCGCTAGCGCTTTGCGACATTGCACAAGCTAAATATTAGATTGTGCACTTGCGCAAATTACAAATAATAGAAAATAATAATAATAATAAATGAAAGTAAGTAGGTATGCTGTTTTATTTAAATATCTCATTATTTTTCAGTAATTCCCAAAAATATAAGCAAATGGTTTGTGCTTGCACTTTTCAACATTGCGCAAGCTAAATATTTGTCAGATTGCGCATTTGCGCTTGCACAAGGTAGTGAACTGTGGATTGCGCTTTGCGCTTGCACAAGGTAGTGAACTGTGGATTGCGCTTTGCGCTTGCGCAAGGTCCTTCTTTGTTTGCGCTGCCCACCACTGCACAATACAAGATGTACACAATACACAAGGATGTCAAGGGCAGAGTATGGTGATATTCATATGTACACAGATTGCTAGTTACTAAAGCACAACACATGTATTATAGTTAGGGCATAATTGTCATTTAATATTCTGGACCAGATGCACTATGGGCGGATGGAATAAAAGGCCAGGTTTGTTAATATTGCCATGCTGTACATTTGTTATGGCGTGAGTCGCAGCACCCAGAATTGTCACATAGCGCTGTGACACTATTTCACTGGTTTTCTTTCCTTTCGGCTCGCCACTGGTATAGACACAATGCTTCCTTACATCCGATCGTCTTAATGTCCATGCTTACTAACCCTTACTTTCTGCCTGGGCATTCACGTATACTGTGTGTCACTTTATACTATTGTCCTCACTGTTTCACTGTTACTTTCACTCCTGTCTCTATGGCTTAGACTTAGGCGCGACGTAGGAGATGAGTTGAAGTCACCACTATGCCCTTGGTTCCTGGGCTAACAGAGATGGCGCCCGGGCATGGGAGGGGGCCCTACTAGGGAGACCTCCTGCAGGAGGCAATGGACCACCTGCAGGGGCATCGTCACCCGGGCCTGCTTCGACAAGGGGTGCAGGGAGGCCCTCCTGTCTGGGGACCTCGACCTGATAGGTGGCCCTTGTGCTCGGGCCTTGTCGGTGAGGTGCAGGGAGGCCCTCCTGTCTGGGGGCCTCGACCTGGTAGGTGGCCCTCGGGGTTGGGGCCAAACAACCTCATGAGACGGGCCTGCCGCCACTTACTCTGGACGGAGGGCCGTGGGAGAGTGGGTCCCAAGCGGCTCTGCTCTGGGGTTTGCTGGCTGGCCCTGGGGGTCCGGGTGCTGCGGCCGCCTACAGAGTGGGGCGCCGTCATGAGTGAACTGCAGCACCTCTTCTGCAAGGCATCTGTCAGGGGCCGGTGTCGTCCAGGGGTAGGCTGCAGGGCCGGGACAGGACCACCCCACCACTCTTGGAACAGCAGCAACTCCGGGGAACCACATCTGGAGGGAGAGAGAAAGGCATCCCATGCAGCCAAGAGGTGGAGAGCCAGCCGCGCAAAGACCCTTCTCCTCCGGGAGAACCACAGGAACCATGGATGAAAGGCATCCAGTGGCCGCTCCTTCCCCCACACATACAATGGCCATTGTGGCAGTTCCGCAGTTCCTAAGTGTAGCAGCTGAAGGGCATACAGTGGCCGCTCCTTCCCCCACATGTACAATGGCCATTGTGGCGGTGCTGCTCCCGAAGGAGGAAGAGGCAGATGAGGGGCGTACAGTGGCCATTCCCTCCCTGGTACGCACAATGGTCGTTACCGTGGCTCTGCCTGCCCGACAGGAAGTAACTGAAGGGTGTACAGTGGCAATTCCTTCCCCGGTACGTACAATGACCGTTACCGCGGTGTTACTCCCATAGGAAGAGGAGGAAGTAGATGAGGGGCGTACAGTGGCAGCTCCCTTCCCGACACGTACAATGGCCATTGTCGCGGCTCCACTTATTCCTTTGCCAGTCAGAGCGCGCTCAATAGCTGACGCTCCAAGGCTGTCTCCAGATGTGGCTGTAGCTGAAGGGCGTACAGTGGCCGCTCCTTCCCCCACACGTACAATGGCCGTTGTGGCGGCGCTACAGGGGGAAACAACTGAGGGGTGTACAGTGGCCGCTCCCTCCCCGGCACATACAATGGCCGTTACCGCGGTGTTGTTTGGGACTGTATCTGGAGCAGTCCCACCCAGAACCTGGTGAAGACTGCTCCGCTCGCAGGGCAGTCTCTTCTTCCTGCGTGGTTGTTGTTGGGTCGGTTGGGCGGAAGAGGGACTTAAGGTAGGGACGCCCTGGCGCCCTTCTCGCTCTGGGTCAGTCTCACCCTGACCTGGCCTGCCGTGGTGTCCTCCTGAGGTGGTGGTGGGGCTGCGGCTCGGCAGTGGGGTGGGGGGTGGCGGGGTGTTCGGTCCGGCGGCGGCGGAGGTGTGTATTTTAATAAGTGATAACGAAGAGAGACAAGAAGAATAGCTAAAAACAGTAAATCATTTTCGAGGTTCTGTGTTTACCATTCTAAGCATCCTTATCTGTTTTGTCACAGCCGAGCTGGAGGAAATTATTATCTCACTATTTTGTATTTTAGTGGTTCTTTTTCTGTCTGCCCTCCTCTCTACCTATTTCTCCCATCTTTCCTGTCACTTCTTATTGCTTTTCTTTCCTTTACAGGTGGCTTTACATTGAGTGACAAGCCAAATGGTTTCCTGTAAGCCAAGAAACCATTTACAGCGCTGGGTAGTAACCATATAACCAAAGCATACGTGCTCCCTACGTGTCAGCAAGTAGGTTGGTGGAGGGTTAGTGCCCCTCCCCGTAAAACAACTCAGAGTCAAATGACCACCCCTTACTGGATTATGGCATCTGGCAATAGATAGATAGATAGACTATTTTTAACTTTATACACAAGCCACGAGAAAGGCCTTTGTTTCACACAAAGAAGCACTTAAGGTCACTAAATCATTTTTGGTGTTTTCCTTCTTCTGGGCAGAATAACATTAAATGTTTTTCATGTACTACGCAGGAACATCCTTGTCCTTGATCAAAGTGGGTGTATGTATGAAATGAAATGTGCGAATATGTAGGGTGTATGTGTATTTACTAGCAACTAGTGATCGAAGAAATATTCAAGACCAAAAGGGGACCTGACTAATGATAAAAATAAAGAAAAACCGAAAGGAAGGCAGGAATTGTTAGATATATTTAGAATATTACCAAAATTGTAGGGATTATGTTTATTAGGGATTATGTTTACTCCCCTTTCTAACCGGAAAAAAAAAAAAAAAACATTCCTTAGAGCCGCCTTCCAGTTGGCGAAGTTCCGAAAACCTCTTCCTCAGTGATTTAGTTTGCACACCACAACGTTATATTCGTTTTATGTGCTGGTGATGCAAACTGCAATATGTACGGTCCAATGGGGTGCTTCTGAAATGCCTAGTATTCCGGTAGATGTCACCTGCATTGGGACCAACACAGTCCCCGTGCTGTTTAAAAAACATATTTTCCTTTGTTAAATATCTACATGTAATGCTAGGTGGAAAAGGCCCGACTCCTCGGTCATAAAGCACATAATGAAGCGAGGTCCTCTTTCGAGACCGGGGTTTAGTGCAATAAAGAGAGGTAGGCCACAAAAACTTCATGCAATAACCTTTACACGTATATTACCACAGTCAGATACAGGACAAAAACAGCAGATATTACAACACAATATATGACAAAGAAATAAAACCTTAACTAGGATATTAGTATCTCGCAGGGTACTGGCATAACTGATATTGATGCCAATACAGTAACTCTGGTGCACAGGTGTACAGGGAAAGCAGACGCGCGTGGGAGCGCGGGGAGTGAGTCTCACACTGGGGGTGGGGGGAGGGGAGTGACTCGTGGCTGGTATGAACAGAGTTATAGTGATATTGGGAGAGGGTAAGTATTATTAATTCAAACTTAGTATCATCTGATAGCAAAGGGGTTTTGACATTTGATTCTATTCCTCGTTTACGTTCACACTAGCTGCTGGGAGGAGATTCTTTAGAAAGCGAGGGAGTGGAGGGCACTGGGAATTCACTGGGTTTACGGTAATACAAACGGGAGAATATTATTAACACTTTACTGTTTTCTTGTAACAAAGGACATAGGTATATTTTACTACAGAGGATTTCTCGGGGGAATATTCTTACTGGTTTTCTACAAGAGCGTCACTCGTGAGACTGATTCACCAGAACTTATTTCTGAGCTCGTCCTTATTTCTGAGCTCGTCCTTACTCATCCACCCGTGATTTCACTCGCCCCGATATTTAACATACATTAAGTCACTGTATCCTGTAACACTGATTCTGGGGCAACGTCACACTTAACATAAGTCAATTCACTAGTTCTGGGGCAACACCACACTTAACAGGATTCACTCATATAGTGGGGGCGGCGGCGAGACATGTCGGCGACAACTGTGCCGGGATAGGGGCACTGCCAGGGGAGGGCATGGCCAGAGGGCACGGGACGACTCGCAGGGGCGTCCTCTCGCGTCCAGGGCTGCAGGTGGCGAAGGGGCCCGCAGTCTCCGGGCTAGGATCAGGGGTGTGGCCCTCAGGACTGGGGCCGAACAGGTCCAGAAATCTCTGGCTCAGGTCTCGGCCGGAGGTGGAGGTCTTACGCCGCCTTGTGGGCATGGAGAGTTCTTGCCTGGGCGTCCTGGGGAGGGTCTGGAGTGACTGAGGACTGCATTCCCCAGAGTCGAAGGGCGCCGTCAGGGAGGGGCTGCGGCACCGACCTGACCTAGAGTCCGTCAGGTGGGTCTTCTCCAAGACCAGGCGTAGGGAGCGGAGGCCAGGGGAAGCCGTGAGACCATGCTGGGTTTCTCCAGTACTGGAGGTCCTCACGCTGGGGCGATGACACTAGCAACACCTCCCTTTGGCCGTGGGGCCCGGCAATTGGCCGTGGCTGCCCAGGGGTGCAACTATGAGGTGCCAAGGCCCGGCAATTGGCTATGGCTTAAGTGGGGGAGTCAGCGTGCCTCTGGACACCTTCGGAGCGGCAATCGGCCGCCTGACAAAGGCGGGAGCGGCAGTCAGCCGTCTCCTTCTACCAGAGGGAGGAGCGGCAGTAGGCTGTCTCTGAGGCAACACCTTCTGAGTGGCAATCGGCCGTCTGACGAAGGCAGGAGAGGCAGTAGGCCGTCTCCTTCTGCCGGAGGGAGGAGCAGCAATAGGCCGACTCAAGGGCAACACCTTCGGAATGGCAATCTGCCGTCTGACGAAGGCGGGAGAGGCAGTAGGCCGTCTCCTTCTGCCGGAGGGAGGAGCAGCAATAGGCCGACTCAAGGGCAACACCTTCGAAATGGCAATCTGCCGTCTGACGAAGGCGGGAGAGGCAGTAGGCCGTCTCCTTCTGCTGGAGGGAGGAGCGGCAATAGGCCGACTCAAGGGCAACACCTTCGGGGTGGCAATCGGCCGTCTGACGAAGGCGGGAGAGGCAGTAGGCCATCTCTTACTGCCGGAAGGAGGAGCGGCAATAGGCCGACTCAAGGGCAACACCTTTGGGGTGGCAATCGGCCGTCTGACGAAGGCGGGAGCGGCAGTAAGCCATCTCCTTCTGCTGGAGGGAGGAGCAGCAGTAGGCCGACTCGAGGAAAGCACCTTCAGAGCAGCAATCGGCCATTTGGCGAAGGCGGGAGCGGCAGTATGCCGTCTCCTGAGAGGCGCTGTCTGGAGCTGATTTAGCAGCTCCACATCTAGCTGATCTGGTAATCTCACTCCCCGAAGGTAGTGTCCTCCTCCTGGTAGGGTGACAGTGTGACAGCTGGGTGTTATAAGGGTGCATGGCCCGGGCTGCCTTATGCCGTTGTCGCACGGCATCCTGTAGTTGAACTGCAGCTACTTCGTGGAGTCCAGGTGGGAGTGTCGGTGCATTTCTGGGAGCACTATGCTGGTCGTCACTCATCTCGTTTTCGGGGGCACTATGCTGTTCCTCATTCACCTCGTTTTCAGGGGCACTATTCTGTATGCCACGCATTTCACCACTCAACCCCTGGGAAAAGTCGTGTCCCCATGGCTGGTGGTGGTACACATGAGTGTCGTGTGTGACGTACGCAGGCTGGAGGTGTTGTAATAGGGCCTACCAGGCTGTGGTATAGAGATTTTCTTCCTACTCTGCATCGCAGATGAGGAAGAGCGTGGAGGTGGTGAGGGTGGAGCGGAGGAGGGTTAGCAGGTGGTGTGGTCCATGGAACCGGCGATTCTTGCCGAGGGTAGGTGCCCATATGGCTCGTCTCACCTTCATCTTGCTCGGTGTTGTTGCTGGTGTGGTAGGGAGCTGTATGGTCGGGGTCGGGTTTTGTACAGTGGTAATGCGGCGTTGAGTCTCTGGGTAGTGTAGGTGGAGGGGATTTGGGCTTGGTGGATCATCATAGTGTGAATGAGTTACTTGAAAGGAGCGTGTGGAGTGACATGGAGGGACAGGTTGACGAATGAAGAAGTGAAGGAACGGCGTGGGGTGGATGTGGATGTGATTGAGAAGATTAGGAGAAATACACTGAGGTGGTTTGGACATGTGGAGAGAATGGAGAATGATAGACTGACTAAGAAGGTGTATGTAGGTGAGGTGGAGGGAGGGAGAGGGAGGGGTAGACTGAGGATGAGCGTGTGGAGTGACATGGAGAGACAGGTTGACGAATGAAGAAGTGAAGGAACGTTGTGGGGTGGATGTGGATGTGACTGAGAAGATTAGGAGAAATACACTGAGGTGGTTTGGACATGTGGAGAGAATGGAGAATGATAGACTGACTAAGAAGGTGTATGTAGGTGAGGTGGAGGGAGGGAGAGGGAGGGGTAGATTGAGGATGAGGTGGAGGGATGGAGTTGAGAGGTATATGAGGGAGGGGGGGATGAACTGGGGGGAGGATAGTCAAACAGTGGGTGACAGACCGACTTGGAGGCATTTTGTCTGCGGCCACCCTTTGCGGGATTAGGCCATCAGGCTATAGATAGATAGAGACAGATAGTGAAGTCGTGGGGAGGCAGGTGGTGTAGGGGTATGGGTGTATCGGGCGGGTGGGCGTGAGAAACGGCCGGAGCAGGTGGTGGTGGTTCTGAGTGGGCATGCGGGGTGGGTGGGGTTGGGTAGTACGGGTTGCTGTGCGTGTGGGGGGCACGGTGGGGGGTGAGGCTGTCGGGGTGGGGGTACTCAAGGGCGGTGGGCAGAGGGTGGTGGTAGTGGGTTTTGTTGAGGGGGTGGCGGCGTGGGCGGGACACGTGGGATTGGGCGGTGAGGGTGGGGCAGCGGAGGGAAGGGTTGAGGGTGAGCGAGGGGAAGTTGGTGTGGCGGGGGAGATGTCAGGTGAGGTGCGTGGGGTGATGGCGGTGGGGGAGGCTGAGGTGGTGGGGGGGTGGAGGGGGAGGGCGAGGAGGAAATGTAGCACTCGTATGTGGAAGTGAAAGGCAGTGCAGGAGCAGGGGGAGGTCGGGGGTGTGGGGTCGGAGTGGCAGAGGTGGGCATGCAAAAAGGACGCACGTGGCTGTTTCGGAGGGTGCGCGGGGTGCTGTGATGATCTACGACAACCTGGTAAGGGTTGGGGATATGGGTGATTGTGTGGGGCCCTGTGAAGTGGGGGACGAGTTTGTGGGGGGTGGGAAGTTGGGCGATGATGACAGTGTCACCTGGGCTGAAGGGGTTGGAGGCTGTGTTGGGGCCGAGGTCTAGAGTTTTTTGTAGGTGGTGCAGTCGACCCTCCAGAAGGTGCAACGGGTCTGTAGTGGGAGCGGAGGCAGGTGGTTGTAGGTGTTGGCGCAGTGGTAGCAGGAGCGGGGATTCACCGAATATTCGCTCATGTGGGATAACCCCGTCCTCCCGGGGACAGGAATTCATGCCCCACTGAATGATTTTCACATGAACCGGCCAGTCGTCATCTTTCATAGCCTCGATGCATGTACATAATTGGTTCTTAAGAGTACGATGACTACGTTCACATACTGCATTTCCCTGTGGCCAAAAAGGAGAGGAGTGGGAGATTTTATACCCAAATATTCTGGCGAGTTCCTCCCAGATTTTTCCTGAGAATTCTGGGGTATTGTCAGAATGAATGGCTTGAGGGATGCCAAAATAAGGGAACACGTGTTGGAGAAGGGCATCGGTGGTGGCGATGGCATGATGCTCTTTTGCCAGGCAAGCTACTACAAATTTCAAATACGTGTCCACAAAGGTGATCACATATTTATATCCAGATTTAGGAGGGAGGAGGCCTACTACATCTATCTCCAGGAGTTGCCAGGGTTTACGGGGGGTGATGTGGCTCGAGGGTCCGGCGGTCCGGGTTACATCTTTTCCCAGTGCACAGGCGCAGCAAGTTTGAATTATTTCCTTGGTGAGGGTGGAGGGGTTTAGCGCCCATTAACTGTCGTTAAACACTTGTAATAGTTTCTTAGTACCCAGGTGGATGCCGTTACGGGCATGAAGGTGGCGCAGGGCGTCATGTGCCACATCGGGGGTCAGAAGGATATGCCCGGATGGGGTTAGGAGGTGGACGCCCTGTCGGCATAGTTTGGTGAACAGGTGGGCAGGAATCCAGGGGGACCGTTCATTGCGGTGCCATAGGTGTAGGAGGTCCGGATCTGGCTGTACCGCATGGATGGGGAGGCAAGAGAGGGCATCTGCATTGGTGTGAAACTTTCCAGGCCTGTAGGAAATTTCATACTGAAATTCCTCCAGGGTTTTGCGCCACCTGACAAGTTGGGCATTATGTGAGTCAGACTGGCGTAACCACTGGAGTGACTGGTGGTCAGTGATGATCGTGACCTGGGTCCCGGAAAGGTAAGCCCTAAAGTGTTGGAGGGCCCAAATTATGCCGAGGCATTCTCGTTTGGTCGCAGCATAATTCTTCTTGGCTGGATTAAGGGTGCGACTAGCTCATGCAATGATGTGCTCTCGGCCGGCTTGTACCTGGGCTAGCACGGCGCCTATTGTGGGGAGAGAAACATCGGTGTAGAGGCGAAAAGAGAGGGCATAATTGGGAAAGGCCACGATGGGGGCAGAGACGAGTTTGTCTTTTAGCTGTTGGAAAGCATCTTGCCTTTCTTCAGTCCAGATGAACGGTTCCCCCTTCCTGGTCAGATCGTGAAGAGGCTTTGCAATTTGCACGAACCCTTCATGAAGTGACGATAGTAGGACGTGAGTCCTAGGAAGGCACGGATGCTGTGGACGTCCTGTGGTGGCGGTATGTCCGCTATGGCGTGGAGCTTGTCAGGGTCCGGGGACATTCCTGCCTGGGAGATAACATGTCCCAGGAACGAGACAGGATACACTTAGAGGGGTGAAGCTTGAGGCCTGCCTGGCGAATCCTAGTAAAGATCCGGCAGAGGCGCTGCAAGTGGTTGGCCCAGGTCTGGCTAAAAATGATGACGTCGTCTAAATAGGCCAGACATATCTCCCAAGTGAGGCCGCTCAGGACAGATTCCATTAGCCACGAGAAGGTAGCAGGGGCATTACAGAGGCCGAATGGCAGGACATTGAATTCGTAATGTTTGCCGTTGCTCGTGGAAAAGGCTGTCTTGCCTCAGTGTTCTGGATGTACAGGGACCTTCCAGTACCGAGACTGGAGGTCGAGGGTGGAGAACCATGATGCCCCATAAAGGGAATCTAAGGAATCGCCAATTCGTGGGAGGGGAGTGGCATCTTTGATGGTAACGTCATTCAGGCGGCGGTAATCGATGCAAAATCACATCGTGCCGTCTTTCTTCTTTACTAGAACGATGGGGGAGGACCAAGGGCTGGTGGAGGGGGAAATGACGCCGGCCTCTATCGTTTCACGTACCTGGCGGTCCTCTTCCTCCCTTTGTCGGGGGTTCTTTTGTCGGGAAGGCTGTCTAATTGGTAGGCCTGTTGTGTGGATTTCATGAGACAGGTATGTGGTATGCCCTATTTCTGCTGATCCTGTCGCAAACAGTCCTGGAAATCCAGGAGGAGGCGATGTAAGGTGTCTGACTGCTGGGCGGAGAGATGGTCGGGAATGGGGGGTAGGGGGGCGTGGAAGTGGGAGGAGGATGGGGCATATGGCTCGGCTTCCTCCATCTCTCCGATAACAAGCCCTCTGGGGAGGGTAAGGGGGGAAGGGGTGAGGTTGGCTATGCGGACGGCGGTGTGGTGTGGAGGGAGAAAAGTGGGAGATAAAAGCCAGGCAGAAAGGGCTGCCGATCGGAAGAGGGGGAAGAACAAAACAGAGGGACCGGAGGGCCGGTTAAGGGGCACCCAAGCCTCGTGGTGGGAGGGAATGGTAACAGCGGCGGAGACGGTGGCAGGGAAGGAAGGAGCAGGGGCAGCGGGGGGGGGCACTGCAGGAGGAGGAGAGGGGGGCGGAGGGTGGGGAGGAGGAGGGGGGCACGGGAGAGGGGGAGGGGGCGAATCTTCCAGCCGGGGCCGTGGCGTACAGGTGCAAACGGCCTGGGTGGGGTGGGGTGGGGTGGGGGACAGAACTGGAGCTGTCGGTAGTGGCAGTCAATGGAAGCTCTGAGTTTTTGGAGGAAGTCCAGTCCTAATACCCGTCGTAGCTCCGGCAGGAGGAGTCAAATATAATGAATTGATGTTGGGTGGACACTGGCTGGTGGGTGTCGACCCGTAGGGCCCGAGTCTCCCCACGGATGGGCAGGGGGCCATCCCCTGCGTCCGCAAGGTGAGTGGCAGTAGGGCGGAGTGGGCCGAAAATCAATCTGTGGCGGGAGAAATAGTGGCTGTATAGGCAGGACCTGGCTGCTCCCGTATCGACTAGCAGTCTGGCCTTCACGCCGTTTAATTTCATCTTGTGGTACACTGGGGGGCGATATTTAAGGGTAATGGCCCCCGCCACCGTGGGTTGGTGCGGGGACGGGCCTAAAAATCCAGCTGTCTGAGGCTTTTATTCTCCTATTCCTGCTCCTGTTATCCCACATGGGGCTCGTCCATGGGTGCCAGTTCGTCTTCTGGGGTCTCACCTTCCAACGAGGACACCTTATGTGAACCCGAGGCTGTGGTTCTTCGGCGAGCAGCTTTCAATCTGGTCCCGTATGTCATGTAGGGGACAGCGGGAGCTGCAGGCTGTGAATTCCCATGGATTTACCAAGATCAGATTCGGATTTTCCCGTGGGGCGGGGCGCTGGGGGGAGGGGTGTGCCCTAGGTGGACTGGGCTCGGGGTAGGGCTGGTGTGAGGCAAGGGCGGTTGTGGCATGGTTGGAGGAGCCGGGGTTTGAGTGGGAAATTTCTTTACCACATTAATTTGCTGGGGAGTAGGACAGGCGGTCAGGAGGTGCTGTATGAGCTGGATATCTCTATCCATGTCTCCAGTTGGGTCATGGATAGTGAAGTGTTGTCTAACAACACTCGGAAGCACTCTGAGCAGTGTTAAATGTGTGCTGATCCCGGGTTTCCTCATCTGCCTCCAGGTAGGCATCAGTCACTAGGCATCTTGCCTGTATCAGGGTATTATCTAAATCCCCGTCATATGAACAACTATCCAATTGGGATAGAGCCACCACTCTCTTTAATGATGGGGTGATGGCTTGAACAGAGAACTTTGTAATGTTCTGTCAGGTGAGCTCCGGGACGATTTTCGGTGCTATGTTCGCCGCCGTTTTGCCCAATAGTGGGAGTGTGACTGCAATTTTCTGCTGGTCATTTTCAAAGCCAATATCCAGTAAGGGTTTAATTATTGTTAGATACGTGTGTATATTGTACTGGTCGGGGTTAAACTTGGGTAACTGTACGTGCGGTTTAGTTGCCATGTTGCCAAATCTTTGCTAGTACCTTTGCAAGAAACTCTACCATAGATGATACCAGCCAGAATGTCTCAGTACTGGAACTTGATTCTCCCGAAATTGCCCCACTTAAAATACAGACAAGATTTGTAAAATCCATCCTAGACAATTTACCTACCAACAAAGCTCCAGGTCCAGATGGAATTCCGCCAATTGTTTTGAAAAAGTGTTCCCCTGAACTTGCCTCTGTCCTAGCTAAATTATTCAGACTATGCATACGTACTTCTTTATTCCCAAATTCATGGAAAGAAGCCAATATCCACCCAGTTCCGAAGAAAGGAAGTTCGTCTGACCCCTCCAATTACAGACCAATAGCTATCACATCTTCTCTTGGTAAGGTATTTGAAACTTTAATTAATAAGCATATTGTTAAACATCTTGAATCCAACAACGTAATTAATGATAGACAATACGGTTTTCGCCACGAAAGATCCACCATTGACATACTCAATCTCTTAACTCATACCATCCATCAATCAATAGATCTTTTTGGAGAAACTCATGCAGTAGCTCTTGATATCTCTAAAGCTTTCGACAGAGTATGGCACCGTTCCCTGCTGTCCAAACTCCCTTGCTATGGACTAACGTCTTTTGTTCCTTTGATTTCTTCTTATCTTAGTGACAGGAAAATAAGAGTAAAAGTAGATGATGTATATTCGAATTTCCACTCAATTAACGCCGGCGTGCCGCAGGGATCAGTTCTGGCGCCAACCCTATTTCTGGTTCATATTAATGATCTCTTATCTGTCACTCACAATCCCATTCACTCATATGCAGATGACTCAACACTACATAGTTCATTCACACTCAGACATCCATTTACAAAGTCTAATATCTCTACCTCTCAACTCAATACAGCCATCTCCATAAATGAAGATCTATCTACAATCAGTGAATGGGGACAAAACAACCTTGTCTCTTTTAATGCTAGTAAAACTAAATATATACAGTTTACCAATAGACAGATATTGCCAGACTCGTACATTACCTTCAGTGCTATTAATATTCCCATCTCCAAAAGTATTGAAATTCTTGGTGTCTCACTTAACAGTGCCCTCAGCTGGACCTCTCATGTCAGATCACTTGCTAAAACCGCCTCAAAGAAACTTGGATTATTGTACAGAGTCCGTAACTTCTTCGCCGATGAGCAGTTAGCTATAATTTATAAGAGTCATGTGCGCTCTCAGCTTGAATATTGCTCACCCTTGTGGAATGGTTGTGGAGAGGTTGCATTAAGGCAACTAGACAAAATTCAGAATAAAGCTGTTAGAATCATTAACAACCCTGCCATTACATATAAACTACCTCCCTGCAAGTAAGAAGGAATGTTGCCTCCCTTGCATTATTTTACAGATATTTTTTTGGCAAATGCTCAGACGAAGTTGCGTCCATGGTGCCACCTCTCCATGCCTTCCCTCGTGCTACTCGGGCATCTGGTAGCGCTCATGACTGGAATGTCACTCAACCATATTGCAGAACTTCTGCCTATCAGAATTCTTTCATTCCCCGAACTGCATCTCTCTGGAACTCGCTTCCCCAGAGTTGTTTTCCTCCAAATTTCAACCTACAACTCTTCAAGTCTAACTGTTACAGATATTTTATGAACAGAGGACACCAGTAATCTGGTGTATGGATTATTTTTTTTTCTCCATTTGTTTTTCCTTCCTCCGTTCTGTTATTAAAAAAAAAAAAAAAAAAAAAATAGTTCCTCACTACCTCTCTTCTACGCCCGGGTCAAGAACCACTGCTGGCCACCAGTGTAATGCAAGGTGGAAAAGGCCCAACTCCTTGGTCCTAAAGCACCTAATGTGTAGCGGGGTCCTCTTTTGAGACCGGGGCTTAGTGCAATAAAGAGAGGTAAGACACAAAAACTTCAGGGAATAACCTTTACACATATATTACCAAAGTCAGACACAGGACAAAAACATCAGCTATCACAACACAATATATGACAAAGATATAAAACCTTAACTAGGATATTAGTATCTCGCAGGATACTGGCTTAACTGATACTGATGCCAATACAGTAACTCTGGTGCACAGGTGTACAGGGAAAGCAGAGGCGCGTGGGAGCGCGGGGAGTGAGTCTCACACGGGGGGAGAGGGGAGTGACTCGTGGCTGGTATGAACAGAGTTATAGTGATATTGGGAGAGGGTAAGTATTATTAATTCAAACTTAGTATCATCTGATAGCAAAGGGGTTTTGACATTTGATTCTATTCCTCGTTTACGTTCACACTAGCTGCTGGGAGGAGATTCTTTAGAAAGCGAGGGAGTGGAGGGCACTGGGAATTCACTGTGTTTACGGTAATACAAACGGGAGAATATTATTAACACTTTCTCTACTGTTTTCTTGTAACAAAGGACATAGGTATATTTTACTACAGAGGATTTCTCGGGGGAATAGTCTTACTGGTTTTCTACAAGGGCGTCACTCGTACGTCTGATTCACCAGAACTTAGTTTCTGCGCTCGTCCTTACTCATCCACCCGTGATTTCACTCGCCCCGATATTTAACATACATTAAGTCACTGTATCCTGTAACACTGATTCTGGGGCAACGTCACACTTAACATAAGTCAGTTCACTAGTTCTGGGGCAACCCCACACTTACCAGGATTCACTCATATAGTGGGAGCAGCAGGGAGACACGCCGGCGACAACTGTGCCGGGATAGGGGCACTGCCAGGGGAGGGCGTGGCGAGAGGGCACGGGACGACTCACAGGGTCATCCTCTCACATCCAGGGCTGCAGGTGGCGAAGAAGCCCACAGTCTCTGGGCTAGGTTCAGGGGTGTGGCCCTCAGGACTGGGGCCGAACAGGTTCAGAAATCTCTGGCTCAGGTCTCGGCCGGAGGTGGAGGTCTTACTACGCCTCGTGGGCATGGAGAGTTCTTGCCTGGGCGTCCTGGGGAGGGTCTGGAGTGACTGAGGACTGCGGTCCCCAGAGTTGAGGGGCCCCGTCAGGGAGGGGCTACGACACCGACCTGACCTAGGGTCCATCAGGTGGGTCTTCTCCAGGGCCAGGCGTAGGGAGTGAAGGCCAGGAGAAGCCGTGAGGCCTCGCTGAGTTTCTCCGGTACTGGAGGTCCGGGCATCTGCCTCACGCTGGGTCGATGACACTAGCAACACCTCCCTTTGGCCATGGGGCCCGGCAAATGGCCGTGGCTGCCCAGGGGCACAACTATGAGGCGCCAAGGCCTGGCAATTGGCCGTGGCCTGAGTGGGGGAGTCAGTGCGCCTCTGGACACCTTCGGAGCGGCAATCGGCCGTCTGACGAAGGTGGGAGCGGCAGTCGGCCATCTCCTTCTGCCGGAGGGAGGAGCGGTAGTAGGCCGTCTCTGAGGCAACACCTTCGGAGCGGCAATCGGCCGTCTGACATAGGTGGGAGCGGCATTAGGCCGTCTCCTTCTGCCGGAGGGAGGAGTGGCAATAGGCCGACTCAGGGGCAACACCTTCGGAGTGGCAATCGGCCGTCTGACGAAGGCAGGAGTGGCAGTAGGCCGTCTCCTTCTGCCGGAGGGAGGAGCGGCAATAGGCCGACTCAGGGGCAACACCTTTGGAGCGGCAATCGGCCGTCTGACGAAGGCGGGAGCGGCAGTCTCTTCTGTCGGATGGAGGAGCAGCAATAGGGCGACTCGGGGAAAATGCCTTCGGTGAGGCAATCGGCCATCTGCGAAGGTGGGAGCGGCAGTAGCTGTCTCCGGAGGGGCGCTGTCTGGAGCTGATTCAGCAGCTCCACCCCTAGCTGATCCGGCAATCCCACTCTCCGAAGGTAGTGTCCTCCTCCTGCTAGGGTGACGGTGCGACGGCTGGGTGTTATAAAGGCGCACGGCCTGGGCTGCCTTATGCCGTTGTCGCATGGCATCCCGTAGTTCGGCTGTGGCTACTCCGTGAGGTCCGGGTGGGGGTGTCGGTGTGTTTCCGGGGGCACTATGCTGGTCGTCACTCATCTCGTTTTCGGGGGCACTATGCTGTTCCTCACTCACCTCATTTTGGGGGGCACTATTCTGTATGCCACGCATTTCACTACATTGTTGCGTGAAACTGTGAATCATGGTAATGTCATATACCGTAATATAAATAATACAAATAGAACACGAATATACTGTATATAACGTAGCGTGAATTGTTTATATTTATCATAAATGGAAATTTAAATATCATTGATGGCATGTGATGGCAACCCGCCATTTAAGTGGTCCTATATTATTGAATTTCTGCTACATTTAGTAAAAGTTAGGTTCTTAATATGTAGTTTATTCAGACTGTAAATTACACCTAGAGGGTATCTTGACTCATTCAGTCTCTATGTGGGCAGATATTTAATGCTGAGTAAATACTGGGACTCAACATTTTGCTCACTCCCTTCACCCATGTGCACCACAAGACCAGTGTGCCACGTTTTGAAAAGGCAGTGGTGCTTGCCCCCTTAGACCCTCCAAAGCAATTATAGTACCTTACTTTAACCTAACAAGACCACAAGTAGTCTAATTTGTATCATTTTAAGCATTTGTCCTCGTGCGTATGTTTTGAAAACAAATCTCTCGTGAAAAAACTTAAACACTGGACTATCTTGTGAGCATGCGTGAAGGGAGTGAGTAAAATGTTGAGTCCCAGTATTAATTCAACATTAAATTTCTGTTCACATAGAGACTGAATGAATCAAGATACCCACTAGGCGTAATTTACAGTCTGTACAAACTATGTATTAAGAACCTACCTTGTACTAAGTGCAGCAGAAATTAAATAATATAAGACCACTGAAATGGCGGGTTGCCATCACATGCCATCAATGATATTTTAATTTCCGTTTATGATAAATATAAGCAATTCAGGCAACGTTATTTATACGTGTTCTATTGGTATTATTTATATTACAGTATATGACATTACCAAGATTCACAGTTTCATACAACAGTGTAGATATTTAACAAAAAAAATATATATATGCTTTTTAAACAGCACGGGGAATGTGTTTGTCCCAATGCTGGTGACATCTACCAGAATACTAGCTTTGAAGGCACCCCATTGGCAGACTAATATCCAAACTAATATCGAGGATGTAGTAGTAGCAATAGTAGTAGTAGTAGTAGTAGCAGTAGTAACTGCAACCGCAGGATCATCTGAAACCTGGAACATGATGGACTATAGGATCAGTTGTTACGAATAACAAAGTGACTGTGACATACTAGAGTACTGTGTCTATACCAGTGGCGCCCCGAGATAAACTGAGACTAGCCAGTAAAGACAGAACCAGTAAAATAGTGACGCCACGGCTAAGTGACATTCCTGTGTGCCGTGGCCAGCGCCCTGTAATGTGTATAGTAATATCAACCAATCTGACCCTTCACTCCATCCACGTATAGTATATCCTGTCGGGTACATTAAATGACAACTGTGCCTTAACTCCAATGACTGTACTGTGCCCTAGTGACTTGTAATATCCATGTGTGTTGATATAATTGTATTTGCCCCTAACTGCTTTGCTGTGTTGTGTACACTTTATAGTAACTCTGTCACTGTAATGCTGTGTTTTTAAGGCGACTTCTCGTCGTAAAAACACGAGCTACTGGAACGGGGTCCTTTTGCTAGACCGGATGTAATGCACTAACAAAGGAACAGGACATAAAAATAGGCAGTATACCGTATCACATCTATTACTTAGGTCCTACTCATCACAGTGTACATACAATGATATTTAGCATATAGGGGAACAGAGAGACAGGATTACACTCGGCTTCACAGAATGATCACATATATATTAACGCTATGGCACAGGGAGATCGCGGGTATCCTTTAATGTCACCTGGAGGGTAATTATGCAACTGGGGTTGTTCGTTTGAATTAATTATTAGGTCACTTCAAGATAATAATAAACTGGGGCTGTTCACTTTAAGAACACTGAGATTGGGAGTCTGTTTCGAGGATATTACCATAATAGAGGTAGGGTGCGGATAGCGACACTCGACACTTTCACCTGGTCACGGGGACACATACACTTGCCTTTCGACTCGCCCGCGCACCTACCTCTAGATTCACAGAAAACTCCCTGGTTCCTTGATGCGGGGAGGGACTGAATTATTTATCAATATACACTTCTTACCCTGATGGCACGAGTTTCTGTTAGGCCCCTGTTTAATATATTTTCCGTGTAAGCACTGTCACTGTACTCTGGATCACCGTCACTGTCACCGTCTTACCCTTGTTTCCTGGGTTGTTAGATCACTGTTTCACTTGCTGTCAGGGAGGCTCACCTGTCTGGGGCCTCGACCTGAGGGGCGGCTCCTATATTAGGGCCGCGCCGGTGGGGTGCAGGGAGGCCCTGTGGTCTGGGGGCCTCGACCTGATCGGGGGCCCTCGGGACTAGGGCCGAACAGCCGGAGCAGTCGGGCCTGCTTCCTCTGCCTCTGGGGAGTGAGGGAGCCTGGATCTCCGTTGTAGACTGTGGCGGCGGGCCTGGGCGTCCTGGGACTGCGGGTGCTCAGGGGGAAAGGCGCCATCAGGGCTGGGCTGCGGCAGCGTTTCCTACAGGGCTCTGGCAGGGTCAAAGAACTCCCGGGTGTGGGCGGTAGGTCCGTTATCGGGCCTTGCCACCACTCTAGTGTCTCCTCCGGGCCTATAAGCCCGGATGGCGACGAAGGGCTCCCCAAAGGGAAAGAGGCTAAAGGGAGACTCACGCTCTTTGTGGTCCCTTGAGTGTGTCTATAGGCCTGAGCCGGGGCTCTCCTTCCCCTATTGTGCACCTTGGCTGTAGCCGTGAACTTGCCCGGTGTACGGGGGACACCTATAGGGTGATCGAGGTCGCCCTTTCGCCGTGGCAAGGTACCGCCAGCGTGGTGTTCCTCCCGCAGTAGGGGACAAGCTGGAGTGAGGGGCTTAGAGGCCACACTCTCTCCAATACGGACAGATCCTACCTGCAGGGAATTCTCCACCCTGGTACGTGCCCCAGCCGGAGCCGAGTGTCTGCCCGTACGGAAGACGACTAACGGGTGAACTGGTTCACCCGTCCGTTGCTGCAAGGTACCGACCCCGGGACGCTGCTTCCGTAATTGGGTAGCGCTACACGTACGGTAGCAGGGTCTCTCTACCCTGGACCGTATTCTGGCCGTAGCCAAAGAGCAACTGGAGAGGGATGCACACAGGCAACTCTCTCTCCTCAGTGTGTTAAGGCCGGAGCCTGGGGTCACCTTCCCCTCTACACACTCTGTTAGGCCGTAGCCTATGTCTATCACTTTCTCTTTCTTTAGGCCATAGCCTTGGGCCTCCTGCCCTTGGGCCTCCTGCCCTTGGGCCTCCTGCCCTGGAGCGTGTAACAAGACCGTCAACACGGTGTTACCTGGGACTGAATTCTTTTCAGTCCCACCCCTGGTCTGACGATCAATACCTCGCCCGCACAGTAGTTCGGTTCCCCTGATCACCTGGGGTTGGGGCACTTGCTGGGAATAGGGGCTCAGGCCCGTGATGCCCTGATGACCCTCTTGCCCGGGGTCACTAACCTCACCAGTGTGTCCTCCTGGGGTGGTGGTGGGGTGGCGGCTCAGTGGTGGTGTGGGGGGTGGTGTGGTGGGAGGTCCTGCGGCGGGCACGGCGGGCATTTTAGTCACCCTGCCCATTCTGTATCCAGTATCTCTTTGTTCTGTATTGTAAGGAGTTAGAACTATGACAATAGATGTGCGAAGGTATACTGCCGAGTTCTTATGCCCTGTTCCTTTGTGAGTGCTTACTTCCGGTCCGGAAAGAGAACCCCGCTCAGTAGCGGGCGTTTTTAGGACGGCAAGTCGGACTAAGAACACCCAGGATAACATTAATAGATCCAAAAATACACGGAAAATTTACCATTTCTACTTTATTTTCACCACCCAAATACCATAATCAAAAGAAAACTTTACACTAGTGGGGTGACTTAAAAAAAAAAAGAAAAAAACATAAATGGCAAAAATGATTACAGTACATGTTGAAAGATTACTAAATGATAAACTTGTTAAATGAAAGCTAAGGACTTGTCCTTCTGCTCACACTCTCCCAGATCCCTGGACCAACAGCTGGGGCAGGCACAACCCTCTTGCACAACAGCTCATTGTAATGGAGATCGACAAAAAAGTTTTTTTTTTTTTTTTTTGTCAAAAATTAATGTACATTCAATATTAATTTATTTTATAGTTATGTACCCCTGTAAATGCACACTACATGATTTTTATTCCTCCCTAAGGCTATACCCCTTGATTTCCAACCTGATTAAACAAAAAAAATTACTAGGTACTTTCCAAAGTATTATTACTTAGTTTTTTCAGTCATAAATGGACATCCATGGAATTAATAATATTTTTTGATGATTATTTACACCTGTAAATGCACAATAAATGATGTTTATTCCTCCACAAGGCTATACCTCAGGAAAAGATTATTCAATACCTGCAAAGAAAAACACATTAGTTCATCACCCTCACCACTCACAAAGGTCATCATAATACTTCTTATCTCTAGATTTCATAAGTTCACTATAACACTCACTCTGGAGAGCAATATTCAATAAAATCATGTACACACACACACACACACACACAGGAATTCAATCGAGGCGGACGTGGGACATCGGCGCTCCGTACCGAACCAACACGGCCAGTGGCATTACCTAAATTAGTATCTTTGTATGAGTCAAGCTCTGTACCAGGTTAGACTAAATGATTTTTCATTCTTAAAAGGAAAAGAATAATAAGTTTAAACAAGACTTGTTCAAACAGGAAAAAGAACCAAGACGAAAGAATACGCTGAGTCATCTGAGGTTTGTTTAGACTACAACAACACGGGGATTGTAAGTACATACTCTGCACATTTAGTATTGCAAAATGGATACATACTTTAGTAAAGCAAATTTGGAAAAGAAAAGGGATAAAGGTAAAAAGCAAAATGATGATTTCTACCAAGAACTGGTTGAAGTGGAGACTCACAATAGACTGGTTGAGCGTGTAAACAAACTAGAAATGGCTTTCAAAAATGAAATTGATGAAATTAAGATGCAGATGCACTTGCAAAAGGAAGAAATAGAAAAACTAGGAAGGGAGGCCAATAAGAAAGACACAACCATCAGTGAACTAACAGTGGAATTGAATACCCTTAGGAAGAAAATGAGTGAAATGGCAAATACAGTAGTCAATCAAGAGAGTGTTATGGAAGAGTTCAAAAATGACACAGAGACAATTAGGCAAGTAAGCAGTTTTATTGACCAGAGCAGTGATATTGAGAAGATAACACAGGTGAATGAAGCTGTGCAAAGCTACAAAAATGATGTAGAAACCACGTATGCTGAAATGGTGAAAGTAAAGAAACACTTAGAAACAAGGATGGAGGAAAAAAGCATTAAAAAGGAGGTGAAAAGAATAATCCAAAACAATCCAAAGTTAGTCAGAGATTCAGTAGTTATAAACAAATCTATAGTAATCACTAGTATAGAAGAGGAAGAAGTAAAAAACAAGATCACAAGAGACAAAAAGGAGATGGCAAATGTAATGAGCTTACTGAAAGAAGTATCAGATGAAATCTGTAGTAAAGACATAGAGGAACACAAAAGGTTAGGGAAATATGAGAAAAGCAAGACAAGACCTCTAAAGGTGACTTTCCAGAGTGTAAACACTGTGGAAGAGATACTAAAAAATGCAAAGAATCTTATGGAAAAAGAGGAGTTCAAAAATGTATGGATAAAAAGATGCCTAACACAAGAGGAACTGGAATTATTGAAAGAGAAAAGGGAAGAAGCAAAAACAAAAAATGAGGGAAGATCTGAAGAGGAGAAGAAATTTTTTTACAAAGTAATAGGATTGCAGGTACGAAAGTGGTACACAAACAGAATGGAATAAAAAGGAGGAAGGTAGTAGAACCATGTCATGACAAGTATATAAACAAGATGATAAAGTTGATGTACTCAAATGTGGATGGAATGGTATCTAAATTACTAGAGATGAATGATTATGTCAGAGAAAATGAACCACAAATAATATGCCTAACTGAGACAAAATTAACACCAAGGATATCCAATGACATACTAAACTTAGAGGAATACAATATATGGAGAAGAGACAGAAATTTAAAAAAAGGAGGAGGAATTATAATATTAACTAAGAAAAATCTTAAAGTCAATGAAATAAAACTAGATATACCATCACAAGTAGAACTGATTGCAGTAGAGATCGACACATCTGAAGGTAAAGTAATTGTAGCCAATTTGTATATGCCACCCAGATCAAACACATGGGAAAGAGACGAATATGAGGACCTGGCAGAGAGTACAATTCAGAGTATAAGATCCTTGCTACATAAAATGGAAGAGAAATCAGAAAGAATTATACTAACTGGGGATTTCAATACAAATATAAATTGGAATACTCTAGATATAAATAGCCAAGAAAGCTGTTGGGACCAAAAGCTCCTGGATCTCGTACAAGAGTTTTTCTTAACGCAACATGTGAGGGAAACCACTAGAAAAAGAGGACTTGATGTACCTTCAGTGCTAGATCTAATATTTACTAGGCAAGAAAATGACATTGACAGTTTAATATATCACCCTCCACTCGGCAAAAGCGATCATGCAGTACTAAATTATAACTTCAGGATAGCATATGACATAGCAAACAGCAATGACAGTTACAAAAAGAGCCTAAACTATAAAAAGGGAAATTATCAAGACCTAAAGAAGTATTTCTTAGAAGTTGATTGGGAAAATGAGCTTAGAGGACAAGATTTAAATGCTGTATATAAAAAATTCTGTGAATTTTATGAAATAGGAGTCCAGAAGTACATCCCACAGCACAAAGAAGCAGATAAGAAAATACAGAAATGGTTCAATACAGAATGTAAAAAATCAAAAGAAAGAAGAGATTTGTTGTGGAATAGATACAGAAGACACAATAGTGAAAGGGCGTATAATAATTACAAACAGGCAAGAAACGACTATACAAGAATAAGGAGGGAAGCCCAAAAACAGTTTGAGGAGGATATAATAAATAAAAGTAGTGATGAACCAAAGCTGTTTTCCAGCTATATCAGAAGCAAAACCAAAGTAAAAGATATAATACAATCCATCACGGACAAGGGAATCACTTATACACAAGAGAAAGATATTTGTGAAGCACTAAGAATTTCCAATTAGTTTTTACAGAAGAAAAAAATTTTGAGAGGGAATATGTAGAACACGCATGTCCACACATACTACCAGATATACAAATAGCAGAAAAAGTAATACTAGAGTTAAGTAGATTAGACAGAGGAAAAGCAAGTGGTCCTGATGAAATTTCATGTTGGGTGTTACGAGAATGTGCAAAGGAGTTAAGTAAACCATTGTTTTTAATTTTCAAGAAATCCTTGAGTCAAGGTAAACTACCTGATATTTGGAAAAAAGCAAATATAGTCCCCTTATTCAAGAAAGAAAATAGACAAAATCCTCTCAACTACCGACCAGTATCACTGACCAGTGTTGTAAGCAAGGTATTAGAAAAACTTATAAGAAAAGCTTGGGTAAATCATCTAGAAGAACACAGTATGATAACAGAAAGACAGTTTGGTTTCAGAAAAGGAAAATCATGTGTTACTAATCTGTTGAGCTACTATGACAGAGTAACAAACACAATACAGGAAAGGGAAGGATGGGTGGACAGTATCTATTTAGATTTCAAGAAAGCTTTTGACACAGTACCACACCAAAGACTTTTATGGAAGCTGTACCATCAAGGAGGAATTCGAGACAAACTGTTTTGTTGGATGCAAAACTTTCTCATAAAAAGAGAAATGAGGACAGTACTAAGATGAAACTACTCATCATGGAAAGAAGTGACTAGTGGAGTACCACAGGGTTCGGTGCTGGCACCAATCATGTTTCTAGTGTACATAAATGATATAAACAGTAACACTGGAAATGAGAGCTATCTGAATATGTTTGCAGATGATGCAAAAATACAAAGGAGAATTACTAGCACAGACTCTTGTAGGGAGCTACAAGAAGAATTAAATAAACTTCATGAATGGAGCAGTACATGGCAAATGGAATTCAATGTGGACAAGTGTCATGTAATCAAGTTTGGTAAAAGTGGAAAAAGACCTGATTGGGATTATAAGTTAGGAAATAAAACCCTATACACATCAGAAAGAGAGAAAGACCTAGGTGTGATTATCAATAACAGACTATCTCCGGCTGACCACATCAGCGAGAAGGTACGGAACATGTATACACTGCTTGCAAATATGAGAATAGCATTCACATACATAAATGAAGACATGCTAAGAAGGATAATAACATCATTCATTAGACCAATCCTGGAATATGCATCAGTAGTCTGGAGTCCCCATCTCAAAAAGCATATAGACAAGATTGAAAAAGTTCAAAGGGCCGCTACAAGATGGATACCAAGCTTAAGGGACCTAAGCTACGAAGAAAGACTAAATAAACTGAATCTACCAACACTACAGGAGAGAAGGAAAAGAGGTGACATGATAATGCTATATAAGTGCATATCAGGAAAGGAGAAAATAGACATAAATGATTACTTAACATATGGAGAAGCATCAGCAAGAGGACACTGCAAAAAACTGCATAAGAAGAGAGGTGATAAAGACGTAAGGAAATTCAGTTTCCCAAACAGAGCAATTGATCAATGGAATACACTACCGAATGAAATAGTGTGTGCCAAAACAATTCACAAATTTAAGGATATGTACGATAAATATGGTCTAAGACACGGGACAATACGAGCTTGACTCATTCCTGTAAAGATACAATTAGGTAAGAACAATTATCTAAGAACACACACACACACACACACACACACACATATATATATATATATATATATATATATATATATATATATATATATATATATATGTGTGTGTGTGTGTGTGTGTGTGTGTGTGTGTGTGTGTATAATGCTAGGTGTTTAAGGCGCGACTTCTCGCTCCTACAACACCTAACGTGAAGTGGAGTCCTCTTTCGAGACCGGTGCTTAGGACAAATAAGAGAGAGGCAGGACACAAAAACTTCAGGCAATAACCTTTACACTTGTATTACTTAGTCAGAGAAGGGACAACAGCAGATGGTACAGCACAATATTTGGTCAACTACAAACTTTTATAACTAGAATCTCAGTATCTCTTAGGATACTACAATAGTAAGCACGTGGGGTAACGCTCAAAGAGCAGTGTACAGGATTAGTATAGTCCAGGGTCTCGGTGAACGTGGACGGGTGAGCGGTAGAGCTTGCTAGGGGAGGATATAAGGTCTAAAAGTATTTATGGTAGTATGAGGCAGGTCACTTTATATTTTCGAAGTGCACAGGGTTATTTGTTAATTATTACAATACAGTCCAAGGTTGTTGCGCGTGTGGAGGGAGTTTAATGTAAAGCTCACTAGGGGAGGGTGTAAGGCACTGGGGTCTAGTTATGTTTATAGTAATATGAAGTGGAGGGTATTGATAGCGTGTTCAATTTATTATTTTATAGGAGCAGGGGACGTTTAGATAAATTACTAAGAGGAGTTCCACGGCTTTGGTGTCACACTGAGGATAACGCGAAGGGAGTCGTACACGAGTCTTATGCACTATCCCTTTGGTTCCACAGGGATTGCTCACTATTCTGCCCTTTTGTATATTAGGCCTTCATTTCCCTGTTACATAAACACTTGGCCTGGTGCTAAGAGAGTACACTATCACCTTGTCACTGTTCCACTGTACTTAGGGTAAAATCAGTGTCTCACAAGTTACTAGGGGCGGGTGCTGTGGGGAGACACGCCAGTGACAGCTCGGCCGGGGGAGGGGCACCATCAGGGGAGGGCGTGCCGAGAGGGCACGGTATGGCATGCAGGGGCGTCTTCTCTCGTCCGGGGCTGCAGGTGGCGAAGGGGCCTGATTCCTTCTGGCTGGGAACAGGGGTATGGCCCTCAGGACGGGCCAAACAACTCTCTGAACCTTGTGATCAGGTCTCGGCCGGATGTGGAGGCCCTCCATCATCAGGGCGTAGGGAGGTCCCGCCCGGGAGTCCTGCGAAGGGCCTGGAGTTCCCGTGGGCTGCGGCCCCCAAAGTCAGGTGGTGCCGTCAGGGAGGGGCTGCAACACCGGTCTGCATCAGGGTCCGTCAGGTGAGTTTTCTCCAGGGCCAGGCGTAGGGAGCAGAGGCCAGGGGAGGCGATAGGGCCTCTCCAGTACTCGCCCACGTCCGCTGCATCGAGGGACAAGACACTCATCTCACACTGGGATGGCAGGACTACTCTCGACTGTTTCTGGCCGTGGAGCCCAGCTGCTGTCCGTGGCTTCCCAGGGGCGTGACCATAAGGCGCCAAGGCCTGGCTACTGGCCATGGCCTGAGAGGGGGAATAGGAACCAGTGCACTTCTGGACACCTTCAGAGCACTACCAGCTGTCTGACGAAGGTGGGAGCGGCTGCAGGCCAACTCCTGCAGGAGGGGTGGGGAGCGGCTACAGGCCGACTCGAGGGCAACACCTTTGGAGCGGCTACCGGCCGTCTGACGAAGGTGGGAGCGGCTACAGGCCATCTTCTGCTGGTATAAGGAGCGGCTACAGGCCGACTCCTGCAGGAGGGGTGTGGAGCAGCTACAGGCCGACTCCTGCAGGAGGGGTGGGGAGCAGCTACAGGCTGACTCGGGGACAACACCTTCGGAGCGGCTACCGGCCATCTGACGAGGGTGGGAGCAGCTACAGGGTGACTCCTGTAGGAGGGGTGTGGAGTGGCTTCAGGCCGACTTGGGGGCAATGCCTTCGGAGCAGCTACCGGCCGTCTGACGAAGGTGGGAGCGGCTACAGGCAATCTCCTTCAGGAGGGGGTGTGGAGCGGCTACCGGTCATCCCTGGAAGGACACCTTCTGACGATGGCGGGAGCGGCTACCGCCCGTTCCCTGATTACCTTCAGGTCAGTGTTGGACCGATTCCTTTACGAGGGGCGGGCAGCTACAGGCCGTCCCAAGAGGGAAGACACCTTTGGAGAGGCTACTGGCACACTCCTGTAGTAGGCGGGAGAGACTACAGGCCAACTCCTGAGGGGTGCTGATTGGAGCCAGATAGAACTCCACCCTGAGATGATTTGGTGGAACCTCATCCGGAAGGTAGTGCCAGATTTCTGCTATGGTGACGGCGGGGGGGCTCCTGGTCATAGGGGCGTACAGCCCGGGCTGGCTTTTGCCTTTGTCACGCCGTGCTTTGTCTCGGTGTGCTGCTGCTGCTCCTCCGTGGGGTCCTTGTGGGGGTGTCGGTGAATTTCCGGGGGCACTATGCTGAAGCTCTGGTGTGGGGGATTGAGCACTCCCGGGGACACTATGCTGTATTTCACCACCGTCCCCCTTGAAAAAGTCACGTCCCCGTGACTGGAGGTGGTAAACAAGAGTGCCATCGGTGGCGTAGGCGGGTTGGAGGTGCTTGAGGAGGGCTTGCCAGGTAGTGGTGGCAAGGTTCTCCTCCTGCTCTGCATCACAGGTGAGGAAGAGGGTGGAGGCAGTGGGGGAGGAGTGGAGGAGGTGGACTAGGTGGTGCGGCCCTCAGAGTCTGCGATTCGTACCCAGGGTAGGTGCCCATACAGCCCATCTGATACGCATCGTCGTGGTTGTTGCTGGTGGTGTGGTGTGGTGCTGAATGCTAGCAATTGAAGGCAGGAGCTGGGTTTTGTGCTGGGGTAATGTGGTGTAGGGTCTCCTCACCTCTGGGGAGTATAGTTGGCTGGGATTTGGGCCTGGTGTATCATGACGGTGTGAAGTTGTGGGGAGGCAGGTGGGGTGGGAGAATGAGTGTATCGGATGGTTGGGCATGAAAGGTGGCCAGAGCGGGTGGTGGTAGTTTTGAGGGTGGGTGTGGGCGAGGAGGTGGGTGTGTGTGGTGGGCTGGGGTGGGAGGTGCGCGCCGTTGGGCGTGGTGTTGGTGAGGTGTGGTGCGAGGAGGTGGGCGTGGGTGTGTTTAGGGGTGGTGGGTAGGAGGGGGTGGTGGTGGTGGTCAGGGGCAGTGGCGGTGTGGTGGCGTGGGCGGGACATGTGGAGCTGGGCATGGAGGAGGGGGTGGTGGGAGTAGGTGGTGAGGGAGAATGGCGGGAGGGTGGCGGTGCAGGTGAGCTGTCAGGTGAGGTGCGGGGTGGGGTAGCGGCCGGGGAGGCGGAGGTAGCAGGGGGAGTGGAGGGGGAGGGAGAGGGGGAGGAGGAGATGTAGCACTCGTATGTGGAAGGTGGGGGTGGTGCCGTGGCAGGAGGAGGGATGGGGAGTGGGGCTGGGGCAGCAGGGGCCGGGGCACGGAAGGGACGTACATGGCAATTCCAGAGAGTGTGAGGGGCACCGTGGTAATCCATGGTAACTTGGTAAAGGTTGGGGACACGGGTGATAATCTGGGGCCCTGTGAAGCAGGGGGCGAGTTTGTGCAGGGTGGGGAGTTGAGCAACCATGACGGTGTCACCAGGACAGTAGGGGTTGGATGCTGTGTTGGGGCTGAGGTCCAGGTAACTTTGCAGGTGCACCAACTGGCTCTTAAGGTGGTGTAGCGGGTCTGTAGTTGGAGCAGAGGTGGGTGGTTGCAGGTGCTGCTGAAGCGGCAGTTGGAGGGGTACCTCACCGAAAATCCACTTGTAGGGCGAAACTCCGTCTTCTCTGGGGCAGAAATTGATGCCCCATTGGACAATTTTGAAATGAGCAGGCCAGTCGTCGTTTTTTGTAGCCTCGATGCGTGTGCAGAGTTGGTTCATAAGGGAGCGGTGGCTGCTCTTGCACACTGCGTTTCCTTGTGGCCAGTAGGGGGTGGAGTGGGAGATACTGTATCCGAAGATTTTTGCGAGTTCCTCCTAGAATTTGCCTGCGAACTCGGGGGCGTTGTCCGAATGGATGGCCTGGTGAATACCAAAGTAGGGGAAGACGTGTCGGAGTAGGACATCTGCTACGGCGACAGCGTGATGTTCTTTGGCTGGGCAGGCTACGACGAATTTAGAGTAATTATCCACGAACGTGATCAAGTACTTATAACCCAATTTGGGGGGAAGAGGCCCCACCATGTCGATTGCCAAAAGTTGCCAGGGTTTATGGGCGGTGATGTGGCCTGAAGGTCCTGCGGTCTGTGTGATGTCTTTTCCGCGCGCGCAGGCGAGGCAACTTTGAATAATTACCTTGGTGAGGGTGGAGGGGTTTGGTGCCCAGTACGTGTCATTGAACACCTGTAGCAGCTTTTTGGTACCCAGGTGATGCCATTATGGGCGTGAAGGTGGCATAAGGCGTCGAGAGCGGTGTCAGGGGCCAGGATTATATGACCGGAGGGGGTTAGGAGGTGGTCACCCTGCCGGTGAAGCTTTTTGAATAAGTGGGGGAGCATCCACGGGGGTCGCTCCTTGCAGTGCCATTGCTGCAGGAGGTCAGCTTCTGACCGGATGGTGTGGATGAGGAGCCGGGAAAGTGTGTCCGCATTGGTGTGGAGCTTGCCTGGTCTGTAGGAGATTTCATAATTAAATTCTTCTAAGGTCTCGCACCACCTGATGAGTTGGGCATTGTGGGAATCCGATTGATGTAACCACTGAAGGGACTGGTGGTCCATGATGATGGTGACCTGCGTCCTGGATAGATATGCCCTGAAATGCTGGAGGGCCCATACTATCCCTAGGCATTCCCATTTAGTGGTGGCGTAGTTCTTTTCTGCCTGGTTCAGGGTACGGCTGGCACAGGCAATGATGTGCTCGCGGCCCTCCTGAACTTGTGCAAATATGGCGCCTATGGCAGAGAGGGAGACATCAATGTAAAGGCGGAAGGGGAGGGCATAATCAGGGAAGGCTACAATGGGGGCAGAGACGAGTTTGTCTTTCAACTGCTGAAAAGCGGCTCATCTTTCCTCCGTCCAGATGAATGTTCCCTTTTTCATGTTAGGTCATGGAGAGGTTTTGCGATGTGGGCAAACCCCTTTATGAACCAGCAGTAGTAGGACATCAGTCCTAGGAAGGCATGGATGCTGTGGATGTCCTGTGGCGGGGGTATGTCTGTAATGGCGCGGAGTTTGTCGGGGTCGGGGGAGATTCCTGCCTGAGAGATAACGTGTCCCAGGAACGAGACTGTCCAAGCAGCCAGGGCACACTTAGAGGGGCGAAGTTTGAGGCCTGCCCGGCGAATTCTGGTGAAAACTTGGCGGAGGCACTGGAGGTGGTCGGCCCAGGTCCGGCTAAAGACGATGACGTCGTCTAAATATGCTAAGCATATTTCCCGTGTCAGGTCACTGAGGACAGATTCCATCAGCCTGGAGAAGGTGGCGGGGGCATTGCAAAGTCCGAACGGCAAGACATTAAATTCATAATATTTGCCGTTACTTGTTGAGAAGGCCGTTTTGCCTTGGTCTTCTTGGCGCACGGGGACTTGCCAATATTAGACTGGAGGTCCAGAGTGGAGAACCAGGACGCTCCGTAAAGGAAATCTACGGAATCGTCGATTCGAGGGAGGGGAGTGGCGTCCTTGATGGTGACATCATTAAGGTGGTGATAGTCAATGCAGAATCACATTCTACCATCCTTCTTTTTCACTAGGACGATGGGAGAGGACCAGGCGCTGGTGGAGGGGGAAATGACACTAGCCTCTATCATTTCCTGCACTTGACGGTCCTCTTCTTCCCGCTGTCTGGGGTTCTTCCACCGGGAAGGTTGTCAAATTGGTGGGCCTGTCGTATGAATTTCATGTGACAGGTAAGTGCTGTGCCCTATGTCTGCTGGTCCTGCTGCAAATAAATCCTGGAAATTCAGGAGAAGGCGGCGTAGGGTGTCTGACTGCTGAGCGAAGAGATGGTCAGGGATGGGTGGGAGAGGGGTGGGGGAGTGGGAAGGGGAGGGGTCACAGAGCTCAGCTTCTTCCATCTCTCCGATTATGAGCCCTTTCGGGAGTTTGAGGGGGGAAGGGGCAAAGTTGGTGATACGGACTGCCGTGTGGTGTGGAGGAAGGAAAGTGGGAGACAACAGGCAGGCCGAAAGGGATCCTGGTGGCAGGAGGGGGGAGAATAAGACAGAGGGGCCAGAGGGCCGGTTGAGGGGCATCCAGGCCTCTTGATGGGGGGGAATGGTAACGGCGGCAGAGACAGCAGCTGGGAATGAGGGAGGAGGGATAGTGGGGGGAGCACGGGGGAGGGAGGAGGGGGGTGGGGGAGGGAGGGAGCGGGTGACTCTTCCAGCCGGGGCCAGGGCATACAGGTGCAGACGGCCCGGATGGGGTTGGGTGGGGCGCGGAACTGGAGCTGCTGGCAGCTGCAGTCTATAGTAGCTTCCAGCTTCTGGAGTAAATCGTCCCAAGTACCCGTCGTAGCTCCGGCAGGAGGAGTAAAAAATTATGAACAGGTGCTGGGTCGACACCGGTTGGTGGGTATCGACCCATAGGGCCCGGGTCTTCCCACAGATGGGCAGGGGGCAATTCCCTGCATCCACAAGGTGAGTGGCTGTGGGGCGGAGCGGGCTAAAGGTCGATCTATGGTGGGAGAAGTAATGGCTGTAAAGGCAGGATCTGGCTGCTTCCATATCGACGAGCAGTCTGGCCTTCACGCTGTTTAATTTCATCATGTGGTACACTGGGGGGCGATATTTGGGGGTAATGGCCCCTGCCACTATGGGTTGGTGTGGGGTCGGGCCTAAAAATCCAACTGTCTGGGATCTCCTTCTTCCTGCTCCTGCTTCTGTTCCCCAGGATCGGTCTCCTCTATGGTTGTCAGTTCATCCTCGGGGGCCTCGTCCCCCAGCGAGGACACTTTACGTGAACCTAGGGTAATGGGTTGGTGGCATGCAGTCTTTAGCTGGTCTCATATGTCATGCAGGGGACACCAGGAGTTGCAGGCTGTGAATTCCCAAGGATTCACTAGAATCAAGTTGGGATTTTCCCTGGGGGTGGGGCGCCGGCACATGGGGTGTGCTCTAGGCGGGCTTGGCGCCGGGGTGGGGCGGTGTGAGGCATGGGTGGACATGGCTTAACTGGGTGAGCCGGAGTCTGTGTGGGAAGCTTCTTCACCACATTTATCTGCTGGGGTGTCAGGCGGGCGGTCAGGAGGCGTCGTATAAGCTGGATATCTCTATCCATGTCTCCAGTTGGGTCATGGATAGTAAAGTGTTGTTTTACAACGCACTCTCAGAAGAGTGTTAAGAGTGTGTTGATCCCAGTTTTCCTCATCTGCCTCTGGGTAGGCAGCAGTCACTAGGTGTCTTGCCTGAATCAGGGTATTATCCAAATCACCGTCAAATGTAAGGCTATCCAATTGGGATAGTGCCACCACTTTCCCTAGTGATTGGGTGATGGCTTCAATCACAAACTTTGTGAAGTTCTGCCAGGTAAGCTCCGGGACGATTTTCGGTGCTATGTTCGCCGCCGCTTTGCCCAGTAGTGGGAGTGTGACTGCAATTTTCTGTTGGTCATTATCAAAACCAATGTCTAGTAAGGGCTTGATAATCGCCAGATATGTGTGTACATCATACTGGTCGGGGTCAAACTTGGGCAATTGCACGTATGGTTTTGTTGCCATTTTCCCGATATTTCTTCACTACCTATCCCGTACGCCCGGGTCAAGAACCACCGCTGTCTAACAATGTATTGCTAGGTTTTTAAGGCGTGACTTCTTGCTTCTAGAACACCTAACGTGAAGCGGGGTCCTCTTTCGAGACCGGGGCTTAGGACAAATAAGAGAGAGGCAGGACACAAAAACTTCAGGCAATAACCTTTACACGTGTATTACTTAGTCAGACGAGGGACAACAGCAGATGGGACAGCACAATATTTGGTCAACTACAAACTCTTATAACTAGAATCTCAGTATCTCGCAGGATACTACAATAGTAAGCACGTGGGGTAACATTCAAAGTGTAGTGTACAGGATTAGTATAGTCCAGGGTCTCGGTGCACATGGAGGGGTGAGCGGTAGGGCTTGCTAGGGGAGGGTATGAGGTCTAAGTGTATTTATGGTAGTATGAGGAAGAGGTCAATGATAGCGTGTTCACTTTATATTTTCTAAGGGCACGAGGCTATTTGTTAATTATTACAATACGGTCCAAGGTTGTTGCGCATGTAGGGGGAGTTTAGGGTAAAGCTCACTAGGGGAGGGCGTAAGGCACTGGGGTCTAGTTATGTTTATAGTAATATGAAGTGGAGGGTATTGATGGCATGTTTGATTTATTATTTTCTAGGAGGAAGGGACGTTTAGATAAATTACTAATAGGAGTTCCACGGCTTTGGTGTCACACTGAGGATAATGCGAAGGGAGTTGTACACGAGTCTTATCCACTATCCCTTGGGTTCCAAAAGGATTGCTCACTATTCTGCCCTTTTGTATATTAGGCCCTGTCATGTAAACACTTGGCCTGGTGCCAAGAGAGTACACTATCACCTTGTCACTGTTCCACTGTACTTAGGGCAAAATCACTGTCTCACAAGTTACTGGGGGCAGGTGCGGCGGGGAGACACGCTGGCGACAACTCGGCCGGGGCAGGGGCACCGCCAGGGGAGGGCGTGCCGAGAGGGCACGGTATCGTGCACAGAGGCGTCTTGTCTCGTCCGGGGCTGCAGGTGGCAAAGGGGCCTGATTCCTCCGGGCTTGGAACAGGAGTATGGCCCTCAGGACGGGGGGCGAACAACTCCCTGAACCTTGCGGTCAGGTGTCGGCTGGATGTGGAGGCCTTCTGTTGTCAGGGCGTAGGGAGGTCCTGCCCGGGAGTTCTGGGAAGGGCCTGGAGTTCCCGAGGGCTGCAGCCCCCAGAGTCAGGCGGCACTGTCAGGGAGGGGCTGTGGCACCGGTCTGCGTCAGGGTCCATCAGGTGGGTTTTCTCCAGGGCCAGGCGTAGGGAGCAGAGGCCAGGGTAGGCGATAGGGCCTCTCCAGTACTCGCCCACGTCCGCTGCATTGGGGGACAAGACACTCGTCTCACGCTGGGGCGGCAGGACTGCTGTCAACTGTTTCCAGCCGTGGGGCCCGGTTACTGACCGTGGCTTCCCAGGGTCGCAACCATAAGGTGCCGAGGCCTGGCTACTGGCCATGGCCTGAGAGGGGGAATAGGAACCAGTGCACCTCAGAACTCCTTCGGAGCGGCTACTGGGCATCTGACGAAGGCGGGAGCGGTTACAGGCTGAGTCCTGCAGGAGGGGTGGGGAGTGGCTACAGGCCGACTCGAGGGCAACACCTTCGGAGTGGCTACCAGCCATCTGACGAAGGCGGGAGCGGCTTCAGGCTGTCTCCTTCTGCTGGTATGAGGAACGGCTACAGGCCGACTTGGAGGCAACACCTTCGGAGTGGCTACCGGCCTTCTGACAAAGGTGGGAGAGGCTACAGGCTGACTCCTGTGGGAGGAGTGGGGAGTGGCTACAGGTCGACTCAGGGACAACACCTTCGGTGCGGCTACCAGCTGTCTGACAAAGGTGGGAGCGGCTACAGGCTGACTCCTGTAGGAAGGGATGTGGAGCGGCTACTGGCTGTCTCCGGAAGGACACCTTCTGATGATGGCAGGAGCAGTTACCGGCCGTCTCCTGAATACCCTCAGGTCGGTGTTGAACCGATTCCTTTACGAGGGGCGGGCGTCTACAGGCCGTCCCAAGAGGGAAGACACCTTTGGAGAGGCTACTGGCACCCTCCTGTAGAAGGCGGGAGTGGCTACAGGCCAACTCCTGAGGGGCACTGATCGGAGCTGGACAGACAGCTCCACCCCGAGATGGTTTGGTGCAACCTCGCCCGGAAGGTATTGCCGGATTCCTGCTATGGCGATGCAGGGCGGCTCCGTGTGATAGGGGTGTACGACCCGGGCTGGCTTGTGCCGTTGTTGCGCCGAGTCTCGGTGTGCTGCTGCTGCTACTCCGTGGGGTCCTTGTAGGGGTGTCAGTGAATTTCCGGGGGCACTACGCTGAAGCTCTGGTGTGGGGGATTGAGCACTCCCGGGGTCACTATGCTGTATTTCAATATATATATATATATATATATATATATATATATATATATATATATATATAATTAAAATGCAGTATAATGTCACTGAGGACAACCCAACACCCCCAGAAAGAGCCCACTGAGGAGCATATACAGCGCGCCTGGACTCCGGGCGACAAGGACATAAGTCTGCCTGGGCCACGCCGGAACTCGCCTGCTGCCACCATAGCAGGAATACGAGACTACCTTCTGGGCGAGCCAACCAATAACAACGACGGGGTGGAGCTGTTACTCCAGCTCCAGTCAGCACCCCTGAGATGGCCAGTAGCTGCTCAACCCTACTACAGGAGACGGCCTGCAACTGCTCTGGAGGTAAACAGGAGATGGCCGGTAGCTGCTCCTGCCTTCGTCAGGAGAGCCAGAAGCCACACTGAAGGTGCCCCTAACAAGATGGCCTGTAGCTGCTTGACCCTTCTACAGGAGACGGCCTGCAGCCACTCTGGAGGTAACCAGGAGATGACTAGTTGCAGCTCCCGCCTTCGTCAGGAGACGGCCAGTAGCAGCTTTGAAGGTGCCCCTCGAGAGACGTCCTGTAGCCGCTCGACCCTCCTAAAGGAGATGGCCCGCAGCTGCTCCGAAGGTACCCAGGAGATGGCCGGTAGCTGCTCTGAAGGACCCCCTGAGTCGGCCTGCAGCCGCTCCCTCCCCCAGGCCATGGCCAGTAGCCGGGCCTTGGTGACGGCCAGTAGCCGTGCCCCTGGAAGGCCACGGCCAGTAGCCGGGCCATATGGTAGGAGATGGCCGGTAGCCGCTCCTCCATCAGGTGCTGACTCCTGCCCACCAACCTACGACCCAGAGGGAGCCCCCAGCCTGGAGGAGTACTGGAGAGGCCCCATGACTACCTCCGGGCTCTTCTCCCTACAGCCAGATCCTGAGAGGACTCTCCTGACGGACCCTGACATAGGCCGATGCAGCAGCCCCCTCCTGACGACGTCCCCAACCACCGGGGACCACAGCCCTTGGGACCTCCAGACCACCCCCAGGACCCCTGGGCGTGACCTCCCTACACCGAGACACCAGAGATCTTTGTCCTCCATCAGGTGCCTGAGCGAGAAGTTTAGGCAGCTATTCGGCCCTAGGCATGAGGGCCAGACTCCTATCCCAAGCCCTGAAAGCACAGGACCCTTCGCCACCAGGCCTAAGAATTATAATTGTCCAGTATACCTGTATTTGTGACATCTACTCGTTCCGCTGTAGAGTTTAGTAATTCACATGTAAGGTTGTTGCCTTGAGTTTTTGTGTCTTGCCTCTCTCCTATTTGTCTAAGCTTCGGTCTAGAAAGAGAACCCAGCCACACACTAGGCATTTAAAGGGACGGGAACCCGACCCGAGAACACCTAGCATTACACTGGTGGACAGCAGTGGTTCTTGACCTGGGCATACGAGAGAGGTAATCAGGAAATACCGGAAAAATGGCAACCAAACCGCATGTGCAATTACTAAATTCGTCCCTGAACAATATGATGTTCATACATACCCGGCAATTATTAAACCTTTGATAAATATCGGGTTCAAGGATGACAAGCAATAACTTGCAGTCACACTCCTGCTACTGGGCAAAGCAGCAGCTAATATAGCACCCAAGATCGTTCCGGGGCTCACCTGACAGAATTTTATGAAACGTGTGATTCAAGCCATCACTCCATCACTAGGTAAAGTGGTGGTGCTATCCCAATTGGATAGCCTAACCTTTGATGGCAATTTGGATGATACTCTAATCCAGGCTAGACGCCTGGTCACCGCTCCCTACCCGAAGGCAGATGATGAAACCTGGGAACAACACACCTTTAATACTCTCCTGAGAGTGCTCCCCAGCATGGTCAAGGAGCACTTTACAATCCATGGTCCTACCGGAGACATGGATAAGGATAACCAACTGATATGCCACCTCCTGACCTCCCGCCCTGCACCCCAGCAAATCAATGTGGTAAAAAAGTTTCCCATGAGTATTCCAGCTCCCCCAGTCAAGCCATGTCTGCCTATGCCCCGCACCAGCCCCAGCCCAGCACCTAGCCTGCCTAGGGCGCACCCCATCCACTGGCGCCCCGGTCACAGGGGTTTTACCCCAACCTCATTCTGGTGAATCCCTGGGAGTTCTCTGCTTGCAGCTCCAGGTGCCCACTGCACGATATCAGGGACCAATTAAAAGCTGCCAGACGGAAAACCACCACCCCAGGCCAACGTAAAGTTTCTCCTCTAGAGAACAAGGAACCAGAAGACGAACCTGCACCCATGGAGGAGACCGAACCCAGGGAACAGGAGCCGGAGGAAGAAGGAGGCCCCTAACAGTTGGATTTTTAGGACTGCCCCCGCACCTTCCCTCAGTGGCAGGGGCCACTTCCCCCAAATACAGCCCCCCAGTTTATCACAAGATGAAGCTAAACGGGGTGAAAGCCAAGCTTCTGGTCAACACGGGAGTGGCCAGATCCTGCCTGTATAGCCACTACTTCTTCCGTCACAAGTCGGCTTTTAGCCCACTATTCCCAACGGCTACTCTACTCACCTTGTGGACGCAGTGGATGGCCCCTTGCCAATCTGTGGGGAAACACGGGCCTTGCGCATCGACACAATTACGACGGATATCTGGGGCTGGACCTGTTGCAGAAGTTAGAAGCCACCATTGATTGCCGCAACAGACAGCTCCAGTTCCGGAAATCACCAGACCCCCCCCTCCCACTCGGGCCGTCTGCACCTTCACACCCCGGTCTCGGCCGGAAGACTTCATGCCCCCCTTACCCCTTTGACCTCCCTTCCCTCTCCCCCCTCCGCCCTCTTTTCCTGCCACCATTTCCTCTGCTGTCACCATTCCCCCCCACCAAGAAGCCTGGGTGCCCCTCAACCGGCCCCCTGCCACCTGGAACCCTCTCGGCTTGCCTCCTGCCCCCAACCTTCCTTCCCCCTCATCACACGGCAGTCCGGATTGCCAACCTTGCCCCCTCGCCCCTCACTCTCCCAAAAGGGCTTATAATCGGAGAGATGGAGGAAGCTGAGCCCTGCATTCCCTCCCCCTCCCACCCCCCCTCCCCTCTGCCCCCCATCCCCTACCGTCTCTCCGCTCACCAATCAGACACCCTCCGCAGCCTCCTCCTGAATTTCCAGGATCTGTTCACTGTGTGACCCGCCGATATTGGACACAGCACCTATATGGCTCATGAGATTCACACAATGGGCCCACCAATCCTACAGACATCCCGGTGGATGAACCCCAAACAGTGGGAAGAGGAAAACAACCAGGTACAGGAGACGATCGAAGCCAGAGTCGTCTCCCCCTCCACCAGCCCCTGGTCCTCCCCTGTCATCCTCGTGAAGAAAAAGGATGGCACGATGCAGTTCTGTCATAAAGACTTTGTAGTTACTTGTAGAGAAGTATATTTTAGACTTGTGGTCGAGCGGCTTTTATATCTTGTAGTAGCTTCCCCACCAAATGTCATGTAGTGACAGGAGAGGTAAAGAATAGTATGGGACTATTCTTATTTGTCTTGGAAATATTAAACACGGAACGAGTATAAGTCCCGGGTAGCTACCTCCCTGTCTCGCTATCTCTCTCTCTCTCTCTGTTCTAAGGCTAATCTCCGTCTCGACCTCTCTCTAGGGTCGCTTGTCTCCTTCTACTCTCTCTTTCCTAAAATCTGGTGTAGCAGGGGTGTGTCACGTGTGTTCCTCGTGGATCTTTGTTCACGAGAGGACTGCTGACAGCTAACTGCATCATCTCCATACTGGCCGCTGTCATCAGCTTTCCTCAGTGTTAAGAGTGTGTAAGCATGTTTAGCACCGCTCGATTCTCGCAGACACAACACCTTCTCATCATCTGACTCCCTGCTTCTATCTGTCTCTCTATCTATTTATCTATCTATCTATTATGATTTGTAAATATAATATGGGGTCCTACCACACTGCTCGGCCGCGCAAAAATGACGTACCATCGACATTTAATAGTCATTACATATTAATACATACTACATATACATTTTAATGAACTTATAAGCTAATTAAGTGAAATACATAATATTGTAAAGTAACATAATTGTATGAATATTGTATACATATATTATTCATAGTAAATAGTGATTATTCAGTAATAATACATTTAAACAAGTTGTATACATATTTGAATAAATGCAATGGTTGTTGTATAACACTTTGTAAGACGTGCATGTACAACAGACGTACGCATATAATTGTGCAATGGTAATACTGCTAAGTTATACATTACATATTTGAGTTATCACTTTAGTAATGTCTAATATTTCACCTAACTTGTATGATGATACTGGTAATACAGAATTGTGCTATAATTGTATGACTTATATTGTGTTAATGCATAATTGTGTTGGCCTTATAATTGTAGTTACATTTTGTTAATGCAACTATTACATAAGTGTCTTGGCCATATAATTGTAGTTAAAGTTACATAAAAGTTACATCTTGTTAATGCAACTGTTACATAATGGTACATATTGTTTGTAGTTACATAATTGTACTTAAAGTTACATAAAAGTTACATCTTGTTAATGTAACTGTTACATAGATGGTACATATTGTTTGTAGTATTGTTTGTAGTTACATAATTGTAGTTAAAGTTACATAAAAGTTACATCTTGTTAATGCAACTGTTACATAATTGGCAAAGTGTAACATAATGCAATCGTTTGTCGTTACATAATTGTTACATATCGTTTGTAGGTACATAATTGTAGTTAGTGTAACATAATGCAATCGTTTGTCGTTACATAATTGTTACATATCGTTTGTAAGTTACATAATTGTAGTTAGTGTAACATAATGCAATCGTTTGTCGTTAAGCTACTTGCAAGGCGTCGAGTGATCTCTTGACCTCTGCATCAGCGTAATGATCTGGGAGACGGAGGGGGCTGGATGGAGAGAATACTGTCAGGAGCTGATGTTGTTGGTTGTTTTCACTCTTGATATTTTGTAGGAATTTAATGTTGATTCGTAGACGAGGTTCGTATACGTTCGCTGCTACCAAATGTCATAAAGACTTTGTAGTTACTTGTAGAGAAGTATATTTTAGACTTGTGGTCGAGCAGCTTTTATATCTTGTAGTAGCTTCCCCACCAAATGTCATGTAGTGACAGGAGAGGTAAAGAATAGCATGAGACTATTTTTATTTGTCTTGGAAATATTAAACACGGAACGAGTATAAGTCCCGGGTAGTTACCTCCCTGTCTCGCTATCTCTCTCTCTCTCTGTTCTAAGGCTAATCTCCGTCTCGACCTCTCTCTAGGGTCGCTTGTCTCCTTCTACTCTCTCTTTCCTAAAATCTGGTGTAGCAGGGGTGTGTCACGTGTGTTCCTCGTGGATCTTTGTTCACGAGAGGACTGCTGACAGCTAACTGCATCATCTCCTTACTGGCCGCTGTCGTCAGCTTTCCTCAGTGTTAAGAGTGTGTAAGCATGTTTAGCACTGCTCGATTCTCGCAGACACAACACCTCATCATCTGACTCCCTGCTTCTATCTGTCTCTCTATCTATCTATTTATCTATCTATCTATTATGATTTGTAAATATAATATGGGGTCCTACCACAGTTCTGTGTAGATTACTACCGGTTTAACAACGTGACCTCCAAGAACGCTACTTCACTCCCGTGCATAGACGACTCCCTGGATTCCCTATATGGCACCTCCTGGTTCTCCACCCTCGACCTACAGTCAGGGTATTGGCAGGTCCCGGTGTGACTGGAGGACAGAGGCAAAACCGCTTTCTCGACCAGCAATGGGAAACATTATGAATTTAATGTTTTACCCTTCGGCCTCTGTAATGCCCCCACCACCTTCTCAAGACTAATGGAATCCGTCCTCAGCGGCCTCATATGGGAGATCTGTCTCGCTTACTTGGATGACGTCATCGTTTTCAGCAAGACTTGGGCCAGCCACCTGTAGCGCCTCTGCCGGGATTTCGCTAGACTCCAACAGGCAGGCCTCAAACTCCGGCCCTCCAAGTGCGTCCTGGCTGCCAGAACTGTCTCGTTCCTGGGATGTGTCATCTCGCAGGCTGGCATATCTCCCAACCCAGACGAGCTTCGCGCCATCGTGGACATACCCCTGCCACAAGACATTCATGGGATTCAAGCCTTCCTTGGCATGACGTCCTATTACCGCTGTTTTGTGAAGGGGTTCGCTCACATTGCCAAGCCACTCCACAACCTGACCCGTAAGGGATAACCGTTCATCTGGGTGAATGAGAGACGAGCCAACTTCCAACAACTTAATGATAAGCTCGTTTCCGCCCCCGTCATGGCCTTTCCTGACTATACCTTCCCATTCTGGCTCTACACGGACATCTCCCTGATCTTGATCAGTGCTGGCTGGCACAAGTCCAAGAGAACTGTAAGCACATCATCGCCTGCACCAGCGGTACCCTCAGTCAGGCAGAAAAGAATTATGCCGCCACCAAGAGGGAGTGCCTGGGCATCATCTGGGCACTTGAGCACTTCCAGGCATACCTATAGGGTACTCAAGTTACTATCATCACTGATCACCAGTCCCTCCAGTGGCTGCAGCAGTCTGACACCCATAATGCCCAGCTCATCAGATGGCACGAAACCCTGGAGGAGTTCAACTATGAAATCTCGTATTGCTCCAGCAAACTCCACACCAATGCGGATGCTCTCTCTCGGCTCCCCATCAATGCCGCCCAGCCGGAACCCGATCTCCTCCAGTAGTGGCATCATAAGGAACAACCCCACTGGATTCCCCAGCACCTCTTCAAGATCTGTATCACCAGGGCAACCACCTGCTTACTCCATCTGGGCATATCATCCTAACCCGTGATGCCACCCTCGACGCCCTTCGACACCTGCACACTCACAACGGCATTCCTCTCTGGACAAAAAAACTCCTGCAGGTCTTTAGCGACACCTACTGGATGCCAAATCCCTCCACCCTCGCCAAGGAGATTATCCAATCTTGCCAAGCTTACGCCTTCAGTGAGGACAGCACCCGCACAGTTGGTCCATCAGGTCATATTACCGCCCACAAACCTTTGCAGTTATTGGCGATTGACATAGTGGGACCCTTACCCCAAAATCAGGCTATAGGTACATGATCACGGTCACTGATACATACTCCAAATTCATCGTAGCCTGCCCAGCGAAAGAACACCACGCTGTCACAGTAACGGACGCCCTGATTCGGCACGTATTTCCGTACTTCAGTATCCCACAAGCAATCCACTCTGATAATGCACCAGAGTTCACCAGTAAAATCTGGGAGGAGCTAGCCCACATATTTGGCTACAACATCTCACACTCGTCCCCTTGCTGGCCCCAAGGAAATGCCACATGCGAGCGAAGCCATCGTATGTTAATGAATCAACTCCGCACCCAGTAGAAGCTACCAAAGACGACGACTGGCCCGCCCATGTAAAAATTGTGCAATGGGGCATCAACTCCAGCCCCTGAGAGGACAGAGTTTGGACGCACGAGCGAGTGTTTGAAGAAACATCCCCCCTCCTGCCCCTTCGGCAGCACTTAAAATCCCCCACTTCTACTCCCACATCTGACCCACTACACCATCTCAAACAACGGCTAACCCACCTTCATAACAACCTGGACCTCTGCCCCGACATCGCCTCTAACGCCAATAAGCCAGGCGACACTGTTATAATGGCGCAGCTCCCCGCCCCCCACAAGCTCGCGCCGCGCTTCATGGTGCCCCATACCAACATCCACATCCCTAACCCATACCAGGTGACAGTCGAATGTCACAGCACTTCCTGCACTCTCAAAAACCGTCATGTATGTCCTTTTCACGTTCCTGCCTCCCCTGCCCCGGCCCCGTGCCCAGCCCCACCCACTACCCCCACGCCACTTCCCTCTACCTCCTATGACTGCTACATCTCCCCCTCGCCATCTCTCTCTCTCCCTTCCCTTCCCTCGCCGCCTCCACCTTACCTCCCGCCACGCCGCCTCACACCTCACCTAACAACTCACTGATGCCACCAACTCCTCGCCTCTCCCCCACCTCCTCACCACGCACCACTCTGTCCCCCACACCCAGCACCACGTGTCCCGCTCATATCCCTGCGTCCCCTCATCCCACCAGACCCCCACCCCAGCCATCACCCACCACTGTCCCCAAATCTCCTCACCTGCTGCCCACACACGCCCCCTCGACCCCGCCTACCTTGTCCCACACCCCTGACTCCACCTGTGCTGCCCATGCACCCACTACACCACCACCTACTAAGCCAACACCGTACTCCACGCACCGTTCCACCCACACTACTACCACCCCACAGCCGCCCTTGCAGGCCCCGCGCACCTCGCACATGTGCCGACACCACACACCAACGTCACTGCCCACATCCACCCTTAAAACAACCATCACACGCTCTGGCCGCCTCTCCTGCCCACCTGCCCATTACACCTGCTCTCCTACCCCACCCACCTTGCGGCAAAATCACACTCCAACCAGTGCCCTAAATCATCTTACATTCATGCTACACCAGGCCCAAATCCCAGCCACCTACACTCCCCAGAGACGCCGCACCGCATTACTCTGGCATAAAACCCCACACTCACCATCCATCTCCAGCATTCAGCACAGCCCTGCACAGAAGACAATGCCTACTGCCCTGAGGATTCGCTAAGCCATATGCGTGCCGCCCTTTGGATGAAAACATCGACTCCATGGACCCCACCACCTCCTACGACTCCTCTGCTCCTCCACCGACCCATCCACCCTCTTCATCACCTGTGACGAGCAGCTAGACGAAAACCTTGCCACCACAGGGTGACATGCCCTCCTCCAACACCTACAACCAGTCTACCACACATACGACACCAAAGTTTACCACCTCCAGTCATGGGGACCAGATTTTTTCCCAACAGACGGTGGTAAAATGCAGTATACAGTAACGTCACTGAGGGCAACTCAACACCTCCAGAAGGAGCTCACCCAGGAGCATATACAGTGCGCCTGGACTCCGGGCAGCAACGACATAAGTCCGCCCAGGCCACGTGCCCCTATGACCTGGAGCTCACCTGCTGCCACCATAGCAGGAATACGAGACTACTTTCCGGGCGAGCCAACCACCAACAACCTCGGGATGAAGCTGTTACTCCAGCTCCAGTCAGCACCCCTGAGACGGCCGGTAGCCGCTCAACCCTCCTACAGGAGGTGGCCTGCACCCGCTCTGGAGGTAACCAGTAGACGGCCAGTAGCCATTCCCGCCTTTGTCAGGAGACAGACAGTAGCAGCTCTGAAGGTGTCCCTCGAGAGACAGCCTGTAGCCACTCGACCCTCCTACAGGAGACAGCCTGCAGCCGCTCCAGAGGTAACCAGGAGATGGCCTGCAGCTGCTCCAGAGGTAACCAGGAGACGGCCGGTAGCCGCTCTGAAGGTGCCCTCCAGGGGGAAGACCTGTAGCCGCTAGACCCTCCTACAGGAGACGGCCTGCAGCCACTCCGGAGGTAACCAGGAGATGTCCGGTAGCCACTCTGAAGGTGCCACCGAGTCAGCCTGCGGCCGCTCCCTCCCCCAGGCCACGTCCAGTAGCTGGGCCTTGGCAATGGGCAGTAGCCGCGCCCCTAGAGGGCCATGGCCATTAGCCAGGCCCTACGGTAGGAGACGGCCAGTAGCCGTTCCTCCATCAGGTGCTGACTCCTGTCCACCAGCCTATGACCCAGAGGGAGCCCCCAGCCTGAAGGAGTACTGGAGAGGCCCTGTGACTACCTCCGAACTCTTCTTGCTGCAGCCAGATCCTGAGAGGACTCATCTGATGGACCCCGACGTAGGCCGATACTGCAGCCTCCTCCTGACGGCATCCCTGACCACCGGGGACCACTGCCCTTGGGACTTCCAGATCGCCCCTAGGACCCCCGTGGGAGACCTCCCTATGCCCAGACACTGGAGAGCTTTGTTCTCCGTGAGGCTCCTGAGTGAGATGTTCAGGCAGCTATTCAGCCCCAGCCCTGAGGGCCAGACTCCCGCCTCAAGCCCTGAAAGCATGGGACCCTTCGGCATCAGCCGCCCCGGAAGAGAGAGGACGCCCCTAAGCGTGATCCCCTGGCCCCTGAACACAGAGGCCCCTGGCAGAATCCAGCCCCGTCAGTAGTGTGGCTAAGTCACCTCTGCCGCCCTTGTACCTGACCGCCACGATGCCCAGACCCGAAATGAGCGACAGTGAAAGCACAGTGCCCTTGACATAGGCAGAACAGTGAGTTAACAGTATAAAGGAAGTCAGTGAGAAAAGCATCAGTGACAATATAAAAGAGTGGTGGAATAAGCAAGGTAAAAGTGAAACAGTGAACACAGCAAGGCAGTGAAACACGGGTCTATCACAGTGAACACGCTACCAAATAGTAACGCCGCACCACACTAAGATCATACTCAGGCCCCAGAGTTAATCATTACCCACAGTGAAGTAGTGCCACCAGTTCCACAAATATTATAGAACCTGGACTTCCTGCAATAATAGTACATAACCCCTCCGCCCTAAGTGCTATTCACCTTACCCGACCTTGTTCCAGGTAGTACCCTGCGCGGTACTAACACCCCATATCTAGGCCTAAGAATTATAATTGTCCAGTATACCTGTATTTGTGACATCTACTGTACTCAATCTGCTGTAGAGTTTAATAGTACACATGTAAGGTTATTGCCTTGAGATTTTGTGTCCTGCCTCTCTCCTATTTGTCTAAGTTCCAGTCTAGAAAGACAACCCAGCTACACACTAGGTGTTAGAGGGATGGAAACCCGACCCGAAAACACCTAGCATTACATATATACTCAAATACAAACGTCGGGTCTGTGAGACCCAAAATAGACCCTTCGAAAAAAAACATGTGGATAGAGTGGACCAACATGACCTTCCCCTACAGGAGCAACACAAGGGAGGAAGGTACTGGAGCGGGCAGCCAGCCCGCACCCTTTGCCATGAAGTGATTGCATAATCAACATGAGGGTTGGTGTCTCAGACCCGACGTTTGTGTTCTAGGGTAAAGGGTCAGCTTCCCATCCCTTGAACGCCTAGTATGCAGCTGGGTTCTCTTTCTAGACCGGAGCTTAGACAAATAAGAGGCAGGCAGGTCACAGATACTCAAGGCAACAACCTTACACGTGTATTGACTAATTCTATTCGTGGAGCAGGTAGATGTCACAACAACAGGAATCTGGGTAATTATAAATTATATACTGGTATTGTTGTATCGTGCAGGATACTGGTCAATAGTTCAGGATGGCAGGTGAATGGCACAATAAATAGTGTTTGTAGTATTTCGGGCACGAGGAATAGCTCGCTGTCTCTTGGAGGGAAATAGAAGCTGCACTTAGGCTGGGCAAGTATTACACTGGTCTTGTAGTGCAGAGGAATTACAGTATAAAGGCCAAGTCTGATGTTTACTGAAATCACTGCACTCTTATTAAATCTCTTCTTACTCTCACTGTGTCACTGTTTGCCCAGATCTTGATTAGCACATATTACTAGGCCTTGGACTTATATTCCATTGGATATCACCTGCCTGTTATTCTAGTCACTATCACATTGTCACTGCAGTATTCACAGTCACTCACTGTTGGTGGGGCGACGGCGTGGTTAGTGGGGCAGCGGGAGGACTTACAGCTTGACTCCTGATGGGGGTTGAGTCCTGCCTATGGCTTCTGTATCCAGCAGCCATGGAATCACTCGTAGGGGCGTCCTCTCTCGTTCAGGGCTAGGGGCGGCAAAGGGCCCTGCACTGTCAGGGCTCGGGGTTGGAGTGTGTCCCTCAGGGCTGGGGCCGAACAGCTTTCTGAAATGCGCACTCAGGCGCCTGATGGGGGATGAGGGTTGTCAGCGTCGGGGTGGGGAGAGGTCTCGCCCAGGGTCCTGAGGGTGGCTGTGGGAGCCTGGTGACTGTGGCCTCCTACCATGGAGAATGCCGTCAGGAGTGAGCTGTGGCATCTGTCATCGCCGAAGTCCATCAGGTAGGGTCCATCTGGAGCCGGCTGGGTGGAGCACAACCCTGAAAATAGCACAGGACCTCTCCACAGGTCCTCGGGACTGGGACCCTCCTCCAGGAGGATATCATGTCATGGGGGTGTGGCAGCACCTGACGGAGGAGCAGCTGCTGGCCGCCTCCTGCCGTAGGGCCCACCTACTGGCCGTGGCCTGTGTGGGGGAGTGGCTACTGGTCGTCTCCTGAAGGAGGGGTGAGCGGCTATTGGCCCTCTCAAGGGCACCTTCGGAGCGGTTACCGGCTGTCTCCTGAAGGAGGGGTGTGCGACTACTGACCAACTCCTGAAGAAGGGATGAGCGGCTGCAGGCAGTCTCAGGAAGGGCACAGCTACTTGCCATCACTGGGGTGCTGCCTGGCACCAGAGTAATAGCTCCACCCCGATCCTGTCGAGGGTCAGCTCGCCCGCAAGGTAATCTCCTTTCCCTACTATGGCAGCGGTGGGCGAGTTCCGGATCACAGGGGTGCGCAGCCTGGGCGGACTTACTTCCCTGTCGCCCGGGGTCGGGTCGCGCTCTGTCTGCCCCTCTGTAGGCTCCTCCTTGGGGTGTTGTGTTGCCCTCAGTCGTTATTCCCGGCATTATACCACCGTCGTCTGGGAGAAAGTCATGTCCCTGTGACTGGAGGCGATAGATTTTGGTGGTTTTGCTGTGGTGCATGGGTTGGAGATGTTGAAGGAGGGCATTCCATGCTGTGGTGGCTGAGTTTTCGTGCATCTGGGTGTCACAGGGGACGAAAAGGGTGGACGTGTCAGTGGTGTTGCGGAGGAGTCGCAGGAGGTGGAAGGGGCCAAGGACGAGATGGTAGTATCTGGAGGAAGACGCCCATGTGGCTTGTTGGATTCTCATGTCGGTAGGTCTTGTCTCCTGCAGACAGCCGTGTTGAATGCTGGAGATTGCCGTGGAGCGTGGGGTTTTATGACGGGGCAATATGGCATGATGTCTCTGGGGATTGGTGGTGGCTGGGATTTGGGCCGGGTGTAGCATGACTGTGTTAGGAGGGGGAGTGTGGAGTTGTGATGAGGTGGGTGGTGTAGGGGAGGGGATATATCAGGCGCGTGGGCGGGAAAGGCGGCTGGAGCGTATGATGGTGGTTTTTAGGGTGGGTGTGGGTGGCGAGTTGGGTGCGTGTGGGCAGTGTGGTGGAGTTGAGGATGGTGGGGAGGTGGGTGTTTTGTGTGGGGGCGGTGGTGTGGGGGGAGAGTTGGGAGTGGTGATGGGTGGTGGGCAGGGTGCACTGTGAGCAGGTGGAGGAGAGATAGGTCAGTGGGTGGGACATGTGGTGATGGGCGTGGGGGATGGGGAGGCAGGTGGGGAGTGTGAGGGTGGAGGGGCGGTGATGGGGCTGGGGATGGGGATGGGTGGTGGGTGGGGTGAAGGCTGGGTGGGCGGAGAAGAGGTTGGTGCATGGGCACGACAAGTGGTAGCGGGTGTGGGGGATGGGGAGGACGGCGGGGAAGGGCTGGGGGAGTGGTCGAGAAATTGCAGCACCAGTGAGTCTTCAGACGAGGCGTGATGCAGCGTGACCGGGGGAGGACTGGTAGAGGACGGAGAGGGGGAGGCTGAGAGGGAAGGCGAGGGGGATATGTAGCAGTCGTATGAGGTAGGGGGAGGTGGGACGGGCTTGGAGGGTGACATAGGCCACGGGGTGGGGTTTGGAGGAGCAGGGACACAGAATGGGCACACATGGCAATTCCTGAGTGTATGGGGTGTGTTATGATAATCGTCCGTCACTTGGTAGGGGTTGAGGATGTTGGTGATGGTGTAGGGTCCTGTGAAGCGAGGTGCAAGCTTGTGGGGTGTAGCGAGCTGTGCTATCATGATGGTGTCACCCGGCTTATATGGGTTAGAGGCGGTGTCAGGTTGGAGGTCTAGGCTAGAATGTAGGTGAGAAAGCAACCTTTTGATATGGTGAAGGGGGTCAGATTTGGGGGAGGTTGTGGGGGGTTGTAGGTGTCGCCACATTGGTATGAGGAGAGGCGCTTCCTCAAACACACGTTCGTAGGGCAATATGCCATCTTCATGTGGCGAAGAGTTTATGCCCCATTGTATGATCTTGACGTGTGTGGGCCAGTCGTCGTTCTTTGTTTCTTCCATCCGGGTATGGAGCTCGTTCATTAAGGTGCGATGGCTTCGTTTGCAAATGGCGTTGCCCTGTGGCCAGTAGGGGGACGAGTGGAAGATGTGATAACCGAAGATTTGAGCTAACTCCTGCCAGATTTTACTGGTGAATTCCGGGGTGTTGTCTGAGTGGATAGCCTGTGGGATGCCAAAGTAGGGGAAAACATGACGGATCATTGCGTCAGCAACTGCAACGGTGTGATGATCCTTTGCTGGGTAGGCGACGAGGAATTTTGAGCATGTATCAACAAAAGTGATGACATACCGATAACCTGATTTCAGTGGCAGGGAGCCCACTATGTCGACGGATAGTAACTGCCAGGGTTTGTGGGCAGTGATGTGGCCTGATGGACCAGCAGTGCGGGTAATGTCTTTTCTTAAGGCGCACGTCCACCAGGATTGGACAATATCCTTGGCTAAGGTGGATGGGTTGGGAGCCCAATATGCATCACTAAAAGCCTGCAGGAGCTTCTTCGTGCCCAGGTGGATCCCGTTGTAGGTGTGTAGGTGTCGGAGGGTGTCGAGAGCGGTGTTGGGGGTGAGGACGATGTGCCCCAGTGGGGTAAATAGGTGGTCACCCTGGCAGTTTAATTTTTGGAAGAGGTGCTGGAGGATCCAAGGGGGTCTTTCCTTATACTGCCACTGTCGGAGGAGATCGGGCTCGGGCTGTATGGCATTGATGGGAAGCCAGGAGAGAGCATCTGCCTTTGTGTGAAGTTTGCTGGGGCGGTAGGAGATCTCATACTTAAATTCCTCCAGTGTTTCGCGCCATCTGATGAGCTGGGCGTTGTGGGCGTCAGACTGCTGCAGCCATTGGAGGGATTGGTGGTCAGTAATGATGGTAACTTGGGTCCCCGACAGGTATGACCGGAAGTGGTCCAAAGCTCAGATGATGCCCAGGCATTTCCTCTTCATGGCGGCATAGTTCTTCTCTGCCTGATTTGAGTGTGCGGCTGACACAGGCGATGATGTGTTCGCAGCCTTCTTGAACTTGGGCCAGCACAGCACCTATTGCTATCAAGATGTCAGTGTAGAGACAGAAAGGAAAGGCGTAGTTGAGGAAGGCCATGATCGGGGCAGAGATGAGTTTGTCCTTTAGTTGTTGGAAGGTGGCTCGTCTCTCATCCTGTCCAGAGGAAAGGTTCTCCCTGCCGGGTAAGGTTGTGGAATGGCTTGGCAATGTGGGCGAATCCCTTCACGAAGCGTCCGTAGTAGGAGGTCAGGCCGAGGAAGGCTAGGACTCTGTGGACATCTTGTGGAGGGGGGAATGTCCCCGATGGGGCGGAGCTCGTCTGCGTCGGGGGAGATGCCGTCCTGGGAGATGACGTGTCCAAGGAAGGAGACGGTTCTGGCAACTAGGATGCACTTAGAGGGCCGTAGTTTGAGGCCGGCTTGTTGGATGCAGGAAAAGACTTTTTGGAGGTGCTGGAGGTGGTCAGCCCACGTCCTGCTGAACACAGTAATGTCATCTAAATAGGCTAAACAGACCTCCTAGGTGAGGCCACTGAGGCCAGACTCCATCAATCATGAGAAGGTGGCAGGGACGTTACAGAGGCCGAAAGACAGGACGTTGAACTCGTAATCCTTTCCGTTGCTGGTAAAGAAAGAATTTTTTTCTCTGTCTTCTGGCCGCACTGGTACCTGCTAGTACCCTGATTGTAGATCAAGGGTGGAGAACCAGGAGGCGCCATATAAGGAGTCAAGGGAGTCGTCTATCCTGGGGAGTGGAGTGGCGTCCTTGATGGTGGCATCGTTCAGCTGATGATAATCGACACAGAACCGCATGGTGCCATCCTTCTTCACAAGCACGACCAGGGAGGACCAGGGGCTGGTGGAAAGGGAAATGACTCCAGCCTCGATTATTTCCTGGACCTGGTGGTCTTCTTCCTCCTGTTTTTCACCGGGATGGCTGGCAGATCAGCGGACCTGTCGTGTGAGTCTCGTGAACGAGGTAGGTGGTATGTCCAATGTCAGTGAGTCCTGCAGTGAACAGGTCCTGGAAGTCCACGGGAAGGTGGCGGAAGGTGTCGGATTGGTGGGGGGAGAGATGGTTGGAGATGGGGGGCAGGGGGGAGAGGGAGCTGAGGGGGGAGGGGCAAGGCTCAGCTTCTTCCATCTCTCCTATGATGAGCCCTTTGGGTAGTGTTAGGGGGGAGGGAGCAAGGTTATCAATCCAAACTGCTGCGACATGAGGGAGGAGAAAAGCAGGGGGCAAATGGCAGGCCGAGAGGGTCCCGGTTGGCAGGTGGGGGGAGAACAGGGCGGACGTACCCGTGGGCCTGTTCAGGGGTAACCAGGTTTCGTGGTGGGGGGGAATCATTACCGTGGAGCAGGTGATGGTGAGGAATATTGGATGGGAGGCAGAGAGGGCGAGAAGGGGTGGGGGAATCGGCTGGGGTCAGGGCATGCAAGTGCACACTGTTGAGGGGGGGAGGGTCAGGGGACTTCCGGAACTGGAGCTGTCTGTTGTGGCAATCGATGGTAGTTCTTAATTTCTGTAACAGGTCCAGCCCCCGGTATCCTTCATAGTTGCGACAGGTGGAGTTGAATATGATAAATTTGTGTTGTGTAGATGTTGGTTGGTGTGTGTGAACACGAGGGGCCTGAGTTTCCCTGCAGATTGGCAGGGGGCCATCCCCTGCATCTACAAGATGGGTTGGGAAAAGTGGGCCAAAAGTCGACTTGTGACGGGAGTAATAATGACTGCTCAAGCAGGATCTGGCCGCTCCTGTGTCTACCAGAAGTTTGGCTTTCACCCCATTCAGACTCATCTTGTTGTAGACTGGGGGACGGTATTTGGGGGAAGTGGCCCCTGTCACCGTGGGGAGGTGTGGGGGTGGTCCTAAAAATCCACCTGCAGAGGACCGCCTTCTTCCTCTTCTGGTTCCATCTCCCCGGATTTGGTTTCTTTCGTGGGTGCAGGTTCATCAGCTACCTCCTCGTTCTCTAAGGAGGAGACTTTATGTCGGCCTGGGGTGATTGGCTTGCGTCTAGCAGCCTTAAGTTGGTCCCTGATGTCGTGGAGTGGTCACCTGGAGCTGCATGCCGAGAACTCCCAGGGATTAATTAGGGTGAGGTTAAGGTTCTCCTTGTGGCTGAGGTGTCTGTGGGTGGGGTGCTCCCTGGGAGTTGGGGTGGGGCTGGTGTGCGGCATAGGCAGATGAGGCTTGCCTGGAGGTGCAGGTTTGTTGGTGGGGAACTTATTCACCACGTTGATTTGTTGAGGGGTAGGGCGGGAGGTCAGAAGGCGTTGTATAAGTTGGGTGTCCCTGTCCAGGTCTCCTGTTGGATCATGGATCATGAAGTGCTCCTTGACCATGCTGGGGAGGACTCTGAGGAGGGTGTTGAAGGTGAGTTGCTCACTGGTTTCATCATCCGCCACCGGGTAGGTGGCAGTAACCAGGCGTCTGGCCTGGATTAAAGTATCATCAAGATTACCATCGTATGTCAAGCTATCCAATTGGGATAGTGCCACTACTTTTCCTAGTGAGGGTGTGATGGCTTGGAGCACAAGCTTTGTGAAGTTTTGCCAGGTGAGCTCCAGACGATTTTTGGCACGATAATTGCCGTCGCTTTGCCCAGTAATGGGAGTGTTACTTCTATTTTTTGTTTGTCGTCCTCAAACCCAATATCTAGCAATGCCTTAATAATTGCCAGATACGTGTGGACATCGTACTGTTCTGGGTCAAATTTAGGCAATTGCACGTGCAGTTTGGTTGCCATTTTGCCGGTATTTTCTGAATGCCTCTCTCGTATGCCCGGGTAAAGAACTACCACTGTCCACCAGTGTTATACTAGATGTGTAAGGGTCGGCTTCCTGTCCCATGAATGCCTAGTATGCAGCTGGGTTCTCTTTCTAGACCAGAGCTTAGACAAATAAGAGGGATGCAGGACAAAAAAACTCAAGGCAACAACCTTATACATGTATTGACTAATTCTATTCATGGAACAGGTAGATGTCACAACAACAGGAATCTGGGTAATTATAAGTCATATACTGGTATTGTATCATCGCGCAGGATACCATTTGGTCAATAGTTCAGGAAAGCAGGTGAATGGCACAATAAATAGTGTTCGTAGTATTTCGGGCAAGGGGAATAGCTTGTTGTCACTTGGAGGGAAATAGAAGTTGTACTTAGGCTGGGCAAGTATTACACTGGTCTCGTAGTGCAGAGGAATTACACTATAAAGGCCGAGTCTGATGTTTACTGAAATCACTGCACTCTTATTAAATCTCTCTTCTTACTCTCACTGTGTCACCGTTTGCCCGGATCTTGATTAGCACATATTACTAGGCCTTGGACTTATATTCTATTGGATATCACCTGCCCAATATTCTAGTCACTATCACACTGTCACTGCAGTATTCACTGTCACTCACTGTCGGTGGGGCGGTGGCGTGGTTAGTGGGGTGGCAGGAGGACTCACAGCCCGACTCCTGATGGGGGCTGAGTCCCGCCTGTGGCCTCTGTATCCAGCAGCCACGGAATCACTCGTACGGGCGTCCTCTCTCGTCCAGGGCTAGGGGCGGCAAAGGGCCCTGCACTGTCAAGGTTGGGGGTTGGAGTGCATCCCTAAGGGCTGGGGCCAAACAGCTCCCTGAAACGCGCATTCAGGCGCCTGATGGGGGACGAGGGTCGTTGGCATTAGGGTGGGAGAGGCCTCACCCGGGGGTCCTGGGAGCGGCCACGGGGGCCTGGTGACTGCGGGCTCCTGTCATTGGGGGCGCCATCAGGAGTGAGCTGCGGCGTCTGTCGTCATTGGAGTCCATCAGGTAGGGTTCCTCTTGAGCCAGCTGGGTGGAGTATAACCCTGGGGATAGCACAGGACCTCTCCATAGGTCCTCGGGACTGGGACCCTCCTCATGGAGGATATCACGTCGTGGGGGTGTGGCAGCACCTGACGGAGGAGCGGCTGCTGGCCGCCTCCTGCTGTAGGGCCTGACTACTGGCCGTGGCCCGTGTGGGGGAGTGGCTACTGGCCGTTGAAGGAGGGGTGAGTGGCTACTGGCCATCTCAAGGGCACCTTCGGAGCGGCTACCAGTTGTCTAAAGACGAAGGCGGGAGCGGCTACCCGCCGTCTCCTGAAGGAGGGGTGAGCAGCTACTGGCTGTCTCAAGGGAACCTTCGGAGCGGCTACCGGCTGTCTCAAGACGAAGGCGGGTGCGGCTACCAGCCGTCTTCTGAAGAACGGGTGAGTCGCTCAGGCCGTCTCAAGAAGGGTGTGGCTACCGGCCGTTGCTGGGGTGCTGCCCGCAGCTAGAGTAATAGCTCCACCCCGATCCTGTCGAGAGTCAGCTCGCCCACAAGGTAGTCTCTTTTTCCTGCTATGGCAGCGGCGGGCGAGTTCCGGGTCATAGAGGCGCGCGGCCTGCGCGGACTTATGTCCCTGTCGCCCAGGGTCAGGTTGCGCTCTGTCTGCTCCTCCGTAGGCTCCTCCTGGGGGTGTTGTGTTGCCCTCAATTGCTATTCCCTGCATTTTATCAGTAATGTTCAGTCATTTTTTCTGACCCATTTTAAACTTTTTCAAACTTTTTCAAGCACTGTTTTAATCAAAGTTTAATCGTATTTTCAAACTATTTTTTGTACCTTTTTAAACTTTTTTAAAACTTAATAAAATTTTTGAGCTGTATGGAACAGAAAATATAAAATATATACCATATTTTAGTGTATTAATATATTCTTACACTTTATCATGCTCGCATTCTTTACACTTCTTCACCACTCTGGTTCATAGTAAATTACAACCACTATACATGTACAAAAAGAGATGTTCTCTTGAATTGGACCAAGGAGAATTTAATCTGCCCACGATAAGTTGTTGAGTTTCGGGAGCAACAAAAGCTCAAACAAGTCGCCATTCAGCGCTTTGTGGCGTCCTAGTACACGACCGGCAGCGCTGAAGAGTCCTAAGTCTACTAATACCAAGTCGGATCACTTCCTTCTAAAACGGCTCCAAGCTAGCTCAAGGGGTGAAGCATTGGAGTGCCATCGACTTTCACGAAACCCCAGTTCGGCTGACTCCTGACCATGGTGATGAGTGGATACTTGTTCCACTCACCAGATCATGACACATTTTCAGTCCTGAGAAGTGAGGGAAGGGACTGAAATGTACAGTCGTCAACACAAATTCGCTGCAAGCCTGCTCGTGTGATGTGGGTCGTTTTGTCTGGCAACTGTGTATGGGAACTAGTTGTGACACAGGCTTTTATACGCTTTAAAGACATGTTTGTAAGAATTAGTATTATAAATCACCCAAAATACTATATTCTTTATATCTGGTTAGTGTAAAAATGTGCAAAAGACGACAGATGAACATTGTCGCGTGGTGAAACTCCTGCTCTCTCCCTCGTATCCATCCCTTGTCCCTCCCCTCCTTCCCTCTCCCGCTATCCTTCATCTCCACTCCCCTCTCTCTCTCCGCCCTGTCTACCTTATATCACCTACAACGCTAATCTACGTAATAAACCGTACTCTTCTCTATTTCTTGTCTATTCCTGTAACCTTTTTGCTCCTCAACATTCGAGAGTTTCATGCCATGCAACAGTCTCTCCCACTCGTTACTCCACACATGACGCAGCAGTTCGAACCTTTAGTGTTTCTGATACTGCTTCGTGATTCAGTGAACAGTATGAGGAGAATGGGAACATTTTCCTAGGGAAGAGAGAGGACGAGAAGTAGGAGGAGTGGGCACAAATGTTTGTTTAATTTTGCCTACTGATGTAATAGACACAGACTTCCAGGCTCACTCAAACAATTACTACAGTCGTTCTATTTTATCAAGACAGTTTGGGTCGGGCTCTCTGGGACCTCACTCTGTTAGCTCTGTTGCCACATCGTCGCCACACACGTGCGCTCTCTCTCTCTCTCTCTCTCTCTCTCTCTCTCTCTCTCTCTCTCATATTATATATTAACTACTACTAATTGTATTTTCTTAATTTTTTCTCTTGTTTTCGACTTTTTTCCACACCACCCCTGAGGTAAAAGTCTATAGGTGCGATTTTTTCTTCTTTTTTTTTTTTTTTTTAATAACTTCCATGGCGGGAGACTGACCGAGTATGACCCACTCACGCAGGGCTGTCCCTCGTGTCACCACCTGACAACGTCTCAAAGGCAACGCTGACAAGTCTTATGAGATGTATACTATACTACAGCTTTTTTTATTGAATTACATCTATACAGAGTGTTTAAAATTCATTTATAAGTAGTTACTAGCTTAAAATAGGAGAGTGAGAGAGAGAGAGAGAGAGAGAGAGAGAGAGAGAGAGAGAGAGAGAGAGAGAGGTGAACACAAATAATTACACGTGTGTCGGCGGCGATGTGACAACAGAGCTAACAGTGTGAGGTCCCAGAGAGCCCGACCCAAACTGCCTTGATAAAATAGAACGACTATAACAAGGAATACATCACAAGAACGAGACCTCAATGTTCCTGTATCTCCCGGCTGTTGGTAGTGACAAACGGTGAAGAACAGAAAGACAACTGGAGAGGAGTGGGAAGGAGACAAGGAGGGTAAGAATGGGACTAGAACAGGAAGGAATATTGATAATAAACCTTGGATATAGTTGGTATACTGCAAGCAACTGGGAATAAGGCAGACTGGGTTTAGAAAACAGTCAAGAGAGAATTGCGATGCACCGGTCGGGTTAGTGCCGTGGATAAATGAATAAAGATAGAGAGGGTGGGGAGAGGAGAAAGTTGAGAGGCATGAAAGTGAGTGGGGGGTAGGAGGGAGAGGGAGGGGTGGGGGAGATATCAGGAGGAGTAAGGGGGAGAGACGGGAAGGGAGCTTACACACTGTTATAATGAAGAATACCAGAGTATTACGCTCATACGTCGTTCCATAACACTGTCAACTTTTGCAGTTTTTTTTTTTTTACGCTAATCAATTACGGTATACAGTCTCTAGTACCACTTTTAAAAAACACATAGTTAAAGTGTATAAAAGTGTATGTGGCAACTCATCTCTTTACACTGTTGCCAGAGAAAAGGACTCGCATCACACTAGTAGCCTTGCAGCGAATTTATGTTGACGACTGTACGAGACAAGGTGTGGGAGTGTGAGGGAGGATATGAGGGTATGAAGGAAGGTGTGGGGGTGTGAGGGAGGATGTAAGAGTGTGAAAGAAGGTGTGGGGGTGTGAGGGAGGATATGAGGGTGTGAAGGACGGTGTGGGGGTGTGAAGGAAGGTGTGGGGGTGTGAGGGAGGATATGAGGGTGTGAAGGAAGGTGTGGTGGTGTGAGGGAGGATATGAGGGTGTGAAGGAAGGTGTGGGGATGTGAAGGAGGATATGAGGGTGTGAAGGAAGGTGTGGGGGCGTGAAGGTGTGTTGGTGTGAGGGAGGATATGAGGATGTGAAGGATGGTGTGGGGGTGTGAGGGAGGATATGGGGATGTGAGGGAGGATATATGGGTATGAAGGAAGGTGTGGGGGTGTGAAGGAAGCTGTGGGGGTGAGAGGTAGGATACGAGGGTGTGAAGGAAGGTGTGGGGGAGGATATAGGGATGTGAGGGAAGATATGGGGGTGTGAAGAAATGTGTGGGGGTGTGAAGGAACGTGTGGGGGTGTGAAGGAACGTGTGGGGGCGTGAAGGAACGTGTGGGCTGTAAAGGAAAGTGTGGGGGTGTGGGGGAGGATATGAGGATGTGAAGGAAGGTGTGGGGTGAGAGGGAGGATATGAGGGTGTGAAGGAAGGTGTGGGGTGTGAGGGAGGATATGAGGGTGTGAAGGAATGTGTAGGGGCGTGAGGGAGGATATGGGGATGTGAGGGAGGATATAGGGGTGTGAGGAAAGGTGTGGGGGTGTGAAGGAAGGTGTGGGGGTGTTAGGGAGGAAATGGGGATGTGAAGGAGGATATGAGGGTGTGAGGGAAGGTGTGGGGGTGTGAAGGAAGGTGTGGGGGTGTGATGGAGGATATGAGTGTGTGAAGGAAGGTGTGGGGATGTGAGGGAGGATATGAGGGTGTGAAGGAAGGTGTGGGGGTGTGAGGGAGGATATGAGTGTGTGAAAGAAGGTGTGGGGGTGTGAAGGAAGGCGTGAGGGTGTGAAGGAAGGTGTGGGGGTGTGAGGGAGGAAATGGGGATGTGAAGGAGGATATGAGGGTGTGAGGGAAGGTGTGGGGGTGTGAAGGAAGGTGTGGGGGTGTGAGGGAGGATATGAGTGTGTGAAGGAAGGTGTGGGGGTGTGAAGGAAGGTGTGAGGGAGGATATGAGTGTGTGAAGGAAGGTGTGGGGGTGTGAAGGAAGGTGTGAGGGAGGATATGAGTGTGTGAAGGAAGGTGTGGGGGAGGGAGGGAAGGTGTGAGGGAGGATATGAGTGTGTGAAGGAAGGTGTGGGGGTGTGAGGGAGGATATGAGTGTGTGAAGGAAGGTGTGGGGGTGTGAGGGAGGATATGAGTGTGTGAAGGAAGGTGTGGGGGTGTGAAGGAAGGTGTGAGGGAGGATATGAGTGTGTGAAGGAAGGTGTGGGGGTGTGAAGGAAGGTGTGAGGGAGGATATGAGTGTGTGAAGGAAGGTGTGGGGGTGTGAGGGAGGATATGAGTGTGTGAAGGAAGGTGTGGGGGTGTGAGGGAGGATATGAGTGTGTGAAGGAAGGTGTGGGGGTGTGAAGGAAGGCGTGAGGGTGTGAAGGAAGGCGTGAGGGTGTGAAGGAAGGTGTGGGGGTGTGAGGGAGAATATGAGGGTGTGAAGGAAGGTGTGGGGTGTGAAGGAAGGTGTGGGTGTGTGAGGGAGGATATGGGGATGTGAAGGAAGGTGTGGGGGTGTGAGGGAGGATATGAGCGTGTGACGGAAGGTATAGGGGTGTGACAGAAGGTTTGGGGGTGTGAGGGATGATATGGGGGTGTGAAGGAAAGTGTGAGGGATGATATGGGGGTGTGAAGGAAGTTGTAGGGGTGTGAAGGAAAGTGTGAGGGTGTGAGGGAGGATATGAGGGTGTGAAGGAAGGTGTGGGGTGTGAGGGAGGATATGAGGGTGTGAAGGAAGGTGTTGAGGTGTGAGTGAAGGGACTGAAATGTGTGAGGGAGGATATGAGGGTGTAAGGGAAGGTGTGGGGGTGTGAGGGAAGGTGTGGGGGTGTGAAGGAAGGTGTGGGGGTGTGAGGGAGGATATGAGAGTGAGAGGGAAGGTGTGGGGTGTGAGGGAGGATATGTGGGTGTGCAGGAAGATGTGGGGCTGTGATGGAAGGTGTGGAGTGTGAGGGAAGGTGTGGGGGTGTGGTGTAAGGTATGGGGTGTGAGGGAAGGTGTGGGAGTGTGTTGGAAGGTGTGGGGGTGTGTTGGAAGGTGTATGGGTGTGAGGGAACCTACTGCTATATTATAAGGTTAAACGAGTCCGCACTTCTTCCCCTTCTTCGTTGCCCCTTATTGTAAATGCTTAACTTGAGTTTGCTGTTTTATACATTTTCTGTTACTTAAGCCAACTGACGTCACACACAAGCCACGCCTCCCTGTGCCCTGATGGAAAGTGATCCGACTTTAGCAGAAGGAACAGTCTTTCTAAGGGGGTACTTGATGCGAGGGCAACATTTTTCTAGATCTAGGGCTTTTTCAGGCGCCGATACTGCTCCTTTTATAGGATACTGACCAAACTTCGGGAGTCATTCAGGTAGGACCCTACCACGTTCGAGCTGTCTGTTGTTTTCACGATGCTGTCGAAGAAATCATCCCCCTCTGCATTGCCAAATATCCGGTCTCCCTCACCATCGCCGCCAACTCCTGTCTCTTAGTGTTCCAGATTTGCAATCGCACGTCTGATATGATTTGTGATTTGTCTCACTGAAGCCTCATCTGTCTGGAACAACAGTTTGAAGCGAGGAGTGAGCACCGTGGCCATTCTTCTTTATCTTATTAGCATCTGTTCATAATATTTTTGGCATTTTGGGGGACAAAATATTTGAAGAATATGGCAGTCTCTTTTTGTAGTAATAAAAGGAACACAGTAAACTCTAATATATACCATAAAATTTACATGCTTCATTGAAAACGCACTCACACATGCATGCCTATGGGCGGCCACGGCACACACACACACACACACACACACACATATATATATACACGCGCGCGCGCGCACACACACAGCAAAAATGTTTAAAAACTGATGAATATTTAAAACTTCCAGAATCGAATACCAGTTTAAGCAAACTTTTTCACCGTACCATTTTAATCGTTTTCCAGTCACTCAAACTTTCTGAAGAACCATTTTAAACGTTTAAATGTTTAAACGATTAAACATTTCTGTGTAGGATTAAGATGCGCTTTTGCAGTCTACCATCTTCCTTTTAGAGGACAGGGAAGGAGATGATGACTATTTGTATAACCGGGTAGCTCCACCGCCCAGTGATATCGGTACCACCACATGAAAGCATCCCTCTCCAATCCCAACCGAGAAGGTATAGGTAGCCAATGCGTCCAAGCGAGAGTGTTATCTAATGTCTTAACACTCGGGCTCCAATGGCTTACTCATAATAAAATCGTCTGGTGTTAGGTGGAATAAACACACAGATGCTCGATTTCTCTTTACCTGAAAAGTTAATGGTGACAGCGATAATTCCTAGGCTCCTATGACTCACTGAAAATAAAATCTCTACGTCCTTGGTTTACCCTTGGTCCTTCCAACAAGTCTGATCCAAGTAGAATAAGTCCTATTAGAATATTATTTTGACTGCCCGGTGACCTTGACTTTGATGGCCTGTTATTTAAATTGAATCCCTTCACCCTTGCGTTATCTGGAACTCTCCCACAAGTTTAGTCTAAATCGGATCAAAACTGCTTACGTTGACCTTGCTGCGTGATCTTGACCTTTGACCTGTCCCTCTAACTGATTTTAACTGACTGTGTTTACCATCAAATTCTTCATTGTTGCATAGTCCTGAACCTCCCCCCACCTCTCTCTCTCTCTCTCTCTCTCTCTCTCCGGAACGCAAACTTCTCTCTGTCTGCTTAACGCCAGACGCCCTAATCCTGTACTAATTAATCTGTCCGAAATAATCCTTCATACACAAATGGCTCTCCTAAGTTACCTGTTACCTTAGCTCACTCGGGTCGTAACTAGGGTATTAAAAAAGGGATAGCTAATTGATAGCCAACTCTAACTACGGAGTGGACTTAGGAGAACTTTATACGTGGTCTGTGAGTATTATCCCTCTTGGTGACCAGGATTACTTTTGGGGGGAGCCAGTGTCATCCTGGCCACTCCACTGGTTGCGTCACTGAGCCCACACATTTTTGTTTTGTTTTCTTTTTTTAGAGGAAGGAAAAACAAAGAAAAAAAACAAGTCCATGTGCCTAAAGGCATCCTCCATTCATAAAATATTTCAGGAAGTGAATTCCAGTGAGTAACCATACACGCACAGGGGAGCCCGTCCGGGAACCTGAAGAAGCCTGCCTCAACGAACAATGCTGTGCCCACACACCATTCAATCGGCCTCAAGTCTCGAGCTCAGTTGCAAGAGAAACGCCGTGGCGTGAGGGTGTCCATGGACGCTTCGCAGCCCACAGATGCCCTATATTGCAAATAATAGAAAGAGGAAGAAAACACGGACCAAATGGGCAAAAGATTGGTTGATGAGGAGTACATTGTCCCATCTGACTCTGTTGAAAGAACGGCAATGCGAGAAAAATGACGCAAAACTGACGCCTGACGGCCTGCGGTACCCCACACACGCTCAGTTTGCCTGAACCTGACCGGAGCCTACCACGAAAATCGGGCCGGCCTCGTCAGGCCACCGGATGGGCTCGCCTGTCCGTGTATGGCCAGCTTAGTATTATAAACAGAGGTTCTGCATTGTGGGGGAGAGAGAGTGAGTTCATGGGCGCTCCCAGCTGCCCGAGTATTTCGGGAGAAATTGTGAAGGGGAGGCACAATTGAAGCTAGGTCGTCAGAGCACTTACAGTACAGTAAAAATGTCGCTAAAATAGTGCTAAAGATGCAATATCTCTACATACTGATAATGGAGGAAGGTCCTGCGTAATGGCAGAATTATTGATTAATCTAATGGCTTTATTTTGAATTTTATCCACCTGCTTCAATGCAACCACTCCTCGTCCACTCCACAGTGGCGAACAGTATTCGATCTGAGAACGCACATGACTTTCGTATATTGTGGCCAACTGCTCGTCAGTGAAGAATTTATGAATTCTGTACAGAAGTCCCAATTTTTTAGGAGCATTTGTAACAAGGGATTTAACATAAGCTGTCCAGCTTAGTTTGGTGTTTAGTGTGACACCTAGGATATAAGTTGTAGTGATATGGCAATATTGACATCATTTAAAATTATGTGCGAGTCTGAGGGATTCTTTCTGTTGGAGAAACTAATGTATTTAGTTTTCTAAGCATTAAATGAGACCAGTTGTCCCGATTGATTAATTTTTGAAAGGTCCTGGTTCAGAGAAATTCCTGTTTATTTTGGGAATTTATAATATCAGATTGTGTAAAGGATGTATTAAATGTGAAAGAACTATGAAGTGTCGAGTCATCAGCATAAGTGTATTGGGTTGTGAGTGACAGATAGATCATTTATATGAATGAGAAAGTGGGTTGGGGCCAAAACTGATCCCTGAGGTACTCCAGCATTCATAGAATGAAACTGGGAATAAATTCCATCAAGCACGACCAGTATTTTTCTATTATGAAGGTAAGATGAAATTTGAGAAACCAGTGATGCAAGGTCATAGTGTGACATCTTAGACAATTTGGCCTGGTGCCATACTCTGTCAAATGCTTTTGAAATATCAAGTGCTATTGTGTTTGCTGTTGTGTGTGGTCTGTAAGTATTATCGCTCTAGGTGACCAGGATTACTTTTGGGGGGAGCCAGTGTCATCCTGGCCGCCCCACTGGTTGCGTCACTAAGCCCACACATTCTTGTTTTTTGCATCTTATTACAGTATCCACTGTGCATTTCTTTCCACTCCCCGTATATACTCCAAACCTTGTACACACACACACACAAACCGAGGCACCGAGAGAGAGCAGATGCACGTCGACACCGCTCTATACCTGGCCAACTTGGCCAGCGGCACTACCTAAATTTGTATCTTTAGATGAGTCAAGCTCTGTACAAGGTTAGACTAAATGGTATTCTAATTTAAAAAAAAAAAAAAAAAAAAATTAAGTAAGACTTGGTCAAACAGAAAAGTAAACAAGCAGCACAAGAATGCACACAATCAGCTGATCGTTGTTTAGTTTACAATCTGCCCCAGGGAATGTATTATATGCGCTTTTAGTACTGCAAAATGACCACATACTTTAGTAAAACAAATTTGGACAAAAAAAGGGATAAAGGTAGAAAGCAGGATGATTTCTACCAAGAACTGGTTGAAGTGGAGACTCACAACAAACTGGTTGAAAGAGTACATAGGTTAGAGACGGCTCTTCAGAATGAGATTGATGAAATTAAGAAACAGATGCACTTGCAAAAGGAAGAAATAGAAAAATTAGGAAAGGAAGTCAACAAAAAAGAAACAACCATAAATGAGCTAACAGCTGAAGTGGGTACACTTAGGAGGAAAATTAGTGAAATGGCATATACAGTAGTCAACCACGAGAGTATTATGGAAGAGTTCAAAAATGATAGAGACATTTAGGCAAGTAACCAGTCTGATAGATCAGAGCAGTGATATTGAGAAGATAACACAGGTGAATGAAACTGTGCAAAGCTACAAAAATGATGTAGTAACCACTTATGCTGAAATGGTGAAAGTAAAGAAAGACTTGGAAACAAGGGTGGAAGAAAAAAGCATTAAAAAGGAAGTGAAAAGAATAATCCAAAACAATCCTATGTTAGAGATTCAGTAGCTATTAACAAATCTACAGTAATCACTGGTATAGAAGAGAAAGAAGTAAAAAACAAGATCTCAAGAGACAAAAAGGAGATGGCAAATGTAATGGGCATATTGAAAGAAGTATCAGAGGAAATCTGTAGTAAAGACACAGAGGAACACTAAAGGTTAGGGAAATACGAGAGAAGCAAGTCAAGACCCTTAAAGGTAACCTTCCAGAGTGTAAACACCGTGGAGGAGATATTAAAAAATGCAAAGAACCTTATGGAAAAAGAGGAGTTCAAAAATGTATGGATAAAAAGATGGTTAACACAAGAGGAACTGGAATTACTGAAAGAAAAGAGGGAGGAAGCAAAAACAAAAAATGACGGAAGATCAGAGGAGGAGAAGAATACATTTTTTTTACAAAGTCATTGGATTGCAGGTACGAAAGTGGTACATAAACAGGAGGGAATAAAAAGGAGGAAGGTACTCGTAGTAGAACCAAATCATGATAAGTATATAAACAAGATGATTAAGTTGATGTATGCAAATGTGGATGGAATGGAATGATTATGTCAGAGAAAATGAACCACATATAATATGCCTAACTGAAACAAAATTAACACCAAGGATATCGAATGAGATCCTAAACTTAGAGGAATATAATATATGGAGAAGAGATAGGAACTTAAAAAAAGGAGGAGGAATTATAATATTCACTAAGAAAAATCTAAAAGTCAAAGAAATAGAATTAGATATACCCTCACAAATAGAACTGATTGCAGTAGAGATAAATACATCTGAAGGGAAAGTAATTGTAGCCAATTTGTACGTGCCACCTAGATCAAATACATGGGAAAGAGATGAACATGAGGACCTGGCGGAAAGTACAATTCAGAGTTTAAGAGCATTACTACATAAAATGGAAGAGAAATCGAAAAAAATTGTACTAACTGGAGATTTTAATACAAATATAAATTGGAATACTCTAGATATAATAAGCCAAGAAAGCTGTTGGGACCAAAAGCTCCTGGATCTTGTGCAAGAGTTTTTCCTAACGCAACATGTAAGGGAAAGCACCAGAAAAAGAGGACTCGATGTGCCCTCAATGCTAGATCTTATATTTACTAGGCAAGAAAACGATGTTGACAATTTAAGATATCACCCTCCATTCGGCAAAAGCGACCATGCAGTACTAAATAGCAATTTCAGGATTGCATATGACATAGATAACAGCAATGAAAGTTACAAAAAGAGCCTAAACAATAAAAAGGGAAAGTATCCTGACCTAAAGAAGTACTTCTTAGAAATTGATTGGGACAAGGAGCTTAGAGGACAAGATTTAAATGCTATATATGAACAATTCTGTGAACTTTATGAAATAGGAGTCCAGAAGTACATGCCACAGCACAAGGAAGCAGATAAGAAAATAAAAAAATGGTTCAATACAGAATGTAAAAAATCAAAAGAAAAAAGAGATTTGTTGTGGAATAGATACAGAAGACACAATAGCGAAAGGGCATATAATAATTACAAACAGACAAGAAACGATTATACAAGAATAAAGAGGGAAGCCCAAAAACAGTTTGAGGAGGATATCATAAATAAAAGTAGTGATCAACCAAAGCTATTTTACAGTTACATAAGAAGCAAAATCAAAGTAAAAGATAAAATACAATCCATTACGGACGATGGAATTACCAATACACAAGAGAAGGATATTTGTGAAGCACTAAACAAGAATTTCCAATCAGATTTTACAGAGGAAAAAAATTTTGAGAGGGATTATGTGGAACATGCATGCCCACACATACTACCAGATATACAAACATCAGACAAAGAAATACAGGAGGAGCTATGTAAATTAGACAAAGGAAAAGCAAATGGTCCTGATGAAATTTCATGTTGGGTGCTACGTGAATGTGCAAAGGAGTTAAGTAAACCATTATTTTTAATTTTCAAGAAATCTTTGAGTCAAGGTAAACTACCTGATATTTGGAAGAAAGCAAACATTGTTGCCTTATTCAAGAATGGAAATAGACAAAATCCAATCAACTACCGACCAGTATCACTGACCAGTGTTGTAAGCAAAGTATTAGAAAAGCTTATAAGAAAAGCTTGGGTAAATCACCTAGATGAACACAATATGATAACAGAAAGACAGTTTGGTTTCAGAAAAGGAAAATCATGTTACTAATCTGTTGAGCTACTATGACACAGTAACAGACACATTACAGGAAAGAGAAGGATGAGTGGACAGTATCTATTTAGATTTCAAGAAAGCATTTGACACAGTACCACACCAAAGACTTCTATGGAAACTGTACCATCAAGGAGGAATTCGAGGCAAACTGTATTGTTGGATGCAAGATTTTCTCATGAAAAGAGAAATGAGAACAGTACTAAGGGGAAATTACTCATCATGGGTGAAGTACCACAGGGCTCAGTGCTGGCACCAATCATGTTTTTAGTGTATATAAATGATATAGACAGTAACACTGGAAATGAAAGCTATCTAAATACGTTTCCAGATGATGCAAAAATACAAAGGAGAATTACTAACACAGACTCTTGTAAAGAGCTACAAGAAGAATTAAACTTTATGAATGGAGTAATACATAGCAAATGGAATTCAATGTGGACAAGTGTCATGTAATCAAATTTGGTAAAAGTGGAAAAAGACCTGATTGGGATTATATTTTAGGAAATAAAACCCTACACACATCAGAAAGAGAGAAAGACCTGTGTGATTGTCAATAACAGACTATCTCCAGCTGACCACATCAGTCAGAAGGTACGGAACATGTATACACTACTTGCCATTATGAGAATACCGTTTACATACATAACTGAAGACATGTTAAGAAAGATAACATGATTCATCAGACCAACCCTGGAGTATGCATCATTAGTCTGGAGTCCTCATCTCAAAAAACACATAGACAAGATTGAAAAAGTTCAAAGGGCCGCTACAAGATGGGTACCAAGCTTAAGGGATCTAAGCTACGAAGAGAGACTAAATAAACTGAATCTACCAACACTACAGGAGAGAAGGAAAAGAGGTGACATGATTATGCTATGTAAATGCATATCAGGGAAGGAGAAAATAGACATAAACGATTACTTAACCTATGGGGAAGCATCAGCAAGAGGACACTGCAAAAAACTGCACAGGAAGAGAGGTGATAAAGACGTAAGGAAATTTAGTTTCCCAATTAGAGCAATTGATCAGTGGAATGCCTACCGAATGAAATAGTGCGTGCCAAACAATTCACAAATTTAAGGATATGTACGATAAATATGGTTTAAGATACGGGACAGTACGAGCTTGACTCATTCCTGTAAAGAAACAATTAGGTAAGAACAATTAGGTAAGAACACACACACGAGGCACCGAGGAGAGCCGATACACGCCGCCAGAGCTCCATACCCGGCCAACTTTGGCCAGTGGCATTACCTAAATTAGTATCTTTATGTGAGTCAAGCTCTGTACAAGGTTAGACTAAATGGTGTTCTAATACATATATATATATATATATATATATATATATATATATATATATATATATATATATATATATATATATATATATATATATAAAAGAAGAAGTTTTAAGTAGAACTTGTTCAATCAGAAAAGAAAACAAAGTAGTGGAAGAATGCGCACAGTCAGCTAATCGTTTGTTTAGTCTACAACTGCCTCAGGGAATGTAAGTACTATTTGTGCTTTTAGTACTGCAAATTGACCACATACTTTAGTAAAGCAAATTTGGAAAAGAAAAGGGATAAAGGTAGAAAGCAGGATGATGATTTCTACCAAGAACTTGTTGAAATGGAGACTCATAACAAAATGGTGGAAAGAGTACACAGACTAGATATGGCTTTTCAGAATGAGATTGATGAAATTAAGAAACAGATGCACTTGCAAGAGGAAGAAATTGAAAAATTAGGAAAGGAAGTCAACAAGAAAGACACAACTATAGATGAGCTAACAGCAGAAGTGGGTACACTTAGGAGGAAAATTAGTGAAATGGCAAGTACAGTAGTCAACCATGAGAGTATTATGGAAGAGTTAAAAAATGATACAGAGAAAATTAGGCAAGTAAGCAGTCTGATAGACCAGAGCAGTGCTACTGAGGAGAAGATAACATAGGTGAATGAAGCTGTGCAAAGCTATAAAAATGATGTAGAAACCACTTATGCTGAAATGGTGAAAGTAAAGAAAAACTTAGAAACAATGGTGGAAAAAAAAAGCTTTAAAAAGGAAGTGAAAAGAATATATATATAGTAAGTGAGTTTTATGCCAGGTACCCCTTTTTTGGATAAGGGCTAAGGCGTTGCCCCTGGGTAGAGGACTTTGGTTTGGAGCGTGTAGCATTTTATGACCGGATGCCCTTCCTGATGTCTACCAATGACCCTTGGGTGGATTCGATCCTCCGACCCTTCGGTCAGAGCGGAGCGCTCTAACCCAGTGAGCCACGGCTGCTTCAAAACAATCCTATGTTAGTCAGAGATTCAGTAGATATCAACAAATCAATAGTAATCACTGGTATAGAAGAGGAAGAATTAAAAAACATGATCTCAAGAGACAAAAAGAAGATGGCAAATGTAATGAGCAGATTGAAAGAAGTATCAGAGCAAATCTGTAGTAAAGACATAGAGGAACACAAAAGGTTTGGGAAATACGAGAGAAGCAAGTCAAGACCTCTAAAAGTAACCTTCCAGAGTGTAAACACCGTGGAGGAGATGCTAAAAAATGCAAAGAATCTTATGGAAAAAGAGGAGTTAAAAAATGTATGGATAAAAAGATGCCTAACACAAGAGGAACTGGAATTACTGAAAGAGAAGAGGGAGGAAGCAAAAACAAAAAATGAGGGAAGATCAGAGGAGGAGAAGAATACATTTTTTTTTTTAACAAAGTAATAGGATTCCAGGTACGAAAGTGGTACATAAACAGGAGGGAATAAAAAGGAGGAAGGTAGTAGAACTAAGTTATGACAAGTATATAAATAAGATGATTAAGTTGATGTAATCAAATGTGGATGGAATGGTATCTAAATTATTAGAGATGAATGATTATGTCTGAGAAAATGAACCACATATAATATGCCTAACTGAAACAAAATTAACACCAAGGATATCAAATGACATTCTAAACTTAGAGGAATATAATATATGGAGAAGAGATAGGAACTTAATAAAAAGAGGAGGAATTATAATATTAACTAAGAAAAATCTAAGTCAAAGACATAGAACTAGATATACCGGTACCCTCACAAGTAGAACTGATTGCAGTAGAGATCAATACATCTGAAGGGAAAGTAATTGTAGCCAATTTGTACATGCCATCTAGATCAAACACATGGGAAAGAGACGAATATGAGGACCTGGAAGAGAATACAGTTCAGAGTTTATGAGCATTACTACATAAAATGCAAGAGAAATCGGAAAGAATTATACCAACTGGAGATTTTAATACAAATATAAAATGGAATACTCTAGATATAATAAGCCAAGTAAGCTGTTGGGACCAAAAGCTCCTGGATCTCGTGCAAAAGTTTTTCCTAACGCAACATGTAAGGGAATGCACCAGAAAAAGAGGACTCGATGTACCCTCAGTGCTAGATCTCATATTTACCAGGGAAGAAAACGATATTGATAATTTAATATATCACCCTCCATTCGGCAAAAGCGACCATGCAGTACTAAATTGCAATTTCAGGATAGCATATGACATAGTTAACAGCAATGAAAGTTACAAAAAGAGCCTAAACTATAAAAAGGGGAAACTATCATGACCTAAAAAAGTACTTCTTAGAAACTGATTGGGAAAAGGGGCTTAGAGGACAAGATTTAAATGCTGTATATAAAAAATTCTGTTAACTTTATGAAATAGGAGTCCAGAACTACATCCCACAGCACAAAGAAGCAGATAAGAAAATAAAAAAATGGTTCAATACAGAATGTAAAAAATCAAAAGAAAAAAGAGATTTGTTGTGGAATAGATACAGAAGACACAATAGTGAAAGGGCATATAATAATTACAAACAGGCAAGAAACGATTATACAAGAACAAAGAGGGAAGCCCAAAAACAGTTTGAGGAGGATATCATAAATAAAAGTAGTGATCAACCGAAGCTATTTTACAGCTTCATCAGAAGCAAAACCAAAGTAAAAGATAAAATACAATCCATTACGGACGATGGAATCACCTATGCACTAGAGAAGGATATTTGTGAGGCACTAAACAAGAATTTTCAATCAGTTTTTACAGAGGAAAAAAATTTTGAGAGGGATTATGCGGAACATACGTGCCCACACATAGTACCAGATATACAAACATCAGAAAAAGTAATATAGGGGGAGCTAAGTAAATTAGACAAAGGAAAAGCAAATGGTCCTGATGAAATTTCATGTTGGGTGCATCGTGAATGTGCAAAGGAGTTAAGTAAACCATTATTTTTAATTTTCAAGAAATCCTTGAGTCAAGGTAAACTACCAGATATTTGGAAGAAAGCAAACATTGTTGCTTTATTCAAGAAAGGGAAAAGACAAACCAACGGCCATACCACGTTGAGTACACCGCTTCCCGTCCGATCAGCCAAGTTAAGCAACGTTGGGTCTGGTTAGTACTTGGATGGGTGACTGCCTGGGAACACCAGATGCTGTTGGCATCCCTACGTGTCAAGTGGGGTTGGTGGAGGATTAATGCCCCTCCCTGTAAAACAATTAACTCTAAGCCAATGGCCACCCCGTCTGGGATACATGGCGTCTGGCGGTGAATGAATGAATAGACAAAATCCAATCAACTACCGACCAGTATCACTGACCAGTGTTGTAAGCAAGGTATTAGAAAAGCTTATAAGAAAAGCTTGGGTAAATCATCTAGAAGAACACAATATGATAACAGAAAGACAGTTTGGTTTCAGAAAAGAAAAATCATGTGTTACTAATCTGTTGAGATACTATGACAGAGTAACAGACACATTACAAGAAAGAGAAGGATGGGTGGACAATATCTATTTAGATTTTAAGAAAGCATTTGACACAGTACCACACCAAAGACTTTTATGGAAACTGTACCATCAAGGAGGAATTCGAGGCAAACTGTATTGTTGGATGCACGATTTTCTCATGAAAAGAGAAATGAGAACAGTACTAAGGGGAAATTACTCATCATGGAAAGAAGTGACTAGTGGAGTACCACAGGGCTCAGTGCTGGCACCAATCATGTTTTTAGTGTATATAAATGATATGGACAGTAACACTGGAAATGAAAGCTATCTAAATATGTTTGCAGGTGATGCAAAAATACAAAGGAGAATTACTAACACAGACTCTTGTAAAGAGCTACAAAAAGAATTAAATAAACTTCATAAATGGAGTAATACATAGCAAATGGAATTCAATGTGGACAAGTGTCATGTAATCAAGTTTTGTAAAAGTGGAAAAAGACCTGACTGGGATTATACGTTAAGAAATAAAGCTTTACACACATCAGAAAGATAGAAGAACCTAGGTGTGATTATCAATAACAGACTATCTCCGGCTGACCACATCAGTGAGAAGGTATGGAACATGTATACGCTGCTTGCAAATATGAGAATAGCATTAACATACATAAATGAAGACATGCTAAGAAAGATAATAACATGATTGATCAGACCAACCCTGGAGTATGCGTCAGTAGTCTCGAGTCCTCATCTCAAAAAACACATAGACAAGATTGAAAAAGGTCATAGGGCTGCTACAAGATGGGTACCAAGCTTAAGGGATCTAAGCTACGAAGAAAGACTAAATAAACTGAATCTACCAACACTACAGGAGAGAAGGAAAAGAGGTGACATGATTATGCTACATAAATGCATATCAGGGAAGGAAAAAAATAGACATAAATGATTACTTAACCTATAGGGAAGGATCAGCAAGAGGACACTGCAAAAAACTGCACAAAAAGAGAGGTGATAAAGACGTGTCAAGTGGGGTTGGTGGAGGATTAGTGCCCCTCCCTGTAAAACAATTAACTCTAAGCCCTTGGCCACCCCGTTTGGGATACATGGCGTCTGGCAATGGATGGATGGATAAAGACGTAAGGAAATTTAGTTTCCCAAACAAAGCAATTGATCAGTGGAATGCACTACCGAATGAAATGGTGTGTGCCAAAACAATTCACAAATTTAAGGATATGTACGATAAATATGGTTTAAGACACGGGACAGTACGAGCTTGACTCATTCCTGTAAAGATACAATTAGGTAAGAACACACACACACACACACACAGGTGAATGAAGCTGTGCAAAGCTACAAAAATGATGTGGAAACCACGTATGCTGAAATGGTGAAAGTAAAGAAAGACTTAGAAACAAGGGTGGAGGAAAAAAGCATTAAGAAGGAAGTGAAAAGAATAATCCAAAACAATTCAAAGTTAGTCAGCGATTCAGTAGATATAAACAAATCTATAGTAATCACTGGTATAGAAGAGGAAGATCTAAAAAACAAGATCACAAGAGACAAAAAGGAGATGGCAAATGTAATGAGCTTACTGAAGGAAGTATCAGAGGAAATCTGTAGTAAAGACATAGAGGAACACAAAAGGTTAGGGAAATATGAGAAAAGCAAGACAAGACCTCTAAAGGTGACTTTTCAGAGTGTAAACACTGTGGAAGAGATACTAAAAAACGCAAAGAATCTTATGGAAAAAGAGGAGTTCAAAAATGTATGGATAAAAAGATGCCTAACACAAGAGGAACTGGAATTACTGAAAGAGAAAAGGGAGGAAGCAAAAACAAAAAATGAGGGAAGATCGGAAGAGGAGAAGAAGTTTTTTTTTACAAAGTAATAGGATTGCAGGTACGAAAGTGGTACACAAACAGGATGGAATAAAAAGTAGGAAGGTAGTAGAACCATGTCATGACAAGTATATAAACAAGAAGATAAAGTTGATGTACTCAAATGTGGATGGAATGGTATCTAAATTACTAGAGATGAATGATTATGTCAGAGAAAATGAACCACAAATAATATGCCTAACTGGAACAAAATTAACACCAAGGATATCCAATGACATACTAAACTTAGAGGAATACAATATATGGAGAAGAGACAGAAATTTAAAAAAGGGAGGAGGAATTATAATATTAACTAAGAAAAATCTAAAAGTCAATGAAATAAAACTAGATATACCCTCACAAGTAGAACTGATTGCAGTAGAGATCAACACATCTGAAGGTAAAGTAATTGTAGCCAATTTGTACATGCCACCCAGATCAAACACATGGGAAAGAGATGAATATGAGGACCTGGCAGAGAGTACAGTTCAGAGTTTAAGATCATTACTACATAAAATGGAAGAGAAATCAGAAAGAATTATACTAACTGGGGATTTCAATACAAATATAAATTGGAATACTCTAGATATAATTAGCCAAGAAAGCTGTTCGGACCAAAAGTTCCTGGATCTCGTACAAGAGTTCTTCCTAACGCAACATGTGAGGGAAACCACCAGAAAAAGAGGACTTGATGTACCTTCAGTGCTAGATCTAATATTTACTGGGCAAGAAAATGATATTGACAGTTTAATATATCACCCTCCACTTGGCAAAAGCGATCATGCAGTACTAAATTATAACTTCAGGATAGCATATGACATAGTAAACAGCAATGACAGTTACAAAAAGAGCCTAAACTATAAAAAGGGAAATTATCAAGACCTAAAGAAGTATTTCTTAGAAGTTGATTGGGAAAATGAGCTTAGAGGACACGATTTAAATGCTGTATATAAAAAATTCTGTGAATTTTATGAAATAGGAGTCCAGAAGTATATCCCACAGCACAAAGAAGCAGATAAGAAAATACAGAAATGGTTCAATACAGAATGTAAAAAATCAAAAGAAAGAAGAGATTTGTTGTGGAATAGATACAGAAGACATAATAGTGAAAGGGCGTATAATAATTACAAACAGGCAAGAAACGATTATACAAGAATAAGGAGGGAAGCCCAAAAACAGTTTGAGGAGGATATAATAAATAAAAGTAGTGATCAACTAAAGCTGTTTTACAGCTATATCAGAAGCAAAACCAAAGTAAAAGATATAATACAATCAATTACGGACGAGGGAATGACTTATACACAAGAGAAGGATATTTGTGAAGCACTAAATAAGAATTTCCAATTAGTTTTTACAGAAGAAAAAAATTTTGAGAGGGACTATGTGGAACATGCATGTCCACACATACTACCAGATATACAACTAGCAGAAAAAGTAATACAGGAGGAGTTAAGTAGATTAGACAGAGGAAAAGCAAGTGGTCCTGATGAAATTTCATGTTGGGTACTACGAGAATGTGCAAAGGAGTTAAGTAAACCATTATTTTTAATTTTCAAGAAATCCTTGAGTCAAGGTAAACTACCTGATATTTGGAAAAAAGCAAATATTGTCCCCTTATTCACGAAAGGAAATAGACAAAATCCACTCAGATACCGACCAGTATCACTGACCAGTGTTGTAAGCAAAGTATTAGAAAAGCTTATAAGAAAAGCTTGGGTAAGCCATCTAGAAGAACACAGTATGATAACAGAAAGACAGTTTGGTTTCAGAAAAGGAAAATCATGTGTTACTAATCTGCTGAGCTACTATGACAGAGTAACAAACACAATACAGGAAAGGGAAGGATGGATGAACAGTATCTATTTAAATTTCAAGAAAGCTTTTGACACAGTACCACACCAAAGACTTTTATGGAAACTGTACCATCAAGGAGGAATTCGAGGCAAACTGTTTTGTTGGATGCAAGACTTTCTCATAAAATGAGAAATGAGAACAGTACTAAGAGGAAACTACTCATCATGGAAAGAAGTGACTAGTGGAGTACCACAGGGTTCAGTGCTGGCACCAATCATGTTTTTAGTGTATATAAATGATATAAACAGTAACACTGGAAATGAGAGCTATCTGAATATGTTTGCAGATGATGCAAAAATACAAAGGAGAATTACTAACACAGTCTCTTGTAAAGAGCTACAAGAAGAATTAAATAAACTTCATGAATGGAGTAGTACATGGCAAATGGAATTCAATGTGGACAAGTGTCATATAATCAAGTTTGGTAAAAGTGGAAAAAGACCTGATTGGGATTACAAGTTAGGAAATAAAACCCTATACACATCAGAAAGAGAGAAAGACCTAGGTGTGATTATCAATAACAGACTATCTCCGGCTGACCACATCAGCGAGAAGGTACGGAACATGTATACACTGCTTGCAAATATGAGAATAGCATTCACATACATAAATGAAGACATGCTAAGAAGCATAATAACTTCATTCATTAGACCAACCCTGGAATATGCATCAGTAGTCTGGAGTCCTCATCTCAAAAAGCACATAGACAAGATTGAAAAAGTTCAAAGGGCCGCTACAAGATGGATACCAAGCTTAAGGGACCTAAGCTACGAAGAAAGACTAAATAAACTGAATCTACCAACACTACAGGAGCGAAGGAAAAGAGGTGACATGATAATGCTATATAAGTGCATATCAGGGAAGGAGAAAATAGACATAAATGATTACTTAACACATGGAGAAGCATCAGCAAGAGGACACTGCAAAAAACTGCATAAGATGAGAGGTGATTAAGACGTAAGGAAATTCAGTTTCCCAAACAGAGCAATTGACCACTGGAATGCACTACCGAATGAAATAGTGTGTGCCAAAATAATTCACAAATTTAAGGATATGTACGATAAATATGGTTTAAGACACGGGACAGTACGAGCTTGACTCATTCCTGTAAAGATACAGTTAGGTAAGAACAATTAGGTAAGAACACACACACACACACACACACACACACACACACATATAAGGGGTTATGCATGCAACAGTATATTCCATTTGTCTAATCCAGCCACATTACTACACCACCTTTCCATCACAGCTATGACCCGAAACCCATCTCCACCCATGCCCTTTCATAATCCAAATGGAAAAAAGAAAAAAAAAACTCCTTCAGATTCATGTCGTCATTTCCAGCAAGTGTCATGGAGAGAGAATGGAGACTGAGAGACTGTCTGGAAAAGTATACTGTATTCAACTGAGGTGGAGGGGGGAGAGGGAGGGGGATGACACAAAGTGAAATGGAGGGATGTAATGGAAAGGTATATGATTAAAGGTGTGAGTTGGAGAAAAGGCAGCGAGGTGCAGGAGGACGGGGTGACACGGAGTGGATTCGTTTGTAACCACCCCTTCTGGGATTAAGGCACCAGGCTATAAATAAGCACCATTCCTTCAACTAATCCAAATGATTAGTCATCCTCTGTGAGGAAGGGAGTGGGACAAATGCGAAAATCCGATTGAAGCCTCTCTCCTCGGTGCCATGACACCCCTACCATCAAATATTATTCCCATCTACAAATCTGTGTCACAAACCTGACTAATGACAAGCTTAAAGTATCCATGAAATGTGCACTTAACACTGAGCAAGCTACATCAAGAAAGAGCAGCATGGTTAAACAGAGGAATATCAACACACAAAATCTAAGTTCACACATACATCATTCATCAAAATTTTTTTTTAGATATACACTCCCGCGGGAACCCCCGCGGAGTCCCCCTCACCAGGACGGAGCAGCCACCCGATTGCCACCCCAGGAAGACACCACAGTGGGGCTTACACCGGGTCCAAGCCAGACAGGTCCCTGGACATCACTACCCTACGTCCCTCTTGTCTTCAACATGACCAACATCACCTCAGGAATGGGCAACTGCTTCTCGGCCAAGCTAGCCCTCGCCAGATCGGGGTGGGACTTGTGCTTGCACAGTCCCAAACAGCACCACGACATCAGCCACCGTCCATGTTGGGGAAGGATTGGCCACTGTCCATCCTTCTGTTGTTGGCCCGTGCAGCACCGCTGCAACCACACTTAGAACCAGCCCCGATGAGGCGGCCATCGTACGCCTCAGGTTGGACATGTCAGCCACCATCCGCATGTCGGCTGTTACACCAGAGGGAGGCGGAACCACAGTATAGGCCACCTTCCGTGCCGGAGAAGGGTCGGCTACCGTCCACCCTTCATCCACCTCCTCCTCCTGTGGGAGCAGCACTGCGACATTGGCCACCGTCCGTGTCGGGGAGGGGTCGGCCACTGTCCACCCTTCTGCTGCTGCCCTTGGGGACTGTGGAACCATGACATCAGCCACCGTCCGTGTCGGGGAAGGGTCAGCCACCGTCCGCCCTTCATCCACAGTCTCTAGGGCTTCCTCGTTGGAGGGAGTCCCTGGCACAGCCCACCCTCCACCCAGAGGCTGCACCGGACATTCCCCCCACTCTCTCTCCAGGTGCAGTTTCCAGGAGGAGCTGCCGTCTGAGAAGTGGTGGCAGGGCCCAGTTGCTGAGGAGGGGATTCATGCCCTACGGACCGCCCCTGGTCAATGCCCAGAGCTGACGGATGCCACCCAGAGGGGACGCCGCAGTCAACCCCTGACAGCACCCCAGTCCCATGGCGACCGCAGTCCCCAGCCTCCCAGGGATGCCCCTCAGACCCCAGGGCGGGACCTCCCTGGCTCCGCCTGATACCAGCCCTCCGCCCAAAGCAGAAGGCGTCAGGAACGACTCCTGGCCGTATTTGGCCCGTCTCGAGGGCCACTCACCAGGTTGAGGCTCTGCCAGGAGGAAGCCTCCCTGTACCCTCCGACCAGGACCGCACCCGGGCGTCAATGCCCCTGGTAGTGTTTCCATGCCTCCTATGCGAGGGCACGCCCAGGGGCCGCCCCACTACTCCCGGGCACCACCTCAACTAAGACCCAGATTTCAGCAGCCCAAGAATTTCTCTAGTGACATCTAATTCCATCCAGGAAATATAGACTGACCATACCCATGTAAAGTATTACAACCCAGAACAGTGATAGAGTGAGAGTTAATAATGACTGTGCCTACAAACTAAATATCTATCATACAGTGCAAATGACCTAAGTTCAGAGACTGAGAATAATATGCGAGGATTGTAAGGAAAAGGACTCTATGGACTCTATCCCTGAAACCTGTGTATTGTTGGTTATTGTAACTGACCGATGGCGATTTCATTGTATGTGTAGTGTACTGTAAATACTGTCACTAATAAGCCTGTTCCCGTCCACATGCCGTGTATTGTGTACCATTGTCTGTATATTGTAAGAAGGTTGAATTGAGGCAATGCATGTGTTAAGGTAGCCTGACGAGTTTTTATGCCCTGTTCCTCTGTTAAGGTGTTTTAGTTTCAGTCTAGAAAGAGGACCCCGCTCAGTAGCTGGTGTCTTTGGGACGAGAAGTCGACCTAAAAACATCCAGCATAACACTGGTGGCCAGCGGTGGTTCTGGACCTGATCAAGACACAGGAGGAGCAAAACAGGGAACTTTAGCACAATGGTGGCCAAACTTCACATCCAATTGCCAAAATTCGATCCTGAGCAATATGACATTGATGTATACCTGGCTATGGTCAAACCCATATTGGACACTGGCTTTGAGAATGACGGAGAGAAAATTGCTGTCACGCTGCCACACCTGGGCAAAGCAGTAGCCAGTATAGTTGCTAAAATTGTCCCTGAGTTAAAATGGGAACAGTTCGCACAAACAGTGAAATAGGCAGTTACGCCATCACTGGGCAAAGTTGTCGCCCTGTCATAACTAGACGCCCTCATATACGATGGTAACCTGGACGACACATTAGTCCAGGCTAGGCGGCTCGTCATCGCCACGTACCCCAAGACCGACACAGCTGCCCAGAAACAGCATATATTCAACACACTCCTGAGCGTACTCCCAAGCACTAAGGAAGCATTTTACTATACATGACCCTTCGGGAGATTTGGACCAAGATATGCAGCTTGTGTGAAGCCTCCTCGCCGCTTGCCCCACCCCCCAGCTGATCAGTGCTGTCAGCTAATTTCCAACCTACGGGACAGCTCCACAAAAGCAGCGAGCACCTGCACCTCAGCTCAATCATGAACCCACACCATTTGTACCCGTACGGGCACACCCTCCCAAGAAACGCCCCAACCCCTAGGAGAACTCAAACTTAATATCAATAAATCCTTGGGAGTTCACCGCCTGCAACCGTAGCTGCCCCCTTCATGATATACGGGAACAGTTGAAGGCTGCATGTTGCAGGGCAACTACGCAAGGATGCCAAAATGTTTCGTCCCTAGAATGAAGAGAGAACCTGTATTTTTTTCAGAGGAAAAATCATCAGAGAAGACGACAGGCCAGAGGAGGATGCTCCACCCACCCCCTATGCGGATCCAGGAGAAATGGAGCATGAAGAGGAGCATACTGCACAGCAAATGGATTTTTAAGTCTGCCCCCGCACCTCCCCACAGTGGCGGGGGGCATCTTGCAGAAATATCGCCCCCCAGTCTACAATAAGATGAGACTGAACGGGGTCAAGGCAAGACTATCATTTGACACGGGAGCAGCCAGATCTTGCCTCTATACTCCTACTCCCGCCACACCTCCACCTTCGGCCCACTTCTCCCCACCTCAGCCCACCTCGTAGATGTGGAGGATGGCGCCCTGCCCATACATGGGGAGACTTGGGCCCGACGGACCGATACCCACCAGGAAGTCTCCACCAAGCTCCGATTCATCGTATTTGACTCCACCTGCCACGCCTATGACTGATACCTGGGGCTGGATCTCGTGCAAAAACTGCACACTACGATCGACTGTCACAAGCAGCACCTACAGTTTCAAAGAGATCCAGCCCACTCCACTCTGCTCCTCTACACCTGCACACCATTCCCCCTCCCCCAGTCCTCCTCCTCTGACCCCCTCTCACTCGCCCACTTTACACCTGCACCCCACACCCCCCTCTCCCCTCACTCTCCCAGCCCCCCACCCTTCCTCGCCCTCCTTCCCAGCCCTCTCCCCACCCTACCTTTCCCGCAACCATTGCTACCTCCCTAACCATACCCCCCCAGACACGAGGCTTGGCTACAACTGAACAGACCCAGCAGCACCTCCGCCCTGTTCTGCCCCAACCTATTGCTGCGGACTCTCTTCTCCTGCTTACTAACTCTCTCCGTCCTCCCCCCTCACCACCAGGTGGAATGGATCGCTAACCTCGCCACCACCCCCTCACCCTACCCAGAGGATTAATAGTGGGAGACATGGAGGAAGCCGAGCCTGGAGCCCTCCCCCTCCTCCACCACCTTACCTTCCCTACCTGGACACCTCTCTCCTCACCAAGCTAACACCCTTCAACAACTTCTCCTGGACTTTCAAGACCTATTCTTGTCAAACCCAGCAGACCTTGGGCACACTATATACCTTAGCCACGAGATCCTCACCATGGGACCCCCCATCTGACAACCCTCACGGCAGAAAAACCCCAAGCAGTGAGCAGAGGAAGACCGGCAGGTCCAGGACATGCTAGATGCCGGCATTATCTCCCCCTCCACCAGCCCGTGGTCTTCGCCTGCTGTACCTGTTAAGAAAAAGGGTGGCTCCATGCAGTTCTGTGTAGATTACTGGAAACTCAACGATGTGGCTATGAAGGATGCCACGTCCTTACCCAGAATAGACGATTCCCTTAACTCCCTCCACGGATCTTCATGGTTCTCCACCCTGGAGCTCCAGTTGGGGTACTGGCAAGTCCCTGTCCATCCCGAAGACAGATGAAAAAATGGCTTTTTCGACCAGCAATGGCAAACATTATGAGTTCATTGTCCTCCCTTTCAGACTGTCCAATGTCCTGGTCACATTCTCCCACTTGGAGTCAGTCCTCAGCGGCCTGACCTGGGAGACCTGCCTAGCATATTTAGATGATGTTATCGTGTGCAGCTGCACCTGGGCCGACCACCTCCAGCATCTTAGACTAGTCTTCGTACGTATACATCAAACAGGACTCAAAGTCAAGTTGTCGAAATGCTTGCTGGCCAAAAGATCCATGTCATTTCTGGGGTACATAATATCTGCCGAGGGAATTTCCCTCGACCCAGATAAGCTACGTGCCGTCGCGGGCCTACCTTTACCCAAGGATGTCCACAACGTGCGTGCCTTCCTTGGCCTGACCTCCTATTATTGGCATTTCGTGAAGGGTTTTGCCGACATCACTAAACCCCTCCACGAGCTAACCAAGAAGGGTGAACCATTCATCTGGACCGAGGCCTGTATAGCCATCTTCAACATCCTGAAAAACAGACTGATCACCGCCCTCATCGTCACCTTCCCAGACTACACCCTACCTTATGCCTGTACACTGATGTGTCCCTGGCTGCCATTGGTGCCGTACTGGCTCAGTACAAGACAGGTGAGAACACATCATCACCTGTTCCAGCCGTTCCCTTAACCAAGCTGAGAGAAACTACGTGGCAACCAAACGTGAGTGCCTAGACATCATCTGGGCCCTAGACCACCTCCGGGCATACATATCAGGCACCCACGTGACCATCACCACCAGTCATCAGTCCCTTCAGTGGTTACATCAGTCCAACACCAATAACGGCCAGTTCATCAGGTGGCGGGAAGCACTGGAAGATTTCGATTTCGAGATCGCCTACCGCCCTGGAAAATTACATACTAATGCCGACACCCTATCGCAACTCCCGATTAACTCCATCCATGCCATCCCCGACCTCCTACAGCCGTGGCAGACTAAGTAACGACCTTCCTGGATGCCACCATCGATCTTCAGGCAGCTATACCAACACGGCAGCCACCTTTTCACCTAAGATGGCCTCATAATACTGGACCCCAATGCCACCCATGATGCCATGACCTACCTCCACTCTCACAACGGCATTCACCTTGGCACGAAGAAGCTCTTGCAGGCCTTTAATAACATTTATTGGACCTCTGGGCCCTCTACGGTTGCCAAGATAGTCATCCAAGCCTGCCGGGCCTTCTCATTAGGGAAGGACATCACTCTTATGCCGGGGCAAGCAGGGAAGATCACCATCCACAAGCCCTGGCAACTGTTGTCTGTCGACGTAGTCAGACCATTACCACCAAAAGCTGGCTACAAATACATCATAACCTTCGCTGATGTCTATTCAAAATTTCTCATTGTCTGCCCTGCGAAGGAGCACCACGCCATGTCTGTGGCAGACACCCTACTTCGCCACGTCTTCCCCTACTTTAAGATTCCCCAGGCCATACATTCCGACAACTCCCCCAAATTCACTAGCAAGGTCTGGGCCAAACTAGCTGCCCTGTTCGGCTACCAAATCTCCCTCTCCTCCCCATATGGCCCCAGGGGAGTGGAGTATGTGAAAGGAGTCATCGCACCCTACTCAACCAGATACGGGCGCGAATACTAGAAACGGGGAAGGAAGACAGGCCGGCGCGTATTAAAGTAATACAGTGGGGCATGAACACCTGCCCGAGAGATGACGGGGCCACACCACACGAACGAGTATTCGGTGAAGTGCCCCTCCTCCTGCCCCTACAACATCACCTCCAGCCCCCTTCCCCACCCCCTATGGCCAACCCCCTTCATCATCTGAAGAGGCACCTGTACCACCTGCAGCAGCAACAAGACCTTCAGCCAGACACCCTGCCACCCAACCCCTACAAACCGGGAGATTCGGTAGCAGTGGCACACCAGCCAGTTCCTGACAAAGTCTCTTCCCAGTTCGAAGGGGACTACATCATCATCAAAGTTCCCAACTCTTACGAAGTCATTGTGAAGCACCACGGCGAACCCGGTACATACCGCAATTGGCATGTACGCCCATTCCATCCAAGACCCACACACATCCCTCCACACTTAGCACCCTCTCCTTCCTGCCTACCCACGACGCCTTCTCCCTCTTCTCAGAAACCGACCCCTGACTCATACCACTACCATTTCACACCCTCCTCTGCCTCTTCCTTCTCCACCCCCTTCCCCGTCTCCCCCTCACCTGATCCCTCTCCAACCTCCCCTGACCAAAATGACTCGATGACGACCCCACTCAACCCCTCACTTCCTCTCACCTGACCCCTACCACCCAGCACACCATAAGATACCACACCACTTAATCACATCCCCGCCAACACACCTCCCCATCTACATGTTGCGCCAGCAGCAGCACCTGGTTGCCCCGCACTGCACCTCAGCACGGTGTCCCGCGCTCCCGCCATCCCCGCACAATCCACTTCCCCCCCACCCCCAATACTATGCCCACATGTAACACCATCCCCTCCCCCTAACTTCTCTCATGTGCCCTCGTGCCCCCACCACATTCCCCACGTTCACTCCTACACCCGCCGCCACCTCCTCCCCTCCACCATGACATGCCACCCCGCGAAATCACAGCTCACAACCACCATGCGGCTTCACCACTTCACCCCCCACCCCAGTCCTTACCACCACCACCACTCGATCTGGGCAAACCTCACGCCCACCACACAGGTATGCCCCAACACCCTCACCTACCCCCCCAACATCACCCCAGTCACCACCAACCACTCCCAACACCCCCAACATAACCCCTACCACCCTCCACCTACACCAAGCTTAGTGGAAATTACCACTCACCAAAGGCCCCAGGGAAAAACGCCGTCTCCCCACCAAGCTTCCTCATAAAACCCCGGCCTCCTCACCTCTCGCCAGCATTCAGCCAGAGGACCCACGCCACTCAACACCACCAGCAATGAGGATGCGCCGTATCATCTGGCAGCCCCCACAAGGGCCTTACCAGAGATTCCGAGGGACATCCCATCTATTCCGATGCCTCTGCCACACCCCACACACCTCCACCCTACACATCATTTAAGCACCACACCAAGAAACAAACCCATTCATACAACACTGGGACACTCTCCTAAGCCACATCACACTGACACACTGCACCCCCACCTCAGTCACATACCACTTCAGTTACGGGGATACGACTTCTCCCCCGTCGAAGATGGTGAGATACACACTTGTGGGGTAACCCCCGCAGAGTCCCCCTCACCAGGACGGAGTCACCACCCAACCCCCACCCCAGGAAGACACCACAGTGGGGTATACACTAGGTCCCTAGCCAGACAGGACTCGGAACTTCACTACCCTATGCCCCTCTTGTCCTCAATACGACCAACATCACCACCGCAGGAATGGTCAACTAATTCTCGGCTGAGCAAGCCCTCGCCAGGATCAGGATGGGACTTGTGCTTGCACAGTCTCAAACAGCACTGCAGCATTGGCCACTGGCCGTGTCGGGGAACAATCAGCCACCATCCGTCCTTCTGCTGTTGCCCCCTGCAGCACTGCTGCAACCACACATGGAACCAGCCCTGCAGAGGCAGCCATCATATACCCCGGGTTAAACGTGTCAGCCACCATCTGCACGTTGGCTGGTACACCAGAGGGAGACGGAACCATGGTATCGGCCACCATCCATGCCAGGGAAGGGTCATCCACAGTCCGCCCTTCATCCACCTTCTCCTCCTGTGGGAACAGCACCACGACATCGGCCATCGTCTGTGTCAGGGAAGGGTCGGCCACCGTTCACCCTTCTGCTGCTGCCCTTGGGGACTGCGAAACCACAACATCGGCCACCGTCTGTGTCATGGAAGGGTCGGCCACCATTCGCCCTTCATCCACAGGCTCTAGGGCTTCCCCATTGGAGGGAGTCCCTGGCGAGGCCCACCCTCCACCCAGAGGCTGCGTGGGACATTCCCCCCACTCTCTCTCCAGGTGCAGTTTCCAGGAGGAGCTGCCATTTGAGGAGTGGTGGCAGGACACAACTGCTGAGGAGGGGATTCATGTCCTACGAATCGCCCCTGGTCAATGCCCGGAGCTGACGAACGCCACCCAGAGGGGACGCCGCAGTCAGCCCTTGACAGCACCCCAGTCCCATGGCGACCACAGTTCCCAGCCTCCCAGGGATGCCCCTTGGACCCCAGGGCGGGACTTCCCGGCTCTGCCCAACACCAGCCCTCAGCCCAGAGCAGAAGGCATCAGGAACGACTCCTGGCCCTATTTGGCCCCAGTCCCAAGGACCACTCACCAGGTCGAGGCTCCGCCAGGAGGGAGCCTCCCTGTACTCCCGACCAGGATCGTGCCCGGGCCTTAATGCCCCTGGGAGTGGTTCCTTGTCTCCTACATGAGGGCATGCCCCAGGGATGCCTCACTACACCCGGGCACCACCTCAACTAAGACCCAGGTTTCAGCAGCCCAAGAATTTCTCTAGTGACATCTAATACCATCCTGGGAAACACAGACTGACCATGTAAAGTATTACAACCCTGAACAGTGATACAGTGAGAGTTAATAGTGACCATGCCTACAAACAAAATATCCTATCATACAATGCAAATGACCTAAGTTCAGAGACTGATAACAATATGTGAGGACTGTAAGGAAAAAGACTCTATGGATACTATCCCTGAAACCTGGGTATTGTTGATTATTGTAACTGACTGATGGTGATCTCATTTTATGTGTAATGTAGTGTAAATACTGTCACTAATAAGCTTGTTCCCGTCCACATGCCCTGTATTGTATACTATTGTATGTGTTATTCTAGGTGTTTAAGGCTCAGCTTCCCATCCCTTGAACACCTAGTGTGCAGCTGGGTTCTCTTTCTAGACAAATAAGAGAGAGGCAGGACACAAACACTCAAGGCAACAACCTTACACGTGTATTGACAAATTCTATATGTGGAACAGGTAGATGTCACAAAACCAGGAATCTGAGCAATTATAAGACATATGCAAAGATCATGGGTAGTAGCATCACGCAGGATACTATTTGGACAATAGTTCAGGGCAGTAGGTGAATAGCACAATGAATAATATTTAAGGTCTTTTGGGCAGGGGAATAGGTGATTAGGATGGGCAACTTATTCACAGGTCCTATAGCACAAAGGAATCACACTATGAGGGCCGAGACTAATGTCTGCTGAAATCACTGCACCCTTGTTGGGTCTTATTTCCCTCACTATTTCACTATCTGCCCCAAACCACGACTTTCACATATGTATCTCGGACTTAGATTCTCTCAGATCATATAACACAATGCCTGATGTTCAGGTCACTATTACACTGTCACTGCACTTTCACTGTCACTCACTGTCGGTGGGGTGGCGGCGTGGTTAGGGGGCAGCAGGAGAACTCACAGCCCGACTGCTGATGGGGGCTGGGTCCCGCCAGTGGACTCTGTACCCAGCAGCCACGGGATCACTTGTAGGGGCATCCTCTCATGACCGGGGCTGTGGACGGCAAAGGGCCTTGCACTGTCGGGGCTGTGAACTGGAGTGCGGCCCTCAGGGCTGGGGCCGAAGAGCCTTCTGATGTGCTCACTTAGGCGCCTAACGGAGGACGAGGGTCGTCTGCATCTGGGTAGGGAGAGGCCTCGCCCAGGGGTCCTGGGGGCGGCCTTGGGGGCCCGGCAGCTGCGGTCTCCTGCCATTGGGGATGCTGTCAGGGGTGAGCTGAGGTGTCGGCCTTCATCAGAGTCCGTCACGTAGGGTCCCTCTGGAGCCGGCTGGGTGGAAAACAACCCTGGGGATAGCACAGGGCCTCTCCACAGGTCCTCAGGGATGAGGCGATCCTCCTGCAGGTTGCCTCTCTGGTGGTGGACAATAGAGTTGTCTGCGCTTCCGCCTGTTGTCAGGTCTGATGGCAGAGGACCTCCTCGTGGCAGAGTCACAGCAGGCGAGGGGCTTTGGTGCTCCTCCCCGGCATGGCTACCGGCTGTCGCTGGGTTCCCACGGGCAACGAAACGAGGGCAGCTATGCTGTCCCTTCGTCGTAGGCACTGCTACCTGCTGTCGCCTGGGCCTGACTCCCTGATGGGGAAGCAGGCGAAGTGTGGCTACCAGCTGTCACTTGCCTGCCAGCACGGCTAGCAGCCGTTGCCTTGTCCCCATATCAAGAACAACATGCTGACAAAGAATGGCTACGGGGCATCTCCTGCCGATGGGAGAGGCTACCGGCTGTCACTTGCCTGTCGGCGCAGCTGCCAGCCATCGCCTTGTCCCCATATCCTGAATGACTTGCCGACAAGGAGCGGCTACAGGCCATCTCCTGCCGACAGGCGCGGCTACCGGCCGTCGCCTGTGTCCTGTTCTCGGAGGCAACTACAGGAGAAAAGGGGACATGCCCTTCTCTCCCCATTGTGGATACTGGCCGTCGCTGGTTCCTACTGGAGGATATAGCAGCATCTGACGGGGGAGTGGCTACCAGCTATCTCCTGAAATGTGGCCCGGCTACAGGCCGTGGCCTTTTAACCCTTTAACCGCGGGCATTGTTTTGATCCGACTGGCCCCCCCCCCCACGGGGGTTCCAGCCAAAATGTAAACAAACTTTAAACCTTTATAACTCTGCACAGAATAAATCTAGAGCAAAAAATAAGGTACCATTAGAAAGTACTAACCTTCGGCTTTGCAATGATTTAGGTTTCATGATTTCGTTGACTATCACTGGATGGGCAGTGCCATTAGAAGTGAGCGATCTAAAATCACTATTTTTCGCTCACACACCATTACCAAATGCCAACCTCATTCTGATAATAATACTATAAACATATATGAATACTGCACATACGATAAACACCCATTTTGTGTTCACTGAGGCAGGTAAAAGGCACTGTAATTGCCTGCACTATAATTGCCTGCACTTCACTGCCACATCAGCACTGTTGTCACTCACACAGCTGGACAGATACTGATGCGTGTTTGGTCAGGGGTGGGGTGGGGGACCCGGGGGGTGGGAGGAGGGAGGTGGGGGTCGGCTGGAGTGAAAGAACTTAATAGCTACTCTCCCTTGAAACAATTGACGCGCAGAAAAACGCGTGGTATTCAAAATATTCACAAACATTCCAGAATGACACCTGCGGTTTGGTCCAGTTTTTGCAATGTCATTCTGGAATGACACCCACGGTTAAGGGGTTAAGGGCGCAGCTACCAGCCATCATCTGAGCCCTGCTACAGGCCATGGCTCTTAGGAGGAGCGGCTACAGGCTGTCTCCTGAACTTCAGAGCGCCTACAGGCTGTCTGTTGCTGGGCTTCAGCGTGGCTACAGGCCGTCTCTAAATACGCGTGGCTACCGGCCATCGCTGGGATGCTGCGAGGAGCTGTAGAGTCAGCTCCACGCCAATCCTGTCAAGGTTCAGCTCGCCTGTAAGGTAGTCTCTGTTTCCTGCTATGGTGGCAGCGGGCGAGTTCCAGGCCATAGGGGCATGCTGCCTGGGCAGACTTATGTCCCTGTCACCTGGGGTCGGATCATGCTCTGTCTGCCCCTCCGTAGGCTCCTCTTCGGGGTGTTGTGCTGCCCTCAGTCACTATTCCCGGCATTTTACCACCATTGTTGGGGAAAAAGTCATGTCCCTGTGACAGGAGGTGATAGACTTTGGTGTTGTCGGCATGGCGCACGGGTTGGAGATGTTGGAGGTGGGCATTCCATGCTGTGGTGGCTGGGTTTTTGTCCATTTGGGTGTCGCAGGTGATGAAGAGAGTGGACGGGTCGGTGTTGGTGCGGAGCAGTCGCAGGAGGTGGAGAGGGCCACGAACGCAATGTTTGTGTCTGTAGGGCGGCGCCCATGTGGCCCGTCGGATTCTCACATCGATAGGTCTTATCTGCTGTAGACAGCTGTGCTGAATGCTGGAGATCGCCGGGGAGCATGAGGTTTTATGACGGGGCAATGCGACGTGGTGTCTCTGGGGAGTGGTGGTGGCTGGGATTCGTTCTTGATGTAACATGAGTGTGATGGGGCTCATGTTAGGAGAGAGAGTGTGGTTTGGCGGTGAGATGGGTGGTGTAGGGGTGGAGGCGTATCATGCAGGTGGGGGTGAAAGGCAGCCGGAGCGTGTGATGGTGGTTTTTAGGGCGGGTGTGGGTTGTGAGTTGGGTGCATGTGGACAGTGTGGTGGAGTTGAGGGTGGTGGGGAGGTTGGCGGGGTGCGTGGGGGTGGAGGTGTGGCAGCGAGCCGGGAGTGGTGATGCACGGTGGGTGGGTTGAACTGTTGGCAGGTGAAGGAGAGGCTTGGGCATGGGCAGTATATGTGGTGATGTGCATGGGGGATGGGGAGGCAGGTTGGGTGCGTTGGGGTGGAGGGGTGGTGATGGGGCTGGGGGTGGTGATCGGTGGTGGGTGGGGTAGGGGTTGGGCTGGCAGCATTGCATTCACAAGCCAGAAGTTGCATTCAATGCATCTCTGTTGAAAAATGTCTCTTCAGCTTTGCGCTTGTACTAATGGATGAAGCGATAGTCTGAAGGTTTGACTCTGATAACACTTTTAAGGTCTGGCTTCCCGTCCCATAAATGCCTAGTGTGTAGCGGGGCTGTATTTCTAGACCAGAGCTTAGACAAATAGGAGAGAGGTAGGACACAAAAACTCAAGGCAACAACCTTACACATGTATTACTAAGTTGGACAGGGGAACGAACAGATGTCACTGATACAGATACACTGGACAGTTATAACTCTTATGTCTAGATATGGGTTATCAGTATCACGCAGGATACTGCTCAGATCAAATAGCAGTTGAGGCAGAGTATTATTAATTACAGGAAGTCTGGGTTTTCTATATTCGTGGAGTCGCTAATATTGTTCCATGTTGGTGAGGGTTTCTTTGGCACTGGGGTCTGGATATGGTCTTAGTATTAGGTGGTATTTTCTGGTGGTAGCATACTCACTCTGATAGACCTGACTCTCACTGGGTGGCCGTATTTGCAGTTGCACTGTCACTGTTACTCACTCCACCACTTTGGTATTACAACTGACTTCCACTAGAGAGTTAGTTCACTGTTCTGCCTCTATGTTACTAGGTCACAGACACTGTATTATCACTGTCATTCCTTTCGGATCCAGGTGTCGAGGCAGTCAGGTAAAAGGGGCGGTGGAGGCATCACAGCTCCACTACTGACGGGGCTGGATTCTGCCGGGGGCCTCTACATCCCGAGGTAACGGGATCACGCACAGGGGCGTCCTTTCTCGTCCAGGGCTGTGGGTGGCGAAGGGCCCCGCTCTTTCAGGGCTGGGGGCGGGAGTACGGCCCTCAAGGCCTGGGCTGAATAACTGCCTGAACCTTTCACTCAGGTGCCTGATGGAGGGAGAATATCTCCGGCATCGGGGTGCAGGGAGTTCCTGCCCGGGAGTCCTGGGGGTGGTCTGGGGTTCCCGAGGGCTGTGGTCCCCAGTGCTTGGCGTTGTCGTTAGGAAGGGGCTGCAGTACTGGTCTGCGTCAGGGTCTGTCAGGTGGGTCTCCTCCAGAGCTGGTTGCAGGGAGCAGTGGCTGGGGGAGACCATGGGGCCTCTCCAGTACTCTTCTAGGCCAGGGACTCCCTCTGGGTCGTGGGGTGGAGAACAGGCGTCAGCTTCTGACGGAGAAGTGGCTACAGGCCATCTCCTGCCATAGGGCCCGGCCACTGGCCATGGCCTTCTAGGGACACGGCTACTGGCCATTGCCAAGGCCTGGCTACTGGCCATGGCCTGGGGGAGGGAGCAGCTACCAGCAGACTTAAAGGCACCTTCAGAGCGGCTACAGGCCGTCTCCTTCAGGAGGGTTGAGCGGCTACAGGCCGTCTCAAGAAGAACACTTTCGGAGCAGCTACAGGCTGTCTCCTGACAAAGGCGGGAGCCGCTACAGGCCGTCTCCTGATTGCCCTCAGAGCGGCTACAGGCCATCTCCTTCAGGAGGGTTGAGCAGCTACAGGCCGTCTCCTGATGAAGGCAGGAGTGGCTACAGGCCGTCTCCTTAATTTCCTCAGAGCGGCTACAGGCCGTCTCCTTCAGGAGGGTTGAGCAGCTACAGGCTGTCTCGAGGAAGACACCTTCAGTGTGGCTACAGGCTGTCTCCTGACGAAGGTGGGGGCGGCTACAGGCTGTCTCTTTATTTCCCTCAGAGTGGCTACAGGCCGTTTCCTGAAGGAGGGTTGAGTGGCTACAGGCCGTCTCAGGGGTGCTGGCAGGAGCTGGAGAAACAGCTCCACCCCGAAGCTGGTTGGGGAAGGCTCGCCTGGAAGGTAGTCTGGTATTCCTGCTATGGTGGAGGCAGGCGAGCTCCGGGTCATAGGGTCATGCGACCCGGGTGGACTTATGCCGGTGTCACTCCGAGTCCCATTGCGCTGTCATTGCTCCTCTATGGGCTCCTTGTGGGGGTGTTGGGGTGCCTCCTGTTGCACATACTGCATTTTACCACCGTCTGCTGGGAAAAAGTTACGTCCCCGTGACTGGAGGTGGTAAACTTTGGTGTCATAGTGGTGTAGACTGGCTAAAGGCGTTGGAGGAGGGCGTGCCAGGCTGTGGTGGCAGAGTTTTCATCTTGTTGTTCATCACAGGCGAGGAAGAGGGTGGTTGAGTCGGAGGAGGAGCGGAGGAGTTGTAGGAGGTGGTGAGGTCCTCGGACTCGTTGTTTCTGTCCAAGGGACGGCACCCATACAGCCCGTCGAGTCTTCATGGCACTGGTAGTTGTCCTTGGTGCAGGAAGATGTTGAATGCTGGAGATGGGTGGTGAATGTGGGGTTTTATGCCAGGCTAATGCAGTGTGGAGTCTCTAGGGGGTGTAGGTGACCAGGATTTGTGCTTGGTGTATCGTGAGTGTGAGATGGTTTACGGCAGGGGTAGGGGTGTGATTTTGCGGCGAGGTGGGTGGGGTGGGAGAGTCGGTGTATTGGGTGGGTGGGTGGGAGAGGCGCCCGGAGCGTGTAATGGTTGTTTTGGGGGTGGGTATGGATGGTGATGTGGGTGTGCAGGGTTGGCGTGTGTGTGAGGTGTGTGGGGCACGCGAGGGCAGCCGTGGGGTGGCAGGGGTTTGGACGGCACGGTGTGGGGAGCAGTGTGCGGGGTGAGTGGGTGTTGGTGTCGTGGGGTGCATGCGGGCAGCGGGCTGGGAAATGCGGGGGCGGTGATGGGCGGCGGCTGGGACGGGGGTGTGGTGGGCATAGGGGGTGTGGGGGTGTGAGCGGGACATGAGGGGCTGGGCGTGGGAGAGGAGGTGGTGGGTAGTGAGGAGGTCGGGGAGCGACGGGGTGTTCGTGGTGTCGGTGGGTTGTCAGGTGAGGTGTGATGCGGCAAGGGAGGGGGAGGGAGAGAGAGAGGGGGAGGAGGAGATGTAGCAGTCGTAGGTGGTAGGGGGTGATGGTGCGGGGGTAGAGGGTGGGACGGAGCATGGGGTCAGGGCGGTGAGGGCAGGAGTGCGAAAGGGGCACACATGCCAGTTTTGGAGGGTGCGGGAGTGCCGTGATACTCAATGGTTACCTGATAGGGGTTAGTGATGCGGATGACGGTGTGGGGTCCCGTGAAGCATGGCACGAGCTTTTGGAGTGTGAGGAGCTGCGCTATCATAACCGTGTCACTTGGCTTCTAGGGGTTGGAGGTGATGTCGGGGCTGAGGTCCAGGTTGTTTTGGAGGTGAGTCAGGTGGCATTTGAGGTGGTGTAATGGGTCTGTTGTGGGGGTTGAGGTGGGGGGTTGCAAATGCTGCCGAAGCGGCAGGAGAAGGGGTGTTTCCCCAAACACTCACTCATATGGTGAAATTCCATCCTCTCGGGGGCAGGAGTTGTTGCCCCATTGCACAATTTTTACATGGGCGGACCAGTCGTCATTTTTGATAGCTTCTATCCAGATGCAGAGCTGATTCATCAGTGTGCGATGGCTGCGCTCGCATACGGCATTTCCTTGGAGCCAGTAAGGGGATGAGTGGGAGACATTATAACCAAAGATATGGGCCAGCTCCTCCCAGATCTTCCTGGTGAACTCTGGTGCATTATCTGAGTGGATCGCTTGCGGGATGCCAAAGTAGGGGAATACGTGTTGAATGAGGGCGTTGGCCACTGCGACAGTGTGGTGTTCCTTTGCTGGGCAGGCCACGATGAATTTGGAATACGTGTCGACGAAAGTGATCATGTACCTACAGCCCGATTTTGGAGGTAAGGGTCCCACTACGTCGATCGCCAACAGCTGCCAAGGCTTGTGGGTGGTGATATGGCCCGATGGACCTGCAGTACAGGTGATGTCTTTACCGAGGGCACACATGCACCAGGTTTGGATAATTTCCTTGGCAAGGGCAGAAGGATTTGGGGTCCAGTAGGTGTCATTGAAGACCTGCAGTAGTTTTTTTGTTCCCAGGTGAATGCTGTTGTGGGTGTGCAGGTGTCGTAGGGCATCAAGAGCAGTGCCAGGGGCTAGGAGGATATGCCCTGACAGGGTAAGTAGGTGGTCGCCCTGGCGATACAGTTTCTTGAAAAGGTGTTAGGGAATCCAGGGGGGTTGGTCTTTGTGATCCCACTGCTGGAGGAGGTCTAGCTCCGGCTGGGCGGCATGGATGGGGAGCCGAGAGAGGGAGTCCGCGTTGGTATGAAGTTTACCGGGGCGGTACGAGATTTCATAGTTGAATTCCTCCAGGGTTTCGCGCCATCGTATGAGCTGGGCATTGTGGGTGTCAGACTGCCGCAACCACTGGAGGGACTGGTGATCCATGATGATGGTGACTTGGACCCCAGAGAGGTATGACCAGAAGTGCTCAAGTGCTCAGGTGATGCCTAGGCACTCTCTTTTGGTGGCGGCATAATTCTTCTCCGTCTGATTTAGGGTACGGCTGGTGCTGGCGATGATGTGCTCACGGCCCTCTTGGACTTGCACTAGCACAGCGCCGATGGCAATTAGGGAGACGTCTATATAGAGGCGGAATGGGAGGGTATAGTCGGGAAAGGCCACGAAAGGAGGGGAAAAAAGCTTATCCTTAGGCCCCAGTCACACTGCAGGTATGACTTATCACAAACCACCCATGACCTGCAAGTCGTGGGTGGTTTTGGTGAAGTTTACAACCGGTCTTCATATGTCTCAGTCTAGCCGCAGGCCACCATGGAGACCAAAAAATGGTCACGAGGTTTTTTGTGCTGCACGAAAAACCTGCCCACGACCACTGATGTTGTGGCATGGAAGCTGCCCGGTGGGCTGCTGGACTGTGTCCAGCCGGCTTACAGACTGCATCTGGTTGGCGACACCTATTTTTAAGCAGTGGTTGCCATCCAGACGCAGGCCGGTCGCTGCCCGCTCTGTGCGGTGGCCGTCCGCACTCCGTCAAGGTGACGACTGGCCTGTGGTGGCCTCCGTCCACAAGCCTCCTGTCTGGAGTGGTGGTTGAAGTCCGGCAGCCGTTCAGCCGGCGATTGGTTGAGTGACAGGTGGTGGGCTGGACCGAGACTAACCGCCAGCCAATCCGTGGCTGGTGTCAGTCTAGTGGTTGCGGTCTAAACTGCAACAGGACATGGACTGGCCGCCATTTGTCAGCAGCCTGCCAATGACCGGCCGGCCACCTGTCGGTGTCTTGACTTGTGTGTACCTGGCCATGGTCGCTGTTCGGCAGCCCACTGGACGGACGCTGGACAGACACTGGATGACCACCGGTAGCCGATCGGTGGCACGACTGCTCGGAGACCTCCGTGGTCGGGGACTGGTTTCACGATTTTCAGGTTTGCGACAAGTCGTACCTGCAATGTGACTGGGGCTTTAAGCTGTCGGAAGGTGGCTCATCTCTCGTCCATCCAGAGGAACGGTTCCCCCTTACAGGTCAGGTCGTGGAGCAGTTTGGCAATGTGGGCCCTTCACAAAGTGATGATAGTAGGACGTCAGGCCGAGGAAGGCCCGGATCCTGCGAACGTCTTGTGGTGGGAGTATGTCCACGATGGCGCGAAGTTTGTCTGGGTCGGGAGATATGCCAGCCTGGGAGATGATGTGCCCCAGGAATAAGATGGTTCTGGTGCCCAGGATGCACTTGGTGGGCCAGAGCTTGAGGCCTGCCTGTCGGATCCTGGTGAAAACCCGGCAGAGGCGCTGCAGGTGGTCGGCCCAGGTCTGGCTGAAAACTTTGACATCATCCAAGTACACAAGACAGATCTCCCACGTGGGGCTGCTGAGGACAGATTCCATTAACCTGGAGAAGATGCGGGGGTGTTACAGAGGCCGAAAGGCAAAACATTAAACTCATAATGTTTCCCATTGCTGGTCGAGCAAGCGGTTTTACCTCTGTCCTGCTGGTGCACCGGGACCTGCCAATACCCTGACTGGAGGTCGAGGGTAGAGAACCAGGAGACGCCACATAGGGAATACAGGGAGTCGTCTATATGCGGGAGTGGAGTGGCATCCTTGGTGGAGACGTCGTTAAGCCAGTGATAGTCGACACAGAACTGTATCATGCCATCCTTTTTCTTCACGAGGATGACAGGGGAGGACCAGGGGCTGGTGGAGCAGGAGACGACTCCGGTTTCGATCATCTCCTGTACCTAGTGGTCTTCCTCTTCCCGCTGTTTTGGGTTCTTCCGCCTGGATGGCTGTCAAATCGGTGAGCCCGTCGTTTGAATCTCGTGAGCCAGGTAGGTGGTGTGTCCAACGTCGGCTGGTCCTGCCGCGAACAGATCCTGGAAATCCAAGAGTAGGCAGTGGAGGGCGTCTGATTGGTGAGCAGAGAGATGGTTGGGGATAGGGGGCAGGGGGGCAGGGGAGGAGGGAGAGGGGGTGCAGGGCTTGGCCTCCTCCTCTCGCCAATTACGAGCCCTTTAGGGAGGGTGAGGGGCGAGGGGACGATGTTGGCAATCCAGACTGCTGTGTGATGCGGAGGAAGGAAAGTTGGGAGCAGAAGGCAGGCCGAGAGGGTTCCAGGCAGCAGGAGTGGGGTGAACAGGACAGAGGTACCGGAGGGCCAGTTGAGGGGCACCCAGGCTTCATGGTGGGGGGGAACAGTGACAGCAGAGGAAATGGTGGCAGGAAAAGAAGGGGAGGGAGGGGCAGTGGGGGGGAAGAAGGGGGAAGGAGGGGAGGGGGGGCAGAGTCTTCCGGCCGGGGCCTGGGCATGCAGGTGCAGATGTCCCAAGGGGGGGGTGGTCAGATGATTTACGGAACTGGAGCTGTCTGTTGTGGCAATCGATGGTGGCTCCTAACTTCTGCAACAGGTCCAACCCCAGGTATCTGTCGTAATTTCGGCAGGAAGTGTCGAATATTATGAACTGACGCTGGGTCGACACCGGTTGATGGGTGTCGACTCTCAGGGCCCGTGTTTCCCCACGGATAGGCAGAGAGCCATCCCCCACATCCACCAGGTGAGTAGCCGTTGGGCATAGCGGGCTGAAGGTCAATTTGTGATGGGAGAAGTAGTGGCTGTACAGGCAGGATCTGGCTGTTCCCTTATCGACCAGAAGTCTGGCTTTCACACCGTTCAGCTTCATCTTGTGGTAAACTGGGGAGCAGTATTTGGAGGAAATGGCCCCCGCCACCGTGGGAAGGTGCGGGGACGGTCCTAAAAATCCAACTGTCTGGGGCCTCCTTCTTCTTGCCCCAGCTCCTGTTCCCCAGGGTCGGTCTCTTCCACAGGTGCGGGTTCATCCTCTGTTACCTCATCCTCTAGGGAGGAAACTTTGCGTTGGCCTGGGGTGGTAGTTTTCCGTCGTGCAGCTTTTAATTTATCTCTGATATCGTGCAGTCGGCACCTGGAGCTGCATGCAGAGAATTCCCAGGCTTCACTTAGGTGAGGTTGGGGTTCTCTCTGTGGCTGGGGTGCCAGTGGGTGGGGTGTGCCCTAGGCGGACTAGCTGTAGGCGGACGTGGCTTGACTGGGAACCGGAATCTTCGTGGCTAACTTCCTTACCACGTTGATTTATTGGGGTGCAGGCCGGGAGGTCAGGAGGTGATGTATCAGTTGAATGTCCTTATCCATGTCTCCAGTTGGGTCATGGATCGTAAAGTGCTCTTTGATTATGCTCGAGAGCACTCTCAGAAGAGTATTAAAGGTGTGTTGCTCCCAAATTTCATCATCTGCCTCGGGGTAGGCAGCAGTGACCAGGTGTCTTGCATGGATTAAAGTATCGTCTAAGTTGCCACTGAAAGTTAAACTATCCAGTTGGGATAGTGCCACCACTTTACCAAGTGATGGGGTGATGGCCTGGATCACAAGTTTCATAAAATTCTACCAGGTGAGCCCCGTGACGATCTTGGGTGCTATGTTAACTGCCGCTTTACCCAGCAGTGGGAGTGTGACTGCAATTTTATTCCTTGTCATCCTCGGAACTGATATCTAGCAAATGTTTAATAATTACCAGGTATGTGTGAACATCATACTGTTCGGGGTCAAACTTAGGTAATTGCACATGCAGTTTGGTTGCCATTCTCCAGTATTTCCTGATTTCCTCTCTCGTATCCGGGTCTTGAACCACAGCTGACAACCAGTTTAATGCTAGGTGTTTTAAGGGCCGGCTTTCCGTCCCATAAACGTCTAGTGTGTAGCGGGGCTCTCTTTCTAGACCGGAGCTTAGAAAAGTAGGAGAGATGTAGGACACAAAAACTCAAGGCAACAACCTTACACATGTATTACTAAGTTAGACAGGGGAACGAGTAGATGTCACTGATACAGATACACTGGACAATTATAACACTTGCGTCTAGATATGGGTTATCGGTATCACGCAGGATACTGCTCAGATCAAATAGCACTTGAGGCAGAGTATTATTAATTATAGGAAGTCTGGGTTTTCTATATTCGTGGAGTCACTAATATTGTTCCATGTTGGTGAGGGTTTCTTTGGCACTGGGGTCTGGATATGGTCTTAGTATTAGGTGGTACTTTCTGGTGGTAGCATACTCACTCTGATAGACCTGACTCTCACTGGGTGGCCATATTTGCGGTTGCAGTCACTGTTACTCACTCCACCACTTTGGTATTATCACTGACTTCCACTAGAGAGTTAGTTCACTGTTCTGCCTCTATGTTACTAGGTCACAGACACTGTATTATCACTGTCACTCCTTTCAGATCCAGGCATTGAGGTGGTCAGGTAAAAGGGGCGACGGAGGCATCACAGCTCCACTACTGACGGGGCTGGGTTCCGCCGGAGGCCTTTACATCCAGAGGCCACGAGATCATGCGCAGGGGCGTCCTTTCTCGTCCGGGGCTGTGGGTGGCGAAGGGCCCCGCGCTCTCGTGGCTGGGAGTGGGAGCACGGCCCTCAGGGCTGTGGCCAAATAACTGCCTGAACCTTTCGCTCATGTGCCTGACGGAGGGAGAAGATCTCCGGCGTCGGGGTGCAGGGAGTTCTCTCCCGGGAGTCGTGGGGGTGGTCTGGGGTTCCCGAGGGCTGCAGTCCCAGGTGCTTGGTGGTGCCGTCAGGAAGGGGCTGCGGCACCGGTCTGCATCAGGGTCTGTCAGGTTGGTCTCCTCCAGAGGTGGTTGCAGGGAGCAGAGGCCGGGGGAGACCACGGGGCCTCTCCAGTACTCTTCTAGGCCCTGGACTCCCTCTGGGTCGTGGGTCAGAGAACAGGCATCAGCTTCCAATGGAGGAGCGGCTACAGGCCGTCTCCTGCCATAGGGTCCGGCTACTGGCCATGGCCTTCTAGGGGCGTGGCTACTGGCTGTCGCCAAGGCCCGGTTACTGGGCGTGGCCTGGGGGAGGGAGCAGCTACCAGCAGACCTAAAGGCACCTTTGGAGCAGCTACAGGCCGTCTTTTGATTCCCCTCAGAGTGACTACAGGCTGTCTCCTTCAGGAGGGTTGAGTGGCTACAGGCCGTCTCGAGAAGAACATCTTCAGATTGGCTACAGGCCATCTCCTGATTCCCCTCAGGGCGGTCACTGGCCGTCTCCTTCAGGAGGGTTAAGTGGCTACATGCCGTCTTGAGAAGAACACCTTCAGAGCAGCGACAGCCATCTCCTGACGAAGGTGGGAGAGGCTACAGGCCATCTCCTGATTGCCCTCAAAGCGGCTACAGGCCGTGTCCTTCAGAAGGTTGAGCGGCTACAGGCCGTCTTGAGGAAGGTACCTTCAGAGCGGCTACAGGTCGTCTCCTGATGAAGGCGGGAACGGCTACAGGCCATCTCCTGATTTCCCTCAGAGCAGCTACAGGCCGTCTCCTTCAGGAGGGTTGAGCGGCTACAGGCTGTCTCAGGGGTGCTGGCAGGAGCTGGAGAAACAGCTGCACCCCGAAGCTGGTTAGGGAAGGCTTGCCCAGAAGGTAGTCTGGCATTTCTTGCTTTGGTGGCTTCAGGCGAGCTCCGGGTCATAGGGGCCCGCAGCCTTGGTGGACTTATGCCATTGTCGCTCCGAGTCCCGTCGCGCTGTCGTTGCTCCTCTATGGGCTCCTTGTGGGGATTTCAGGGCGCCTCCTGTGACACTATACTGCATTTTAATCATATTGACTATTTAGTAACTTGTTTCTCGTATAGAGCCAAGCAAGTGAAAATTATATATACAGTAATTGGTTCCACTCCTCGACTTCCTGCAAGTTTGAACCGGTGAACACAGAGTGAACAAGCTTGATGCATTCATTTGTTAACAGGAGAGAGAGAGAGAGAGAGAGAGAGAGAGAGAGAGAGAGAGAGAGAGTGGGTGCCTGTGAATTTTAGAGAAATGAGGTGGAGAAATGAGATGCCCAACACAGCTAAACAGGGATTTTCCCATTAATTTCGGTTGGCATTGTATGCCTAAATGGCTAAATGAAGGTAAATTATGAAATATAATAACTGGATGACGAAATGGTAATATGGTCTGGCTATGGTTGTTTGGTCCAAGGTGTGCACTAGTAAGCCTAATTCCAATGAACGATCGGTGTTAAAAGTTGGATATTTTAAGTCCCATTTATTTTAAATATCTCCATGTATGTTTACATTACGTGTATGCCTCTTTGGACCTATTTTCACCACATGAATATTTTAATGGAAATTTTCACCACTCGGAACAAAATCCCCAATGGACCTATTTTCCTTAATGACTTTTATTTATTTTTTCTAAAGACGTCTACTTTTCTACGTAAACCTATTTTCCCATGAACTAATTTTCCCCACAGATGTATTTTCTCCCCACGGACCAATTTTTCTGTTGACCTGGAACCTCTCCATGGATGCAGGTTTCTTACATGGACGTATACCGATGGACATATTTTTCACAATGAAGCTATTTTCCCCATAAACCTGTTATCCGACGTGGTTATATCACTCACTGATGCGTGCAGTTGAAACACAGACCTCTTAAACAACAGACTCATTGCACAATGGACCTGTTGTAACCCACTGGATATATATACCTACTGCAGGATGATTTCAGAATAATATCCCTTGTGAACCGATTTTCCGCACACTGATCTATTCCCGTCTCGGAAGTATTCACTCAAGTGACCTAATCCCAGAGGCCTCTTTTCCCACAATTCGTCCATCCACCTACACACCCACCCATCAACGTACATACCCACAACTTTACTCAGTACAGAATGTCTCAGCAGTAGGACGACTTAAACCCGTCTTTTGCCTTGTCCTACAGGTAGCCCCACCACCCACCCCACTTAATGCACGAACCCCACTCCAACCAACTTAAGACACTTGCTTGGTATTGTATGAAAAAAAAAAATTACTAAATAGTAAATGTCTATCTATCTATCTATCTATAGCCCGACGCCCTAATCCCGCAAAGGGTGGCCGCAGACAAAACGCCTCCAAGTCACTCTGTCACCCACCATTTGACTCCCCTCCCCCCAAATCACCCCCCCCTCCCTCATATACCTCTCAACTCCATCCCTCCACCTCATCCTCGGTCTACCCCTCCCTCTCCCTCCCTCCACCTCACCTACATACACCCTCTTAGTCGGTCTTTCATTCTCCATTCTCTCCACATGTCCAAACCACCTCAGTGTATTTCTCCTAATCTTTTCAACCACATCCACATCTACCCCACAACGTTCCTTCACTTCTTCATTCGTCAACCTGTCCCTCCACGTCACTCCACATGCTCCTCTCAAGTAACTCATTTCCACTGCTCTCACTCTTGACTTGTTCCCCTCTTGCAAGGTCCACGCCTCGCTTCCATACGTCAGGGTAGGGATCATAATACCATCATGCAGTGACTTCTTAACTTCCATACTCACCTCCCTATTTCTCATCACTGCTTTCAGTGTACCAACAACCTTTCTTCCCTGCTGTACCCTTTCACGTACTTCATCCCCCAAAGTTCCATCCTTACTCATCACACTACCCAAGTACTTGAATGCACTCACATTCTCCATATCCTCACCATCCAACCTCACTACACACTCTGTAAATGTGATATATTCAAATTATCAGAGTCAAGCCTTCAGAGTAAATATTACTATCGCTTCCTCCGTTAGTACAAGCGCAAAGCTGAAGGAATATTATTCAACAGAAATGCATCGAAGGCAACTTCTGTGCTCGTGAATGCGATGCTGCCACATACACGGGTTGGCTGGACAAGGGTGGCTAACAACTCCTGGCTGCAGTAGTACAACCTGACTTCATTATGTACAGTCCTGGCACTTACAAGAAGGTACTTACAATTTGACTTCATTATAGTCCTTACACTTACAAGAAAATATTTACAACTTACACTTACATGAAAATATTTACAAAATGCCTTCACTATGTACAGCACTGGGTGAGGCACACAGGCAGAGTGAGGCAGAGCGAGCGTAAGGGGGGGAGCAAGTGAGTGTATGGCCTTGACAGCCTGGGAGATGGTAGAGGAATAGTCACCTTACATGCCTGCCAATTTTTACCCACGAATCTTGAAAAATGCGGTAACAGTGAAGTTTTTTATTTTAGACCGTTTTAAAATGACACTGGCACTGGCCGCGGAATTATGTCAGACCGTTTTAAAATGGCACTGGCACTCGGCGAGTTAAAGTATCATCCAAATTGCCATCATATGTCAGGCTATCCAACTGGGATAGTGCTACCACTTTTCCTAGTGAGGGTATGATGGCTTGGATCACGAGCTTCATGAAGTTTTGCCGTGTGAGCCCTGCGACAATTTGTGGCACGATACTTGCTGCTGCTTTATCCAGTAGTGGGAGTGTAACTGCCATTTTTTGTTTGTCGTCCTCAAACCCGATATCTAGCACTGGCTTAATAATCACCAGATATGTGTGAACATCGTACTGTTCTGGGTCAAATTTAGATAATTGCACATAAGTTTTGGTTGCCATTCTGCCGGTATTTCTTGAATGCCTCTCTCGTATGCCCGGGTCAAGAACCTCTGCTGTCCACCAGTGTTATGCTAGGTGTTTGAAAGGGGATGGTGGATTTTGCCACACACAGCCCTCAACAGGCACTAATTTTTATACAATCACTGAGCATAAAATCATGCCCTTTAATAATTAATAGCTATAGTATGAGCTGAAAGAAGAAAATGGATATATAAAGTATATTATATATGAGATACGCACCCCCGAGCAATCCCCCACCCTAGGACGGAGCCGCAACCCCTCCACCACCCCAGTTAGAAACCAAGGTGGGGCATATGCCAGGTCCGAGCGAGTCGGACCCCGGTACGTCACGATCTTACGCCCCTCTTCCCCTCAATGTGACCAGCAGCAACCTAACAGGAAAAGTACACTACACTGCAGCAGAGGGAACGCTTGCCAGGATCGGGGTGGGACTTGCGCTTGCACAGTCCCAAACAGCACCAAGGCATCGGCCAACGTCCATGTCAGGGAAGGATCGATCACCGTACGTCCTTATGCTGTTGCCCCTTGCAGCACCGCGACATCAGCCACCATCCATGTCGGGGAAGGGTCGGCCACCGTACGCCCTTCTGCCGCAGGCACACCCGGAACCAGCCACGTGGTGGCACCCACCGTACGCCCCGGGTTGGACGTGTTGGCCACTGTACGCACATCGGCTGGTACTCCAGAGGGAGGCGGAACCATAACATCGGCCACCGTCTATGTCGGGGAAGGGTCGCCCACCATACGCCCCTCCGCTGCTGCCCTTAGGGTTTGTGGAGCCGCAACATCAGCCACCATCTGTATCGGGAAGGGTTGGCCACCATACGTCCTTCATCCACAACCTCTAGGGCCTCCCCGTCAGAGGTAGTCCCTGGCGCGGCCCGCCCTCCACTCAGAGGCCGCGTGGGACGTTCTTCCCACTCTCTCCACAGGTGTGGTTCCAAGGAGGAGCCGCAGTTCAAGGAGTGGTGGCAGGGCCTGATTGCCGAGGAGGGGATCCACAGCCTTCGGATCGCCCCTGGCCGGTGCGTGTTGGACACCACCTGGAGGGGACGCCGCAGCCAACCCCTGACGGCATCCCAGCAGTGTGGTGACCGCAGTCCCCCGCCTCTTAGGGACATCCCCCGGACCCCAGGGCGGGACCTCCCAGAGTCCTCTTGCCACCAGCCCTCCACCTGGAGCAGGAGACATCAGGAACAACTCCTGACACTGTTCAGCCCCAATCGCAAGGACCACTCCCCAGGTCGAGGCTCTGCCAGGAGGGAGCCTCCTTGCATCCTTGACCAGGACCGTGCCCAGGCCCCTACGCCCCGGACAGTACTCCCGTCCCTCCTACAGGAAGGCACGCCCATGGTCCCACCCTCTAAGCCCAGGCGCCACCTCGACTAAAGACCCAGGTGCTAGCAGCCTGAGACTCTATAGTGTCATTCTAGTGTCTCGCTAAGAAAACGAGATAGACCATACTCGTATCATGTTGGAACTGGGAGCAGTGAACGGGGGAAGCAAATAATGAATGTAACTAAGAACAGTGAACTCTGACATACTGTGTGTGTTACTCGAGTCTAGAAGCAGAGAGCTATACACAAGGACTGTGGAGAGAAAGACTATATGTGAACTGTATCTCCAATCTTTATGTATTATATGTATGTATTCCAGACGGAGGGTAATCTCATCGTATGTATATGTATGTTGTGAGTACTGCCACTAATAAGCCGCCACTGTCCTGTGCCCTATTTTTGTATATCATTGTATGTATATTGTATGAGAGCTGAATTAAGGCAATACATGTGTTAAGGTAGCCTGCCGAGTTTTTATTCCCTGTTCCTCTGTTAAGGTGTTCTAGTTCTGGTCTCGAAAGAGGACCCCGCTCAGTAACTAGTGTCTTTAGGACGAGAAGTCGACCTAAAAACACCCAGCATACCAATATACAGGAGTGCGTAATAACAGCAGGGCAGCCGAGTACAGCATAATTTAACACCGAAAAAACAAAAAAAATGTAAATATGTGTGAATAATGACATGTGGCAATACTATTTTCAGCTATTTAATAATGGAGTGTTACAAATTTTACCGTGTTTGAATGATCTGATGAGGATCTTGCCACACACCTCATTCAGCAAGTAAAATGATATCAGTGGTTATAAAAACAACAAAAGGGGGTGGTGGATCTTGCCACCCCCCCCCTCAACACTTTTTTTTTTTTTTTTTTTTACGAGTGGGAATAAAATTTCGCCCTATAATAATTAAAACTAAAAATGGATGTATAGAGTATATTGCATACAGGAGTGAGTAATAATAGCAGCAGAGATGTACATCATGATAGCAGTGGCTGTAGCCAAAGATGCTGGCAGCACATTGAGCTACCAAGGAAGCAAATGGGGCCGGTGAGTGATGGCCAAAAACACCTACTCACTCGACACCACACACTCCTTCTACCTGACTCCTGCTAAACTTCACATCTCTCTATCGCCAGCTTTTACCAAGGCGGAGTGATAATGTTTTTGCCTGCCTCTGTGTGTGTGTGTGTGTGTGTGTAATTCACCGGGTCGGTCAGGATCACTTGATAGTCGTGATTGTCAGCTTTTACCCCTCCCGGAAGGGAGCTGAAAGCTCATATAGTCCGATCTAAGGGCAAGGCTGTGACCTTCACACACGCACACACCCGTCCCCTTGCTCAGGGGGGACAGTAACCACCCACTTCGTCAGTGAAACTTTTCGCAACCTGAGCGAGGCGCGAACTCCCGTCCACCAGTTGGCAAGCGGGAACGTTACCACTGCATCAGCGAGCGGTGTGTGTGTGTGTGTGTGTGTGTGTGTGTGTGTGTGTGTGTGTGTGTGTGTGTGTGTGTGTGTGTGTGTGTTCTTACCTAATTGTATCTTTACAGGAATTAGTCAAGCTCGTACTGTCCCGTGTATTAAACCATTTTTATCATATGCATCCTTAAATTTGTGAATAGTTTTGGTACAAACTGTTTCATTCGGTAGTGCATTCCACTAATCAATAGCCCTATATGGGAAACGCGGTGTCCTCTTGCTGATACTTCCTCACAGGTTATATATTCATTTATGTCTACTTTCTCATTCCCTGAGATGCATTTACATAGCACGATCACGTCTCCTCTTTTCCTTCTTTCCTGGTGGTGTTGGTAGATTCAGTTTCTCTAGTCTTCTTCATAGCTTAGATCTCTTAACCCCTACACGCCAGGGGGTTTCCAATGTTGCACGCTCCCCCCTATGGGGGATTTCGTGATTTTTAAAAAAATACCCTTACTTCAAACCGTAATATCTGCCAAACTATAAATGCTAGAGAAAAAACTGAAGATACATAAGGCGCACCGACTCCTCCTCTTTCAAATGAAAGTATCCTCACATCTCCAGGTGGTCCTGTTGATGAGTAAGGATAAGTTAAAGTTCAAAGGGTGGCAGGAAAACGCTTGCGGCTATACACGTCAACCGGAGTTGCTCTGTGCCCAAATCATGATGGCTATACATGTCAACCGGCGAGTAGGGGTTAAGCTGGCTCCCCTTTGTACTTTTCAGTTTTATCTATGTGTTTTTTGAGATGAAGATTTCAGACTACTGATGCATACTCCAGGGTTGGTCTAATGAATGATGTTATTATCTTTCTCAGCATGTCTTCATTAATATGTGAATGCTGTTCTCATATTAGCAAGCAATGTATACATGTTACGTACCTTCTCATTGATATGATCAGCTGGAGATAGTCTGTTATTGATAATCACTCCTAGGTGTTCTTACCTGATTGTTCTTACTTAATTTTATCTTTACATGAATGAGTCAAGCTCGTACTGTCCCGTGTTAAACCATTATATCATACATATCCTTAAATCAATGAACTGTTTTGGCACACACTATTTCAATTCGTAGCACACTCCACTGATCAGTTGCCCTATTTGGGAAATTAAATTTCCTTACATCTTTATCACCTCTCTTTTCATGCAGTTTTTTGTAGTGTCCTCTTGCTGATGTTTCCCCATAGGTTGTATACTGTACTCATTTATGTCTATTTTCTCCTTCCTTGATATGCACTTATATAGCATAATGATCTCTCCTCTTTTCCTTCTCTCTTGTAGTGTTGGCAAATTCAGTTTTTCAATTTTTTCTTCGTTGCTTAAACCCCTTAAGCTTGGTACCCATCTTCTAGTGGCCCAATGAACTTTTTCGGTCTTATCTACATGTTTTTTGAGATGAGGATTCCAGATTACTGATGCATACTCCAGGGTTGGTCTGATGAATGATGTTATCTTTCTCAGCATGTCTTCATTTATGTATGTGAACACTGTTCTCATATTTGCAAGCAGTGTGTACATGTTACGTACCTTCTCACTGAAGTGGTCAGCCGGAGATAGTCTGTTATTGATAATCACTCCTAAGTCCTTCTCTCTTTCTGATATGTATAGGGTTTTACTTCCTAACTTATAACCCCAATCTGGTCTTTTTCCACTTTTACCAAACTTAATTGCATGACACTTGTCCACACCGAATTCCATTTGCCATTTATTACTCCATTCATGAAGTTTATTTAATTCTGCTTGTAGCTCTCTAGAAGAGTCTGTGTTAGTAATTCTCCTTTGTGTCATCTTCAGCAAACGTATTTACATAGCTTTTATTTCCAATTTACTATGTCATTTATATACACTAGAAACATAATTGGTGCCAGTGTAGTGCGAAATCTGGCCCCTTCCGTTTTCCAGAGAGACCCCTCCAGATCACTCCTCCTAATTCCCTAGTTTCTCACCCTGATGGACCATTTCCTGTGTATAATTTTCCTCATATTGTATGTAAAGCGGTGTATATAGTCCTCAACAATAATACAGCAAACCTTTTGTTCTGTCATCTTGAGTTTATGTATCTACCCTGTACTCTTAAGGTGTGTTGAATCTTGCTTTGGTGTTCCTCCCTGTTTAGAAGAATCCCATGAGACCAAAATTACTTCAGCATAACAAAGACTACAATAATGAGAACAATGATAACACTATATGACCCACATAGGCTGACTGCATAGTTATCAGAATAATGATATGAGGAGAATGCCATGTAACGTAAATTCTACGAATAATACTTCAGTGAGCATCAGCGCTTACTCTGAACGTGATTAGTGTAAATCAGTAAAGTCCCAGTCTAGTTCATCTTCATCGATGGCCAGGCAACAAGTTGAAGGATCTTGCGAGCCGTTTCCCAATTTTCTTGTAAGCTTCCACTATGCCAGTGGTATAATGACCTCCTCAGGTAACTCTTGGTTATGGCAACACATTCCTCACCAGAAGTTGGACTGCTTCTCCTGACAGTGAGGGTGAGAAGTTGCAACGGTGAAGATTGTTCAATCCCTCGATATGGCGGATGATGGCTTCTTCTCAGGCAAGTTCCACGAGGTGCAGACTAGCGAGGGGGACGAGAACGGAAGGAACAGGAACAGCGACCGGAGGAAGAACAGATGGCTGGTTGCTGGGTGCGAGCTCTTGAAAGGTGTATGGCGACTATCTGGAAAACAGGAGGACATGGATTAGGGAGGTGCCACCGTGGAGCATCGTTGATATCAAGGCCTCCCTACCAGTCTGAACCAAGAAGAAGGTTGAAAACTCCTAGGCGGAACTCCAGCATGAGTTCTAACAGAGGCTGGACAGCCTCCCAGTTAATTCCACAGTTAGCTTTACAGACGGTTTGGTGAAGAACAGGTGCACTGGCTGCAGCTACGTCCTGAAGCCGAGGCGAAACTACTCCAGCATCACGGAGGGCTTCTCCTGGATGCCAGATGGTAGATATATTACCCAGCCAGAGCTGGTGGCAGTGAAGGAGGTGACAACGCGCATCAGCTTGATGGAAGACAAGAGTCGCGGCAGCGTCATCCTGGTGACGGATAGCATGAGCACTATCCAGCTGATACATGGTGGTATGGGTCGGAACTCAAAAATGGTCCACATGATCTACAGGAGAATCAACACGATCCAGGACACTGGGAAGCAGATCTACCCGGTATGGGCCACGTCCCACTTTGGTCTGGAAAGGAAAGAGGAAGCTGACAGATTGGCCAGCAGAGAAGCAATGACAGTGTGTCGTACGCCCTTCTCAAACCAGTGTCGGCCCTAAAGGGGTTGCTGCGGAACAGGGAGAACGACACTTGCGCGAGGTACTCTGAGAGGAGAGAGATGATGTCAATCAAGAGATATCACGACCTGACAGGAGGGATGCAGCCGGACTATCTCCAGGACAGGATGCACACCAGGGCCCTCCAGATGTCCCACTCCCAGCTGCTGCTGGGACACTGGTACCTCTGGGAGGTCGTCAGAGAGGGTGAACGTGCAGACCGAGACAGGGGCGAGGAAACGGGAGGTGTTATAATGACCAGAACAGGGAGAGTAATAAATACCAATTGCATGCTGCGTGATATGATGCACGGCCACACACTTGTACATTAAGTTAATCACCGTCCAGTGGTGGAGAAATATAGTCCTAGGCCCAAGAAAAATTTTGAAAGACCGATAATGTTTTTTCAGCCTGCATATTTCAAATACCTTAAAAATAAACGGGGGCTGGGTTTCTTGCCTCCCAAGTAGCGTAATGATCGAGCAGTGTGAGATATTTTTGTCCGAGTGTTATATGTATAACGTGAATTACAGTATTTGTATTATCTCGTAGTATGTGCCTTCCACTGCCGCCCTGTGCAGTGTCTATTCCTTTGAAGTGTTGTTTTGCATCATATTGTCATACTGTAATGCGAAATGTTTATCAATGTAGAGCTTACGCTGGGGTCTTCACAGAGTTGACTTAATCAGAAGAGAGTCTAGTTAGGTGCATTATTTATTTATTTTGTTATCTATCTCTGGTGACCAAATATAGCTAAAGAATCTTTGTGCTCGTGGAAAGCTAACGCGTGCATTTCCTTTATGCTCAGAGTTGCTAAGCCTTTTTATTTAAAATTTTCTGTCTTTTCTTTCTTTTTCATTAATTCTTACTTTCTTTTCGTGTTATAGGTCTCCCCCAGAAGTAAGTTAAATCGTCTTGCTATAAAAGGAGGGAGGGAGGGGATCTGGAAAGAACTGGGAAAAATGAAGGTTTGTAGAAGAGAAGAGAGTGAGAGAATGGTAGAGAAGAGAAGAGGGATGACAGGAGGTCAAATAATGAGGGATGAGGCCAAAGAGAAGAAAGTGAGGGAATGGTAGAGAAGAGAAGAGGGAGGACAGGAGGGCAAAATAATGAGGGATGAGGCTGGAAAGAGAAGTAGAGGGACACTGTGAAGACAAAATAATGAGGAAGGAAAAAAGGAAAGGAAAGGAAGGATGGAAGGAAGGACGGATGAATAGGAAGAAAGAGAGGGAGGGAGGGTGGGCGGAATGAAAGTACAGAGGAATACAAAGGATGTCAAAAGCGGTCCTTTCGAAGCTGTTTGTTAAGGGAAGAAGGAAGGAAATCGAGAAAGAGGAATAGAAATGAAAGAAAGAAGGAAGAGGAGTGGTTTGATATTAAAATACCAGACATAACATTGTAGATGAATGTGTGTGTGGAGGGGGTATGGGAAAGAGAGGGAGGATTAATGTCACTAAGATAATGAGAAACGGGGAGGAGAGAGGCGACGGTGGGTGGGAGAGGTGGAGGAGTGGTGGAGGGGGAGGGAAGGAAGGATAAAGGATTAGGGGAAGACAAGGAAAGGGGAAAGGAGAGATGGAAAGGGAAGTGAAAATTTGGGGATGAAGTGGAAGAGGAAGGGAGAGAAGGAAGAAGTGATCGAGAGGGGAAGGAAGAAATCGAAAGTCCGTAAAAGAAAGGGCGAAAGAGAATGCACGTGTAGGGATAGGAGACAAGGAGTAAAAACTGGTGGAATGAAAGGATGAGTGAGAAGTGGAGGAGGTGGGGAGACAGAGAAGAGGTATGAAAGAGAAAAAACTTTCGGTAGGAAGGGAAGGAAAGAGAGAGGCAGAGATAGAGAGAGAGAGAGAGAGAGAGAGAGAGAGAGAGAGAGAGAGAGAAAAGGGAAGGAAAGAGAGAGGCAGAGATAGATAGATAGATAGATAGAGAGAGAGAGAGAGGAGAGAACGTTTGGTTTAGTAGGAGTATTAACCTTCTTTAACGGGCAGAACATCCTCTCGGCTGAAATATATGATCATATTATGTGTCCACATCCTTATCGTTAAATGGACAATATGCTGTAGTCTTTCAGTAATTCCTCTCGTATGATTTCTGGTATTCTCACTGTTCATAGTTCATGATCTTGCACCAGCTTGTAAACATATTAAAAAATAATAGGCTACCCTCACCACAATCACCCACACCCACACCAATACACCCACACTAATACCAATACCAATACCAACACACACACACACACACACACACACACACACACACACACAACAGTAATCACTGGTATAGAAGAGGAAGAAATTAAAAACAAAATCACTAGAGACAAAAAGGAGATGGCAAATGTAATGAACTTACTGAAAGAAGTATCAGAGGAAATCTGTAGTAAAGACATAGAGGAACACAAAAGGTTAGGGAAATATGAGAAAAGCAAGACAAGACCTCTAAAGGTGACTTTCCAGAGTGTAAACACTGTGGAAGAGATACTAAAAAATGCAAAGAATCTTATGGAAAAAGAGGAGTTCAAAAATGTATGGATAAAAAGATGTCTAACACAAGAGGAACTGGAATTACTGAAAGAGAAAAGGGAGGAAGCAAAAACAAAAAATGAGGGAAGATCAGAAGAGGACAAGAAGAAATTTTTTTACAAAGTAATAGGATTGCAGGTACGAAAGTGGTACACAAACAGGATGGAAGAAAAAGGAGGAAGTTAGTAGAACCATGTCATGACAAGTATATAAACAAAATGATAAAGTTGATGTACTCAAATGTGGATGGAATGGTATCTAAATTACTAGAGATGAATGATTATGTCAGAGAAAATGAACCACAAATAATATGCCTAACTGAGACAAAATTAACACCAAGGATATCCAATGACATACTAAACTTAGAGGAATACAATATATGGAGAAGAGACAGAAATGTAAAAAAAGGAGGAGGAATTATAATATTAACTAAGAAAAATCTAAAAGTCAAGGAAATAAACCTAGATATACCATCACAAGTAGAACTGATTGCAGTAGAGATCGACACATCTGAAGGTAAAGTAATTGTAGCCAATTTGTATATGCCACCCAAATCAAACACATGGGAAAGAGACGAATATGAGGACCAAGCAGAGAGTACAATTCAGAGTATAAGATCCTTGCTACATAAAATGGAAGAGAAATCGGAAAGAATTATACTAACTGGGGATTTCAATACAAATATAAATTGGAATACTCTAGATATAAATAGCCAAGAAAGCTGCTGGGACCAAAAGCTCCTGGATCTCGTACAAGAGTTTTTCTTAACGCAACATGTGAGGGAAACCACTAGAAAAAGAGGACTTGATGTACCTTCAGTGCTAGATCTAATATTTACTAGGCAAGAAAATGACATTGACAGTTTAATATATCACCCTCCACTCGGCAAAAGCGATCATGCAGTACTAAATTATAACTTCAGGATAGCATATGACATAGTAAACAGCACTGACAGTTACAAAAAGAGACTAAACTATAAAAAGGGAAATTATCAAGACCTAAAGAAGTATTTCTTAGAAGTTGATTGGGAAAATGAGCTTAGAGGACAAGATTTAAATGCTGTATATAAAATATTTTGTGAATTTTATGAAATAGGAGTCCAGAATTACATCCCACAGCACAAAGAAGCAGATAAGAAAATACAGAAATGGTTCAATACAGAATGTAAAAAATCTAAAGAAAGAAGAGATTTGTTGTGCAATAGATACAGAAGACACAATAGTGAAAGGGCATATAATAATTACAAACAGGCAAGAAACGACTATACAAGAATAAGGAGGGAAGCCCAAAAACAGTTTGAGGAGGATATAATAAATAAAAGTAGTGATCAACCAAAGCTGTTTTACAGCTATATCAGAAGCAAAACCAAAGTAAAAGATATAATACAATCCATCACGGACGAGGGAATCACTTATACACAAGAGAAAGATATTTGTGAAGCACTAAATAAGAATTTCCAATTAGTTTTTACAGAAGAAAAAAATTTTGAGAGAGACTATGTGGAACACGCATGTCCACACATACTACCAGATATACAAATAGCAGAAAAAGTAATACAAGAGGAGTTAAGTAGATTAGACAGAGGAAAAGCAAGTGGTCCTGATGAAATTTCATGTTGGGTGTTACGAGAATGTGCAAATGAGTTAAGTAAACCATTATTTTTAATTTTCAAGAAATCTTTGAGTCAAGGGAAACTACCTGATATTTGGAAAAAAGCAAATATAGTCCCCTTATTCAAGAAAGGAAATAGACAAAATCCTCTCAACTACCGACCAGTATCACTGACTAGTGTTGTAAGCAAGGTATTAGAAAAACTTATAAGAAAAGCTTGGGTAAATCATCTAGAAAAACACAGTATGATAACAGAAAGACAGTTTGGTTTCAGAAAAGGAAAATCATGTGTTACTAATCTGTTGAGCTACTATGACAGAGTAACAAACACAATACAGGAAAGGGAAGGATGGGTGGACAGTATCTATTTAGATTTCAAGAAAGCTTTTGACACAGTACCACACCAAAGACTTTTATGGAAGCTGTACCATCAAGGAGGAATTCGAGGCAAACTGTTTTGTTGGATGCAAGACTTTCTCATAAAAAGAGAAATGAGGACAGTACTAAGAGGAAACTACTCATCATGGAAAGAAGTGACTAGTGGAGTACCACAGGGTTCGGTGCTGGCACCAATCATGTTTTTAGTGTACATAAATGATATAAACAGTAACACTGGAAATGAGAGCTATCTGAAAATGTTTGCAGATGATGCAAAAATACAAAGGAGAATTACTAGCACAGACTCTTGTAGGGAGCTACAAGAAGAATTAAATAAACTTCATGAATGGAGTAGTACATAGCAAATGGAATTCAATGTGGACAAGTGTCATGTAATGAAGTTTGGTAAAAGTGGAAAAAGACCTGATTGGGATTATAAGTTAGGAAATAAAACCCTATACACATCAGAAAGAGAGAAAGACCTAGGTGTGATTATCAATAACAGACTATCTCCAGCTGACCACATCAGCGAGAAGGTACGGAACATGTATACACTGCTTGCAAATATGAGAATAGCATTCACATACATAAATGAAGACATGCTAAAAAGGATAATAACATCATTCATCAGACCAACCCTGGAATATGCATCAGTAGTCTGGAGTCCTCATCTCAAAAAGCATATAGACAAGATTGAAAAAGTTCAAAGGGCCGCTACAAGATGGATACCAAGCTTAAGGGACCTAAGCTATGAAGAAAGACTAAATAAACTGAATCTACCAACACTACAGGAGAGAAGGAAAAGAGGTGACATGATAATGCTATATAAGTGCATATCAGGAAAGGAGAAAATAGACATAAATGATTACTTAACATATGGAGAAGCATCAGCAAGAGGACACTGCAAAAAACTGCATAAGAAGAGAGGTGATAAAGACGTAAGGAAATTCAGTTTCCCAAACAGAGCAATTGATCAATGGAATGCACTACCGAATGAAATAGTGTGTGCCAAAACAATTCACAAATTTAAGGATATGTACGATAAATATGGTCTAAGACACGGGACAATACGAGCTTGACTCATTCCTGTAAAGATACAATTAGGTAAGAACAATTAGGTAAGAACACACACACACGTACGCACGCACGACCAAATTCTTGCTGGTGCGTGAGAGTTTGGCATCTCTGTCAACCATACAAGTGGCCCTACTGGACGCGGGAGGATGAGAGAGAGATCTTAATACGGGTTACAGTGATGCATTCCGCTCCAACAAGCATTTTGTGTGGACATAGCATTCTAAGCGGCTATGGATTATTCGTAAAACCTCATTCTTAGCTATTTATTCTGTACATTGCACCTTCGTATTCTTTATCTCCGACAAGGAAAGTATGTTTTCACCTGTGATTGTTTGTTGGTTGGTTTCTTTGTCTGCTCGTAGGATTATTTAAAACTAAAAGAAGGATTTGGACCAAATTTGGTGGGTAGATAACCCTCGTCCCAGGGAACAATCGATTAACTTCTGGGACCGATCCGGATCGTACTACTTATTCTGGATCTGGAAAACATTTTTTGTGGAACCCTGATGAGTGATTAAATAACCTAACCCATTATGGAGAGTAATTTGGAAATTAACGTTGTCCTTGTCGTAGAGATGCGCTCCACTGAGTTCCCCTCGTCTTGTAAGTTATTGATGCAATCTGTGTCCATGTTTAAACTATACAAATGGCACAATGAAAAGAATTTTAGGTGTAATATGCTAAATAAATCAGTCGCATAGGACGACGTGTTACGAAGCCTCTGACTCCACTTAGAATACACATCATAGTCCTCGTCAACCTTTATCTATTTATTTATTTTGACAAGAGCACCCATGTGAAGCAAACCCCTTCAATCTGACGCCATATTTTTTCCGTTGTATATTTATGCTTTCCGGCGATTTTATGCAACTAGGGAATTATCTCTCGAAGTGAAGGGGCTAAATGTCACGAATCAATTCGCGACATTTCCCTTTTGTGAGAAGCCACGAACTATTAGTGGAAAACTCACTGTGTATCGCTCAGTTAACCGTTTCTCTCTCCATTTCGGGGTATACTTTTCAAAACATTCGTCAATGTTTTCAAAAGTGACCGATTTAATGCACGTCACTAAGTGCTGTACTGAGCGATACTATTGTTTCTTTATTGTTCGCCTCTGCTTGCCTTGACCGTTAAAAATGCGGCCTACTGCTCCCTTTGTCTTTCCCACGACTTACTCAGTCTAGTGGTTGCTGTGACGGAGAGAGGTCCTGTGCCAGCAGTGTGAGAGGTCAGCTAGTACCCAAACTCCACTTCACAGTTAATCCAGTCCTCCCACCCCCCGGGTGATACATAGCATTCATCGACCGGTATTTCTTTTTGTATAATCCTAGTTATAAGAGTTTAATTAAGGTGTCTTTTTTTTCCTAGGCGTAAGTATTTAGCTATTGCGTGAGTGGGTGAGTGCGTCTCATTGATTCGATTTGAATTGTAACGTTAAATTTATTTTTTGTAATTAATAAATTTAACAGTTCTTTTCCTTGAGCTTAATGTAAAGTAAAATCTTGTTTCATTTCTCCATAATTAAGCTTATTTTCCATACAGCTCCTAGCTTGCATAAACGTTTGCTTTCATAACTGGTACTTAGACCAGTCTTGTTGTATTAACTTAAAATCCGTCGTGCCAGATAGGAGTTAAAGCATCAGCAAGAACCTGATTATTATTATTAGTATTAGTTATTTATTGTCAGGGGTGAAGTAACTTTCTCCAGAGGCTAACAGTACTAATTCAGCATTTGTGAGTAATTAGTCTCTGCTGTGTACTGTTGAGAAAGTTTATAAATTCTCGTTCTTAGAGAATCGTTGCTCGATTTAGCAAGACAATCATTGTCCCTGCTCTTTAATATTATTGAATATTAATATCAATTTAAATAACATTTAACCATATATTTCAAAATTACTGTGTTATTATAAAAACCCCGTGACAATTGGCGACCTCATTCCAGGATATTAACTCCTAGCTCTAAAGCTATTCACGAGATAGTGCTCACTCATTCATATTTAGGTATTTACCATTAAAGTTTATAGGCACAAGCTTACTGGTGTTTACCCTTAATTTAGCAAGTGAATTTTGCTTTATTAATCAATAGAATACTTAACTCTAGTTTATTTTTGGTAACGCCAGACGATTTTATTCGCTCCTGGGAAGTCGCCGTACCCATTGTGTTTATTATTGTCTTCCCAGTCATTTACATTTTTGATTTATTCTTTGCCAGTTAACTAGATAAGACTGGTCACCACTAGCTTGTGTCTGTATTCTTTATTTGTATTATTAGCATTCGTTTGCGAAGCAGTCAGTGCTCAGTTTCGTTTGCTTAATAAATTAGCGCCATGGCAGCCAGTGCTTATGTACAGGAAGCCAAAGATATGGGTCTCACTGACCCAGAGAAAATACAGAGTTACGTTCTCTCACGGTTTAATTACGAGCAAGAACGTGAGAAAGACGCTCGTGAACGTGAGCGAGAACAGCGCGAAAATGAGCGAGAACAGCGTGAACACGAACAAAAACAACGCGAGCTCGAGTTAGAAAAAGAGCGACAACAGCGCGAACACGAGCTAGTACAAGAGCGAGAACAGCGCGAATACGAGCGTGAACAACGAGACAAAGAACGAGAACATGAACTTGAAGTGCTGAAGCTCAAGCGAGATTCCTTGGCTTCAGACACGTCTGGTGCAGTTGGTCCAAGCTCCACGAGCGTTTCCCCTGCACATGTCCTGGCGACCCCACGCATCAAGCTTCCTTCATACAAGGAAAGCGAGCGAATCGAGCCGTACATAGCTCGTTTTGAGGACATGGCAGACATGTATCAACTGGATGAGGCAGCTAAGCGGATCCAATTCCTTAGTTTATTTGAGGGCCCCGCCCTCGATATTCTCCACAGAATTCGTGGAGACAATCTCACATATGAGATGATGAAAGCTGCACTCATTAAGGCGTATGGTCTCACAGTAGACGACGCCAAAGTTCAGTTCATGCGAGCTCGCCTCCAAGACAAGGAGACAGCTGTTCAGTTCCTTGATCGTCTCACAGCCTACTAAAATGAGTGGATGGAGAAAGATGAAACTCCTTCCACGCGTGAGGGGATAATTGACCTTATGCTGCGTACACAGCTAGAGACGTCGTGGCCTGCTGAGCTCATAGCACAGCTTAAGATCTGCCAGGTGAAAGATGCCAGCCAAATGGCAGAAAAGGCTGACGCATTCTTTACTGCATACGGGTATCAAGCTCGTAAGCAAAACACCTGGAGCAGAAAAGATATGCCAAGTCTGGGAAGCCGTCTCAGACTGAATCCCAGCACCAAGGCCGTTCTCAGAGTAATGGTCAGGGTCCAAGCAAACCACAGAAGGACCAGGGGCAAAACACTCAGAAACCTGAGTGGAAGCGGTACAACAAGCACCCCAACCAGCAGCAGTTTCCCAAGCATCAGCAGCAATACAAGGACAAGCCACGTAACCCTCAGTCAGGTCAATTAGTGTATCGGAGGCAGGAGGCAAATGCAGCCTTCATTCCACAAGTACCCGGTGGTGCCATCTCTACCAGTACATGTACTTCCCAACACTTCACAAGTCCCCCTCCGACCATGAACTCTCCTCAGACACCTAGTTCCCAGGGCGCCACGTTTGCTGCATCGGTTGTTCCGCAGTCTCATGAATGACTGGCTGCTACCTCCTCAGACCCTTCCACCAGCAACACTGCCTTTCTTGTTCAGCCAGGGTCTGTGGGAGGTGTTTCTGTAAATGTCTTGAAGGACAATGGTTCCTCAGGTTGCTCTGTTAAGCAGAGTTTAGTTTGGCCTGATGAGTATACAGGTCGACAGATCCAAGTTAGACTTATTGATGGATCAGTGAGATTGTTCCCTGAGGCACGTATCCAGGTGGCGTCTCCATTTTTCACAGGCTTCACAGCTGCAGTTGTCATGCCAGAACCTTTATTTGACCTCATCTTAGGCAACATACCTGGCATCAAAAATAGTTGTGCCGTAGATGTTGCTACTCAGACTTCGGCTGCTGCGATAACACGAGCCATGGCCAAGGCTCAAAATCGCGTCACTCCGTTGACCGTCGCAACGCTGCAAGATCTGATTCGTAGTCAAGATGTTGTCCAAGAGCAACAGACTGACTCGACACTTGCCTCAGTGCGCAAGAAGCTGGAGGGTAAAGTGATCAAGTATTCACGGGGAGGACAAGCCAGGTTCCTTCGTAAGCGAGGACGGCTGTACCGTGAGTCACAGACACCCCAGGGTGAGGTTCGACTGCAGTTTGTCGTTCCTGCAAAGTATCGCCGAGCAGTATTTGAATTAGGTCACTGTTCAGCGATGGGAGGTCACATGGGTCAAAAGAAGACCTCTGACCGCATCCATGCTGACTTTTTCTGGCCAGGAATGGGACGGGAAATAACGAGGCTCGTACGTTCTTGTGATGTGTGTCAGCGTACCACTGACCGGGGACGTGTCCGTCCTGCGCCATTGAAGCCAATGCCCATAATCTCTGAACCGTTCGAGAGAGTAACAGTTGACATAGTTGGGCCAATCTCTCCTAGGACTAGTGATGGATCTAAGTATATCCTCACTATAGTTGATTTCAGCACACGGTGGCCTGAAGCCGTGGCCCTTAAGAATATAGAGGCCGTCACTGTTGCTGAGGCATTAATTGAAGTGTTCTGTCGTGTAGGTATCCCTAAGGAGGTCTTGAGCGACCGGGGTTCGCAGTTCACTTCGGCAATGATGAACAAAACGTTCAGGTTGCTGTCCATCCGAGGCTTACGAACTACGCCGTATCATCCCATGTGTAACGGGTTGTGTGAGAGGTTCAATGGAACTCTCAAGAAGATGTTGAGGCGCATGACCGCCGAACAGCCAAAGGAATGGCCGCGGTTCATTGCTCCTCTTCTATTTGCTTATCGAGAAGCCCCACAGCATTCATTGAAATTCTCACCCTTTGAACTGGTGTATGGGAGGTCGGTCCGGGGCCCACTTCAAGTCCTTCGTGAGTTATGGGAGGATGAAGAACCCGACCCTGAAGTCAAGACCACCTACACCTACGTCCTTGATTTGGCTGACCGCCTCCAGTCGACGTGCGAGTTAGCTAAGGAAGAACTGATCAAGGCGCGTGAAGTTCAAAAGGCTTATTATGATAAGAAGGCAAAGCTTCGGAAGTTTAGTCCAGGCGATAAATGCTTGGTATTACTCCCCACTGCCCAGAAGAAGTTATTGGCGCAGTGGAAGGGTCCATTCGATGTAGTAGAGCGCATTTCAGACCTCAACTACATAATACAGATGGGGAATCTTCGTAAAAGGTTCCACATTAACATGTTGAAGGCTTATCATGAGTCAGACCCCGAGGAGACTGGCTTACAAGTAGCTGATGATAGTGACCAGCCACTGGAAGAAACCGGGGCAGCTGCGGTGATCCCAGCTGATGACCATGATGATGAGCCCTTAACCGCTCAGTCCCATCAGGAAGACACTGTCGGAGATGTTTTACTTAACCCTGACTTAGCAGTAGGGGACCAGAATGCCTTATGGTCACTGCTCTGTCAGTATGCTGATGTCTTCTCAGACCAACCTAGACTTGCAAAGGTTGCGCGTCATAAAATTGAGTTGACCAGCAATGCTCCTATAAAGGTTAAGCCATATCCGATTCCCATGTGACTACAGGGTGCAGTAGATAAGGAAATTGCTGACATGGAGACTGCAGGCATTATCGAAAAGTCCTCATCTCCTTACTGTAGTCCGATGGTAGTAGTCCGCAAGAAAGATGGTGGAGTCAGGATTTGTGGCGACTATAGAAGGCTCAATGCAATCACCAAAGTGGATGCTGAGCCAATGGGTGACCATATTGCCATCTTCTCCAAGCTGGCAGGGTCACGATATTTCACGAAGCTCGACCTAGCGAAGGGATTCTTCCAGATTCCCCTTCATCCTGAGAGTCGTCAGTTCACTGCCTTTGCTACTCCTAGGGGGTTGTACCAGTATAAAGTCCTCCCATTTGGACTTACCAATTCCCCAGCAGTATTCAATCGTGCCATGAGACAAGTGCTCCATGGTATTGTAGGAGTAGAGATGTTCGTTGACGATGTCCTCGTTCATTCCGCCACATTGGAGGAGCACCTCAGACTCTTGGAAATTGTCTTCAGTAGACTCCAGAGTTTCAACATGACTGTGAAGCCTAGCAAATGCAAGATTGCTCACAGTGAGGTGGAGTTCCTCGGTCATATTGTTGGCAACAATCACCGCAGGTGTCAGGGTGACAAGATCAGGAAAGTTAGAGAAGCCCCGAGACCCGTGACCAAGAAACAGGTTAGGGCATTTCTTGGCCTAGTGGGATATTATAGGAGTTTTATCCCCAACTTTGCTCTCATTGCCCAACTGTTGTACGAAGTGCTACGGAAATATGCTCCAAACACCATTGAATGGGGAGAAGCGCAAGAGAGATCCTTTATTGCTCTTAAGAACATGTTGTGCAAGGAGCCTATCTTGCAGTTGCCTGATTCCAGCAAACCTTTCATACTGCACACTGATGCTTCACAAGATGGAGTAGGTGCCGTATTGACGCAGGAATCGGAAGGTGGAATCTTCCCAGTGGCATACCACAGCCGTAGGCTAAAACCCGCCGAGAGGAATTACAGTACTGTTGAGAAGGAACTCTTGGCTGTGGTTGATGGTGTTAAAAATATTATTATTATCTTTTTGGGGCACCATTTACTCTGGAAACTGATCATATGCCACTCACTAGTCTTAGCACGACCAAGACGGCTAATGCAAGATTGACACGCTGGACACTGTATTTACAGCAGTTTAACCTTGTTGTGAGATACATCAAGGGAAGTGATAACGTAGGTGCAGACCTGATGTCTCGCCTGCTAACTGCTGACTAATATGGGCAATTGTTGCATGCTGGGTTCCGTAAGATAGGCGTCCTAAGAGATTTGAGTAATCCAAGGACCAGCCTGGTTCCCAGTCAAAAGTGTAGACCTGATGTCTCACTTGTTGGCCCCACAGGACATAGTATATCCAGGGCCTGTACATACATGTATACCATAAGTTAAGGGGGAAGTTTGAGAACCCTGCAGAGACAGTCCGAGGCTGTGTACGAATTACCTTGTGGAACGTCTCGAGCTGTGGGCCTCTCTGAGGATTCCCGGAGAATGCACATTACCACATGAGTGTTCACACCCACGGTGGGTGTTAAAACGTGACCTCCCCGAGATTGCGTAGCGATTTTCAGCTTCCTGTATTAGTCATAAGTGTAGAGTTAGGTTAACCAGTAAGCTATAAGGGTTCTAAGCAATTTGTGAATTCAAGAATTACGTTTCCTGGTTAATAATGTTAGGTTAACTCGTAAACTGCCCGTTCTAAGAGATTTGAGTAATTCAAGAACTGGCACATTTCCTAGTTAATAAGCGTTAACCAGTAAGCTATAAGGGTTCTAAGCAATTTGTGAATTCAAGAATTACGTTTCCTGGTTAATAATGTTAGGTTAACTCGTAAACTGCCCGTTCTAAGAGATTTGAGTAATTCAAGAACTGGCACATTTCCTAGTTAATAAACGTTAACCAGTAAGCTATAAGGGTTCTAAGCAATTTGTGAATTCAAGAATTACGTTTCCTGGTTAATAATGACAAGTACTGATTGCTAGGCAGAGAGAGAGAGAAATAACAGTTTTGATGCTCCACCTTAATTCCTTTCGCAGGTGTAGCTGGTGGGTGCAGCATTGCCGTGCAGATCAGCTGGTCGTTCCTGTCGCATGCTGCCGCCCCTTCTCTTCTGCCTCGTCATCATTATTTTACTATAAATTTGTATTTGTCATTTTACACGTAGGTACAGATACACTACAACTGTCACACCTACACCATGTATTACATACACTACACTACATAACAATTAGATGTTAATGTAAATGTAGCGAACTTTTGCTCAGTTTGACCTGAGTACAGGATTTTCACCGTCGTCACAGAGTTTTTCCCTCAAGCTTGCTTCTATTAACGTAAATACGAGGTTTTTTCGCTCACTGGCGACTGCGACTTTCTCCTGTAGCAGGATAGCACACACACCACAGTGTGAATCTTGTGTGACTGAGTTAGGATTTATATGTATGTATATTGAAATCTTTCTTCTGAAGGAAGAAAGATTTAATTTTCATGGGGCGTAATGTCACGAATCAATTCGCTACATTTCCCTTTTGTGAGAAGCCACGAACTATTAGTGGAAAACTCACTGTGTATCGCTCAGTTAACCGTTTCTCTCTCCATTTCGGGGTATACTTTTCAAAACATTCGTCACTGTTTTCAAAAGTGACCGATTTAATGCACGTCACTAAGTGCTGTACTGAGCGATACTATTGTTTCTTTATTGTTCGCCTCTGCTTGCCTTGACCGTTAAAAATGCGGCCTACTGCTCCCTTTGTCTTTCCCACAACTTACTCAGTCTAGTGGTTGCTGTGACGGAGAGAAGTCCTGTGCCAGCAGTGTGAGAGGTCAGCTAGTACCCAAACTCCACTTCACAGTTAATCCAGTCCTCCCACCCCCCGGGTGATACATAGCATTCATCGACCAGTATTTCTTTTTGTATAATCCTAGTTATAAGAGTTTAATTAAGGTGTCTTTTTTTCCTAGGCGTAAGTATTTAGCTATTGCGTGAGTGGGTGAGTGCGTCTCATTGATTCGATTTGAATTGTAACGTTAAATTTATTTTTTGTAATTAATAAATTTAACAGTTCTTTTCCTTGAGCTTAATGTAAAGTAAAATCTTGTTTCATTTCTCCATAATTAAGCTTATTTTCCATACAGCTCCTAGCTTGCATAAACGTTTGCTTTCATAACTGGTACTTAGACCAGTCTTGTTGTATTAACTTAAAATCCGTCGTGCCAGATAGGAGTTAAAGCATCAGCAAGAACCTGATTATTATTATTAGTATTAGTTATTTATTGTCATGGGTGAAGTAACTTTCTCCAGAGGCTAACAGTACTAATTCAGCATTTGTGAGTAATTAGTCTCTGCTGTGTACTGTTGAGAAAGTTTATACATTCTCGTTCTTAGAGAATCGTTGCTCGATTTAGCAAGACAATCATTGTCCCTGCTCTTTAATATTATTGAATATTAATATCAATTTAAATAACATTTAACCATATATTTCAAAATTACTGTGTTATTATAAAAACCCCGTGACACTAAATACTGCTGTACCGTACCCCTCCAGTTCACAGAGTCCCTCCATAGTAACAACAACAACAATAATAGTAATAATAGTAATAATAATAATAATAAAGTCCGGAGACATAAAGTGGAAAATACGCAAGCATGGTCAGTGGTGGCAAGAATAAAGTGGGGAATACGTAAACATGTCAGGAAATAAAGATACAGCGTGAAATACGTAAATACTGGATACAGAAGGAATAAAATATAAAATACGTAAAAATGTGTGTAGATGACGAGATTCAAGTTTAAAAAGGGGAAAATGGCTAGAAATTAAAAAAAGTAGAAAATACGTAAAAGTTACTGGAAATAATGAGAACAAAGTTTAAAACAGGTAAAAATGGGGACAACAGGAATAAAGTAGATAATAAGTACTAATGACTGGCTGCGAATAAAGCGGAAAATACAGTACGTAAAATATAAAGTTAAGGTTAATGAAGAAACTTCGTAAAAACATCTGCAGATAAAGACAGAAAAGTTGGAAATACGCAGAATGTCTAGAGATAGCAAGAACAGAGGGAAATAATGTGTAATAATAATTGAATAACACTAACAAAGTAGAAAATACGTAAAAATGTCCAGAAATACTAGAATAAAGTGAAAAATGCGTTCCAAAAATCTGGAGATAGAGAGAATACAGTGGAAAATACGTAAATCCATCCCGAGATACCGTAGCAAAAGAAGTGGAGAATGCGTAAAAATGACTGGAGTTAGCAAGTACGAAGTTGAAAATAAGCAAATACGTAAAAAAATGTCCGCAGAGAGCGAGAATATAGTGGAAATACGTAAAAATGCCCAGAGAGAGAGAGAGAAAGAGAATAAAGTGGAAAATACGTAAATATGGCTGGTTATGAATAAAGTGGATAATACGCAAAAATGTCCGAAGATAACGGGAATAAATTAGAAAATATGCACAAATGTCTGGAGAAATACAGCGCAAAATACGGAAAAAACGTCCGAAGAGAGTGAGAATAAAGTGGAAAATACGTAAAAATGTCCGCTGAGACCGAAAATAAAGTGGAAAATACGGAAAAATGTCCGAAGATAGCGAATATAAAGTCGAAAATAAGACCAAATGACTGGAAAAGAAAGAAAAAATATGTAAAAATGTCCGAGGATAACAAGAATCAGGTAGAAAATACGCCATCGTACTGAAGGGTCTAAATTAATCGTCTGGAAGTAGCAAAGACAAATTAATCTATCTATCTATCTATATAGGCTACCTAGGCTGCTTCCCCCAAGGAAAGGGAGGTAGCCGAGACAGGACGACACACTCCCCATTTACTCATCCATTCAAACACATTCATTCGCATCTTAGCCCCAAAGGGGAGAAGGGACAGATCCACATCGCACCACATCGCACAAGGGTCAACTGCGCAGTGCAATCAGAGACATCCGCAGCAGGGCCCGACAGCAGAGCTGGTTTACCCCTGCCACATCATAATAGATCCATTCCCTTACCCGCACCTGACCTGACTAGCTGATCAGACCAAATGCGGGAGGATATCCCCTCAGGGCTGCGACATCATTTATTTATTCACAGTTTCTCTCCATTTATTTCTGTCACGCACAGCCACTCTTCCTTGCTCAACAGACATCCCTCTCGCATCCAGCGCTCTCTTCACACTGTCCGTCCATCCTACTCGTGGTCTCCCTCTCAGCCTTACACCTCTTACATCAGATCTAGTTATCTTTTTCACCAATCGATCATTATCCATTCTCTCCATATGCCCAAACCATCGCAACACCCTCTGCTCAACTCTACCAGCCATCTCCCGAACAACTCCAGTTCTCTTTCGCACTTCATCATTTTGCTCTCGATCCATACGCGTCACTCCACACATACTCCTCAGACACCTCATCTCCATTACATTCAAACTTTTCCTCTCTGCTACACCCATATTCCATGTTTCAGCCACATATAACGCAGTCGGTACCACAACACCCTCATACAGCCTTCTCTTTACATCCATTCTAAGCGAACGACATCTAAACACCTTTTTCATTCCTCCCAGCACCTTACCTACTTCATTCATTCTAAACTTCACTTCTGCATTTGTTCTTCCATCCACAGCAACATGTGGCCCTAAATATTTAAAACACTCTACCTCCTCAAGAAACTCACCATTCAAAACTATATTCATCACCCTACCATCTGCCAACCTCGTACACTTCATCACTTTACTCTTATTCTCATTTACTTTCAATTTCCTCCTTTCATACACCCTTCCAAACTCCTCTACCAACTGTCTCAATCTCTCCTCTGAATCAGCCACCGGTGCAGTATCATCTGCAAACAGCAGCTGCTTCAGATTCCGCTCCCCACCATCAACATTCACCAAACTCAGACCTCCACCTAAAACTCTTGCATTCACCTCCCTTACAACACCATCCATATAAATATTAAACAACCAAGATGATATCACACATCCCTGTCGCAGCCCCACTCTCACGGAAAACCAATCACTCACAGCATTTCCCACTCTTACTCACGCTCTACTATTTACATAAAACTTTTTCACCCCTTTTAGTAACCTACCATCAAGTCCATACAATCTTAAAACAGTCCACAAAGCCTCCCTATCAATTCTATCATACGCTTTCTCTAAATCCATGAATGCCCAACACACATCCTTGCCTTTCGCTAAATACTTTTCACACACTTGTCTCACAGCGAACACCTGATTCACGCATCCCCTCTCTCTCCTAAAGCCACACTGCTCATCACTAATCACTCCCTCTGTACCCTCTCTAACTCTCATAATTAACATTCTACCATACACCTTACCTACAGCAATCAACAGACTTATACCCCTAAAGCTAGTACAGTCATATTTATCACCCTTACCTTTATACAACGGGACCACACAAGCACTTGCCTAGTCAACTGGCACCATACCTTTCACAAAGCACACATTCAACAATCTTACTAACCAGTCAACAATAGTCACTCTACCACCTTTCAGGCATTCCACAGCACACCCATCCATAACTGTAGCTTTCCCTGTTTTCATCTCCTTTACTGCCTTCTCCACTTCCTCCTTCGTGATCAAAGAACCATTCAACTCTCCCAACACATTTATTCATTGCACCCTTCCAAATATAAAAAAAAAAAAAAGTATAACTGGACTGTGTGGCGTGACCAGTTCCATCCGATACCGTAATTCCTATTCTTACCGTCCCCAGACGATATGAGGCGATTTTTGGAGTGATTTTTCGAACTGGATTAGATATTCATACAGAAGTCTTAATGAACCGTCCCCAGACGATATGGTGCTACAATGATTATTTTCTAACTGCAGGGGGTTAGATTACAGCCTTAACGAACCATCTGTAGACGATTTAATGCTATTTTTGGAAAGAATTTTTGGACGAGAAGGTTTAGATATAGCCTAATTTGATCCCTCCCCTGTCACAACTAAAGCTTCCTCCTAGGTTGGGCTAAAAATCATCTGGTGATAGCAAGAATATAATAATAATAATAATAATAATAATTATAACAAAACAACAACAACAACAATACTACTACTACTACTACTGCTGCTGCTAATAATAATAATAATAATAATAATAATAAAATAATAATAATAATAATAATAAAATGCGTCATGGGATTGAAGGGGCTAAGGAGGTTTGAGTAAACCCCTTGCATAGGACCGCAAGCTGAGAGAGAGAGAGAGAGAGAGAGAGAGAGAGAGAGAGAGAGTGTGTGTGTGTGTGTGTGTGTGTGTGTGTGTGTGTGTGTGTGTGTGTGTGTGTGTGTGTGTGTGGATATTTCCCAACTACGCACTTAACAAACTTACTCTCTTCGTATCAAGAGAAAGGTGTCTGATGTTGTTTTGTAACCGAGATAGAGTGACGCTTCAAGGTATTCCCCTGTTTCCCATTTCTTCTACGGGTACGCTGCAGTCCACGGTCTCCACCCAACCCAGCCTCTGTCAGTGTCTTGACAGCAGCGGTTGGGTGTGGTGATTATACTTCTTTTACCATAAACTAGCCTAAAATTACCGTCTGTCCATCTAGAAAACTGAGTTGTAACAAAATTTAATAGCAGAATATGATCCTAGTCACAAACAAATGCCGTGGCATGGATGTGGAGTCATAGAGCTGCCCTTCTCTGCCACTGAATTACGTGAAATAAATAACAAAAGGGCGTAAAGGTTAGGGTAAAAGCATTATAGGCATAAACTGACTTAAGAAGGGTGAATCAAAAGTCTGGAAACAGGGGAAAGAGCAGATTTCTGGAGAGAGAGAGAGAGAGAGAGAGACGTAAACCTGCAACGAGAGAGGACATACGGGCATATTCCCCTGTTTACAGACTACTGACTATCTGCACAAACTCGGACATGGCGGTGTGTTGCTACAGTGCTGACATCATCTTAACAATTTTGCTGATTTGTGGATTACCTGCGTCTCAATCCTCGTTCACAGGTAAGTATATCTGTGGGGACATGTAGCGTGTTTGTTTGAAGCCACCCCTTAAGGGATTAAGGCGTCTGGCAATGGATAGTGTTTACTGTGTTACACATTAAAGTAAATATGAAGTGGTACATATATATAACACCACCCCAGTGCAGCTGCCCATTGCTCTGTCCTACCCCTCAGACTCACATACTAGGCTCCTGCACGACGGACGTACAGTACACAGTCGACTAAATGCACACCATACGCACCTCAGACACACCCCAGACACTAAGACGCACACCCAAGTGCGTTGCCCTGCCTCGCTATGTCATATCCAAGTGTTATTCCATTACCATAACTCAGCAGTCAAAATGAAGATGGTAATTTTTGTCTAAGTGAGAGTAAAATGCGTTTAGTAGTAATGTTAGCGGTATCTGTTGCAGAGGGAGAGTCAGCCAAAGGATTCCCCCCATCGGATCCGGACAATGGACTCAATATGAACTCTGATTTTCCCCACGCCGGTTTCAAGGTAATGGAGGTGGTCAGAAGGTACGGCAGTGGACTGCTGCTCGGAAGTTTTTAGAGTCTGAGACGCAGGTGAAGCAGGGAACTGAAGGATGAAAGGAAAGAGAAAAAAGGATGGGGGAAAGGAAATAAACAGAGAGAAGAAAGGAAAAGGGGAGAAAGGAAAGATGAAAAAAAGGGAGGGGAGGGGGGAAAGGCAAGAGAGAGTATATGGAAAGGGAGAAGGAGAGAGAGAAGAAAGGAAAGGGGGAGAAAGGAAGGATGGGGAAGAAGAGAAAGAGAGAAGAAAGGCAGGAGAGAACGAAGGAAGGAAGGAGGAAGGCAAGAGAGGAAGACATAATATAATAATGAAATGAAATAAAGGTGAAAAAAGAAAAGAAAGGAGTAATGACGACTGAAGATTGTATTTTCGTTCCTATATTGGACATTAATCTCCCACAAGACCCACCGATGTCATAAAAACACCCCCCCCCCTCTGTTGATACCGCTACACCAGTCCTGACTGCGGTAGTTTTGTCATGTCCTCATTATTATTACTGCTACTACTACTACTATTATTATTATTATTATTATTATTATTATTTGTGAGTGTGTGCTGACGTGCGGTGTATGGCGTCATCAACATACAGTGTGGTGCTGCAGAGGAATACTTTCACGTGGTGGCACCAATATAAATGGACGGATCCACCGTCTGGAAATACAAACGTCCCTCATCTATCGCTATTGCACGAAAAGAGAATGGTCGACTGTGGGAAAAAGACAACTTCAGCCTGCAATCCACCGGGTTCACGTCCAGATTAGCCTAGAGGCACAGCAACGAGGTACGGTGGGGAGGAACACTGCTGGACCTCAAGGAATGAACTTCCTGGTTTATACGCAGATTGGATAGCCTACGTAACCCCCAAATAATAGAAGGCTAAATAAGCAAAAAATAAAGAAAGAATATTAACAATAACAGTAATAATAATAATAATAATAATAATAATAGTAATAATAATACAGTAATAACAATAGTAATAATAATAATAATAATATAAATAATAATAATAATAATAATAATAATAATAATAATAATAATAATGATGCTAATAATAATAACAATAATATCACCCAATCCATTATTGCCCCATAAGGAGTGTAGGGACCCTTGGTTAGGCTATTAAGTCCCGACATTTAAGACACGGATGACCAGTCGCTTTTCCGTGAGTGGTATTACGGGAACAACAAACCCCAGCCATTCCTCGTAGCAAATTTTTCTCTGCGATTCATTTCGTAATACCACCAGTGTTAGTTATACGCATTTACTCGTTGCACTGAAAAAGTTTTCCTCTGTATAGACGGTGAATTAATGTACTATGCAAGATAAATCGTTGAGAATAAGGTGTTAAGCCTCCTGTACCACTCAGTATGGCCTAAATCCCTATCAAAATCTATATACTGTGCAACTAAGAGGACATAACACCTCTTTCGGCCATCATTCCTAATTGCTCTGGAGATTTCATGACGCCTTTTCTCTAGCGATTTATTCTGTTCATTTCCCCTTAACATGCCGCCTAGAATACGAGGTTCTGTCTCCAGCCACAGAAGCTGAGCGAGAGTGATGGTGAAGGTGTTAAGGCTGTGAAGGAGAGTGACCCTCGTTCCCCTGCTGACGGTGGCAACAACGCTTACAGCACGAGCGTTCAGGATCATAGGTGAGGAGTTTTTATTTTACTTTATTTATTTGTGTGTGTGTGTGTGTGTGTGTGTGTGTGTGTGTGAGAGAGAGAGAGAGAGAGAGAGAGAGAGAGAGAAAGAGAGACGTTTTCTGCCACTGAGCTCCATGAAATAAGCTGCAAAAGGACGAATATCTGGGCCAAGTTAAAGTGAAAATGGTGAAGTGTCTGAGTGAAAACAGCGAATGAGCATCTGATTTTATAATCATATTACTCAACTATAACTGTCCATTTACTTGTTTGACTAAGAAATAAGTGAAATTTATACCGTTATCTTCACATATTTTTGTCTCTTCATTCTGTGTTTCTTCTATAACAATTTATTGATTTATTTATTTTTGTTTTCTCATTTCATATTTTTTTTTTGCAAGTGTTTCAAGTCGCCAGGTAGAGTACCTGCAGACGGCGTTTGCCTACTTTTTCTTGTTCTACTACTACTACTATTACTACTACTACAACTATTACTACTACTACTATTACTACTACTACAACTACTACTATTACTACTACTACAACTACTACTATTACTACTACTACAACTACTACTATTACTACTACTACAACTACTACTATTACTGCTACTACAACTACTACACTGTCCCACCTCCTACCAACATCCTAGCCCGCCCCGTCCTCTTCTCTCTGCTCACCTCACCTTGTTTCCGATTACACTTATATCGAGTTTTATGTTGCCAGGACATAACATAACAGATTCATCAAATTTTATGTAACCACGACGTAACAATCATGTGAGTGGCCCAGTTCCGAAAGAAAAAAACTAACGTTCTAGAGTTTCATAAGTTATTCCATCATCCACATCATCCAACCTGGGTCTATCGTTCATTTTATAATCTAATCTGGTTCTAATATTTACTCTACTATCTAATCAGGTTCCATCGTTCATATTACACTCTAACCAAGTTCTATCGCTCATTCATTCATCTAACCAGGTTCTATATCTCACTCTCTCATCTAACCAGGCTCTATCGTTCACTTTACCATCTAACCAGGTTCTATCGGTCACGCACCATCACCAAAGCCAGCACAGTGAAGCGGTACTGGCTGGATTTCGATGAAGTTGATAAGAAGAATGTCGGCGCCATGTTGAACGTCACCCGTCAGGTATGTTGTTAGTGCTATAGTTCTTTTGAACTAACCTGGCCCAAATTTTCTTCCTATTGCAGCTTATTTCACGTCGCTCAGTAACAGAAAAACACAGTGCTCTGTTTTATATATCCTCTTCGTAGCATTTTTTTCGTGACTAGCATCATTATAGTGTTAATGCATTGCTACAGTTCAGCATTCTAGACACAGAGAGGGAGGTTTTAGGCCGTTAAAAACAATATAATACTTTAAGCTCTATTTACCTTTAATCTGTAACCAGCAGAAATGAAATCAGTCACACACACACACACACACACACACACACACACACACACACACACACACACACACACACACACACACAGCACTCGCACACAGGGCACGCGGACACAGAGCACGTGCACACAAAGCACATGCACACAGAGCACGCGTGCACACACCCACACACGCACACCCACACCCACACCCACACCCACACACACCCACACACACACCCACACACACACAGAAATGCGTCACCGACCTGAAGGGATTTAATTTTCACTACCTTCTAGACGGTTCCACTGCCCTTCAAGTTTCCCTTCTACGGGCGGCGACTCAGGAACGTCACCATCATGTCTGAGGGATATCTCTTCACGGGGGAGGGGGAGCTGAGGAGGCAAACGTTCTCCCTGACGTCGTATATCGCTCCCCTTTTGGCCGGATTTGATGTTGCTGTGGGCGAGGATGCGACCATTAGGTATACGGATGATGGTGAGTTGTGTGTGTGTGTGTGTGTGTGTGTGTGTGTGTGTGTGTGTGTGTGTGTGTGTGTGTGTGTGTGTGTGTGTGTGTGTGTGTGTGTGTGTGTGTGTGTGTGTGTGTGTGTGTGTGTGTGTGAGAGAGAGAGAGAGAGAGAGAGAGAGAGAGAGAGAGAGATGCACAACTGCTTTTACAGTACAGAAGAAAAGAACATTGACGTGCCATATACAGAAATGAACACTAAGAAGAGGTGCTAGAAAGCCTCCTAAGCGGAAAAGAATATATGACTTAGACTTCACTCTCCTCTGATTCTTGACTCATTGTTTCTTTCCCTCTTGTCCCCCTCCCCAGGTGGGTCCTTCATCGTGCAGTGGAGTAATGTGGCGCTAAAGGACCAGCCGGATGTGGGTACCTTTACATTCCAAGTGAGTCATTCTATGCCACTCGTATGCTTCGCTGAGGTGATTGGCTCTCTGTGTCTGGCTCCTTGTCTGTTTCCGTCTGGCTCCATGTACAGTATGTTTGTGTCTGGCTCACTGTCTGTCTGTGTCTGGATCCCTGTATGTCTGTGTCTAGCTCCCTGTCTGTCTGTGCCTGGCTCCCTCTCTGTCTGTGCCTAGCTCCCTGTCAGTCTTTGCCTGGCTCCCTGTCTGTCTGTGCCTAGCTATGGCTGTTTGTGTCTGGCTCTATGTCTGTTTGTGTCTAGCTCCGTCTGGTTGAATCTGGTTCCCTGTCTGGTTCTATATCTGTTTATCCTGGCTCAATGTCTGTTTAGCATGGCTCTGTGTCTGTTTAACCTGACTCTATGTCTGTTTGTGTCTGTCTCTCCTTTTATTTAGTGTGACTTTTTTAGTGTCTGGCTCTCTGTGTGTGTCTGACCCTCTTCCTGTTGGCGTCTGGCTCTTTGTGTCTAGCTCTCGATCTGCTTGTGTCCATCTGTTTGTGTTTGTCTCCCAGCTTGTTTTCCTGACCCTTTATGTTGTCCAGGTGGAATAATGATTTTGTTAAAACCACTGCTCGTAGCGCGGTGGAAAATGACTGAGAGTCAAGCAGGCATGAGGTATTATGATTTTAAAAACAATCTGTCGAAGGTCAGGGTCACAGGGGAAATCAGTTGAGAGAGAGAGAGAGAGAGAGAGAGAGAGAGAGAGAGAGAGAGAGAGAGAGAATCAAGTTGTATATTGTTGTTGTCTGCGTGTCCAAAGCATTACGGCTTGGGTCTTCATTGCCACACATTTTACAAGGTCTTAACCATTCTCTTCTTTCCCTCAGGTGACTCTACACAAGAACGGGGACATCATGTTTCTGTACAAGGCTATTCCCATTGGCATCACCTTCATCAACGAGAATCGGCATCGAGTCAGAGTTGGCCTCTCTGATACATACATGATAGACCGAACCATTTTCTGTGAGTCATACTCTCTTTTTCTGTGTATACTCGTTCCCCTAAAATTGCCGTCTCTTCTTCTTGAATGCTGACCTTTATCAACAGATTAATATATAATATTATGCCAGTTACGAAGAAACGCCATGGAAAAGATGTTGAGCCGTGGCATTGTCTTTTTCTGCCTATGAGCTACGTGAAATAATCTACGAAAGAACGAAAATCTGGGCCAAATTAAGGTGAGAGAACTATAATACATTCATTTTAACTATACTCTTTTTACCTTAACTTGGCCTAATCTTGCAGTCCGTGCACCTACAAATGTAATTAGAGATTAACAGTTGAACACAGCTCTAGTAACATTACGAAGTACAAAGAAGTGCAATTTAAAGGATGCAGAGCCATAGTTCAGTCTTATTCTGCCATTGAAGTACTTGAAATAAACTGCAAAAGGACGAAAATCTGGGACAACACTATCTGTCTATATACCTAGGCTGCTTCCCCCAAGGAAATGGAGGGACAACACATAAGGTGAAAAAACAATACTGGGAGATTTCTGTCCGTTTGCAACTCATTTCCCGTAATTCAGTGGCAAAATTCAATACTACGGCTCAATCTCTTTTCTATTGCATTTTTCGTGACTGGCACTATAATCTTATCTTAATCTCTTATTCCAGCTTAGCACTGAACGTGGGGAGATGAGAATTTTATGCCTCGATAAAGTCGACAGAATATAGTACGGCAAGGCTCGTATTCTAGTCAGCGTAGGAGGCATTCTAGCATTTTTTCCTTATATACTGTTTATTTCCCTACATGGTAAGGGATATATATATATATATATATATATATATATATATATATATATATATATATATATATATATATTTTGCGCTTCAATGAGATTATTAAAAATTCCCACGTCCCTGTGGGAAGTTTTTTTTTTTTTTTTTTTTTTTAATTATTATTGTCCGTCCCCGCCCCGGAGGGGCTCGGAGAGGGGTACTGTTTTCAGTCGGTTTGTATGTTTGTTTGTCTGTCTGTTAAGTTTTCGCAAAAACTACTATGTGATTTTGACTGAAATTACAGGGATTATGGGCTATGACCCTCTGATCACCTGATTAAATTTTTGGCTATATTGGGCCAAGGCTCAGGCTGTAGGCTGAGAAAATGTAAAAAAAAAAAAAAAAAATCGTTTTTTCTCCATAACTCCTTTCAAATTAGTCATATCGACATGAAACCAAAACCTAAAGGTGCATCTTTCAAATCTCCATCCTATAACATGCCTCATGACATCAGGGGAGTCACAGTGTCAGGTGGGTCGGGCCTAAAATTTCAAATTGGCATAATATCGTCAATTTTCACCCGATTTACTCCAGATTTTGATATGTGACATCTTTGACAGGGTATCCTTTTGTGTTTATACGTCAGCACTAAACTGACTGCCGGGGACGGGTTTGCTGTGCCTTGACACCGCATGTTGTTGTTGTTGTTATTATTATTATTATTATTATTATTATTATTATTATTATTATTATTACTTATTTTTTAATTTGCGATATTTCAAATGTTATTTGGCCTAGAGCCTTTAAACTTGGTCGACTTAGTTGGACAACTGTCCACTTCATTTGGCAAAACATGGTGACAATCCGTCAACTGGATCTCCGGATATTATCCGGAACACTGAAAAGCGAGTCAGTCACGCTACTCCAGGAACTGCTGAAGCTAGGATGCTGAAACTTTATTACAAAATAGCCTTAAGGCGGATGCAATCCGGAAGGGAGTAAGGTTCCAATTGGTTGATTATAATCTGAGATTGCTTGGGGTCAAAAATTGTGACTTCTGGGTATTCCAGATATCACCTAATTTTCCATGAAGGATTAATGCTAGAGCCACTAAACTTGGTGGATTTATAGACTATGACAACCTAAGGTAACGTGCACAGGATCAGATAAGTGACCCTGACCTCGCCTGTGGTAAAAAAAAAAATGGGACTTTTCCAGATATTCCAGAGGTCACCTAATTTTCTATGATGGAATAAAGGTAGAGCCACCAATCTTGGTGGACTTATAGACCGTGATGACCTAAAGTGACAAGCACAAAATCAGTGACTTTGACCTCGCCTGGGGTCAAAGACTGGGACTTTTCCGGATATTCTGGATATCACCTAATTTTCCATGAAGGATTACAGATAGTCACAAGTCTTGGTGGACTAGACTGTGATGACCTAAGGTGACACGCACAAAATCAGTCACCTTGACCTCAAGGCCCCTTCATAGCTCGGCTTCTAGTAGGCAATGGCTGTGGAAAGTTTTTATCAAAATTGTTCTTGGACAATTTTACGGTGTTCTAGTTATCAGCTATCATCATCATCATCATCATCATCATCATCATCAGCAGCAGCAGCAGCAGCAGCAGCAGCAGCAGCCCCAGGTTCATGTAAAATGTGAACCTGGTGGACTGCAGGCTGAAGTTGTCTCCCTGCTGCAGTCCAGCATCCTCATTTTGGGAGACAGGGAAGTATATGAAGGACGTTTGCACATCCAGGAAGGTGAGCTGCCCAGTTTTGTCAGTGACACCACATGAAGGCTTCCCTCCCCACCACCCAAAAAAGATCAGTGACGTGTAATATTAAAGATAAATAACTAAGATAGAGGGGCTAGAAAGACTTATAAGTTCAATGGATTACTGACTTGCAAGTCGTACTAATTATCTCTTCACTGGACACATTTTCATTTTAAGAATGGTGGTGGTTTGTGGGTAACAACAACAACAACAACAACAACAACAACAACAACGATATGCCAATACTTCACACACACACAAAAAAAAAATCATTATTATTTCGCTGCAGTTATACGGCGCAGGACATACTACGAGTACCACAGGGTTGACGTGAAGGATGCCGGGATCGGAAACTGGACAGGCATCTACCTCAAAGCCCGTCCCACGTGTGTATCTCTCACCACCTGCCACGACTGCCTCACCAAAAAGATCAGCTTCCAGGTAAGGGCAGGGCTGGAGGTAGTGAAGGGCTGTACGGTACAGTAGGGTTAATGAACGAGTGAATACGCAGTCTTCATGTTGCTATAAGATTTGCGTAGCACCTCTTCCCCATTGATTTAATTCGCCTCTTATATCTTCAGGTAGCATATCGTGTTACTACCGCACACCATGATTGGTATTAAAAAGATACAGAAGGAATATCGACTCTCATATTACTGATGCAAACGATGAGTAGTATTCAAAATATATAGAAATTATATCTTATGTTACTGTTGCAAACTAGATACTAAAACGATATACAGGCAATATACAGTATATCATCTTGTATGTTACTAATGCAAACTATGATCTACAATAAAAAGACAGACACATGGAGAATAGTAAGGTGTAGAACGCAGAATGAATCACTAAGGAGGAAGTGTCATGAAGTCATACAACCCATAATAAGAACTAAAGTGTGATGTGGTTAATGTAAAGAAACTAAAAGGCTCAGATTAGCTGTCAAACTTACAGTCAGTTCCCTCTAGCAACGATACGAGAGGAGGTATTCTTTGACTGTCGCTCTATTAAGCTCTCCAACATTGGTAGCCTTTCCTCCGATTTTCTTTCTGTCGAACACCACCTCACTTCATTTAACCCTCACCTTTTCTTCCTCACCGAGACTTAGCTGTAAACCCTTCTCGTTATCCTCCTACTTCCTCTATACTCAGTTCAAAGTCAAAGGTGGTTGTGGTGTATATGTAACGATATACCTTGCTCTTATGTTCTAAACTTGAATCTCCTGAATTCTCTACACTCTAGCTTCGGCTGTCATGTCATTCTCTGACTGTCATGTCATTCTCTGCTGTGTACTTATCCCCAAACTCTAATGACTATGAAAAATTTTGATTACCTTGCATCTCAGATGAAACATTCTATCAATTTCTCCTTTCTCTGAAATCTTCATTTCAGGCGCTTTCTATGTCCACCACCACCTTTGACTCTCCTCTTCATTCACTGGTCCACCTGGTGAACAAACCTACATTTTCTTTTTTATAAATCCATACTGACCTAGAGCAGCTCGTACAGCATCCTGCTCGTATCCCTGACTGCCTTGGAGAGACATCCAACATACTTAACCTTTTAGTTACTGGTATAACTAATCTTTCTGCTAACTCTGTTGATCATTTCTCTCAGTTGGGCTCCCCTGATCACAGCCTTATCACCTTAAACCATCCTATTCCTCTAGTAGGACTGTGGAGCCTCCCAAGAAGTGGTGTATGTGGTGCTTTGGGACTGCTGATTGGGAGGCCCTCAGGCAGTACTTCTTTTTCTCTGGGATGATTATCGTTTCTATGGCTGAAAGCCATCCGTGTTTGCCGCACGGATTACGTATGGTATTCTGTTAGGCATGGAAGCATACATTCTTTTCTCACATCCTTTGACTACTGCAAAAAAAAAAAAAAAAAAAACTTGGTTTAATCACGCTTATTTTACTGATGCTCACAACAAGAGAAAAACCTACAAAAGGTACCTGCAACAACCAACCCCGGAATCTCATCAGTTTTATGTTTCTGCATGGACTCATGCTAAGTCTGTTCTTTGCACCGCACAAAATAATTTCATTCATTTACTCTGAACTCGATGACTCAAATCTTTCCCACTCCTCCTGGCACCTTGTCGAAAACCTTTCTAACAACGTCCCTTCATCCTCCTTCCGTCCTTCCTCTTTTCTGCAATGATGGCGCTGTAGCTGTTTATTCCACCGAAAAAGGCAGAACTCTTTGCCCAGACTTCCTCTTCAAATTCCACCTTGGGTGATTTTGGCGCTGTTCCTCCGTCTTTTCCTGCTTCTGACTTCTTCATGACTGACATTAAAATGTCTTCAGTTGACGCAGTATCTGCTCTCATTGGTCGCAATGCAATCAAGGCAATATGCATATGAGCCTGATGGGGTCCCCCCTTTTTTCTCAAGAACTGTGCTTCTGAGCTTACACACTGCCTAGGGAAACTCTTTTGTCTTTTTAACTTGTACCTTTCCTTCTTGCTGGAAGTTTGCCCCCATTCAGCCCATCCCGAAGATGGATGATCATTCCCAGCCTTCTAATTACCACCCAACTGCATAACATCCTGTATTTCTTAATATTTAAAATCTATTCTTAACTAAAAAAATAAAATAAAATAAAGCACCTTGCCTATCATGACCTTCTTTTCGGTCGTCAGTATGGATTCCATCAGGGACACTCCACTGGTTATGGCACACACAATTTCTGACTTGGCTCGTACCTCTGACTGGCGTAAAATTGACATTAGTTTTTAATGCCTCCAAAACTCAGTTTCTACATCTTTTAAGCCCCCATAATCTTCCACAGGAGAATCCGTTAATATTTAGCACCATTCAACTCAAGCCTGTATCATCTTTGAATGTACTTGAGGTTTCCTTGTCTTTGGATTTATCATGGAAAGATCATATTACCTCTCTTGCAAAATCTACTTCCAAGAGATTGCCAACCATATGCCTTGTTCACTCCTACACAGCTGTTGAGTTTATACAGGGTTTTTATTCGCTCCTGTGTAGAGTAAAAGTCTCATGTGTGTTAAGGCTCCCAACTTACAGCTCTTCTCGACAAGGTGGAGTTGAAGGCTTTTCATCTCATCCACTCTCCTTTGTTTACCGAATCCCTTCAAGTTCGGTCTCATTGCTGCGCTGTTGCATCTTTATCTCTTTTCTCTCACTACTTCAATGGTTGCAGCTCTTTTGAACTGCCTGCATGCATTCCTCCTCCATTTCGGTGGGTGCATAGCACCCTTATGGCAGCAAACTTTCACCCTTTTTCAGTCCAACTCCTTAATGCAAGAGTTAATTGGTACTCCCAGTCCTTCATGTACACAAGTCAACACTGGAACTGTCTTCCTCTGTCTGTATTTCCTTTTGCCCATGACCTCCAATCTTTTAAATGTAATGTTCCTAGGCATCTCAAAATTAACGGATCTTGAATTTGGATTTTTGTTAATTTTTTTTTTTCCTTGGAGGGAATAATATTGCAGGCTTCCAGACTTTGGTTCCTTCTACCTTGCGTTAAAAAAACAACAACTGCAATTTGTTTTTGCTGGAAGGACAGAGTCCAAAACTTTTTTTCTTCTTCTTCGTGTAAAAACAATGTAAACAAGACACAGCAGTCAGACAGTGCAACATCCGCACTCATCAAGTAATCTAAGGACCTATATTTAACTTTGCCCTGTGATCTTGACCTTCAACAGACTGCTCTAAAAATGAATTACTTCATTCTTGTTTAACTCTCAAAATTTTCACCATATTTGGTTCAAATACAATCAAAGCTGCTTGAGTTGACTTTGCCCAGTGGCCTTGACCTTTGATGTTTCCCTGTGATCATGACCTTTGACTGATACGAAGTAGAAGGTCTTTATCCTTGCATTAAACCGAACCTTCCACACAGTTTAGTCTACATTGGATAAAAGCTTTTAAGTTGACCATGCCATGTGACAGCCTTTGACCTCTTCTTATAAAACACACTAGGTCAACATCTTGGATGTGCTTCAATTTATCCATCAAATTTGATCCAGATCAGATCAAAACTGTTTCAGTTGTTTTGTTTGCCCACAAACACAGGGATCGAATTGGGTTTTACCCTGTGAGTTTTACTTCTGACTGATTCTTTTCAACATTGATTGCCTTCCTTCATGGTTTACCCTCAACCCATTCATGTTTGGTCAGAATTGGAACTGTTTAAGCTGATTTTGCTAAGTCAAACTCTGATCTAGCCCTGTGACCTTGACCTTGACGTACAGTTGTAAAAAACAGTACGTTAACTCATAGGCTGACCCTTCAACTAAATCAGGTTCAAATCAGATTTTTAAAAAATAGCCGTTCCAGTAAGTTTGGTAAAACTTTGATCAAACCTTCGGTCACTTTAGCAGACACACATTAGGGTCAAATTTTGACCTATCACTGTGACCATGATCTTTGACCAATTATGCTAAAAAACATTAAGCTTACTCACTGGCTGACCCTTAGTACAGTACATCCCCATAGTACGCGCCTATATGGGCGGCAGAGGACATTGCATACTAGGAATTCATGTACTGTGAATACATAAACTTATGGGAAAAATTACATATGGGCGGCACCCCCCTTCATGGGCAACCCTTGAGACGCCTTTCAGACCTAAGTATTGTACTATACAGGGAAACTATCTAAGACATATTACCTAAAATAAAGTAAACCAACAAGATTATGGCTTTACTAGGCAAATCAACAAGGATATGGTTTAACTAAACCAACAAGAATTTGGCTGCTCACCTTTAACAGTTATCGCTTCTTGGGTGGACAATGTCGCGTATTCGGGGTAACCCCAGATTTGGGCCACTCATCGCTGCCCGTCTTGCTTACAAGGAGTTCAATTCGCGTACAAATAAAAAATACACTAAAATTAAAAAAAAAAAAAAAAGAAGGTCCACCTGGTGAACAAGCCTACATCTTTTCTATCCTTAATGACCTAAAGCAGCTTGTACAGCACCCTACCCGTATCCCTGACCGCCTTGGAGAGAGCTCCAACATACTTGACCTCTTCCTCACAACTAATCCTTCTGCTTACTCTGTTAATCTTTTCTCTCCGTTGGGCTCCTCCGATCACAACCTTATTACCTTAACCTGTCCTATCACTCCGGTACGGCCTGTGGACCCTCCAGGGAAACGTCGTCTGTGGCATTTTGGAGCCGTGGACTGGGAGGCTCTCAGGCAGTACTTCTTTGATTTTCCCTGGAATGATTATTGCTTCCATGGCCGTGAGCCATCTGAGTGTGCCTTGCGCATTACAGAGGTTATTCTCTCGGGCAAGGAAGCATACATTCCTTTCTCATATCCTTTGACTAACGCAAGAAAGCCTTGGTTTAATCACGCTTGTTCTAATGCTGTCCGCAACAAGGAGAAGGCCTACAAAAGGTACCGGAGCCAACCCACCCCTGAATCACATCATCTTTACGTTTCTGCCCGGAATCGTGCTAAGTCTGTTCTTCGCTCTACTAAAAATAATTTCATCCATACTAAATGCTCTCAACTCTCCAACTCGAATTCTTCCCGCTCCTTCTGGCACCTTGCCAAAAATCTTTCTAACAACTTTACCTCATCATCCTTCCCTCCTCTTTTCTACTCTGATGGTTCTGTAGCTATTTCTTCTACTGATAAAGCAGATCTCTTCACACAGACTTTCTCCTCCAATACCACCTTAGACGATTCCGGTGCTGTTCCTCCATCACTTCCCCCCTCTGACTTCCTCATGGCTGACATTAAAATTTCTTCAGTTGATGTATTTTCTGCCATCACTGGCCTCAGTACTAACAAGGCATATGGGCCTGATGGGGTCCCTCCTGTTGTTCTCAAGAACTGTGCTCCTGTGCTTACACCCTGCCTAGGCAAACTCTTTCGCCTTTGTCTGTCAACTTGTACCTTTCCTTCTTGCTGGAAGTTTGCTCTCATTCAGCCAGTCCCAAAGAAGGGTGACCACTCCCAACCCTCCAACTATCGTCCAATTGCTTTAACGTCCTGTATTTCAAAAGTTTTCGAGTCTATTCTTAATAGAAAAATTTTAAGACATCTTTCCTATCACAACCTTCTTTCCGATCGTCAGTATGGGTTCCGTCAGGGACGCTCCACTGGCGATCTTCTCACCTACCTTTCAGACTCCTGGTCATCCTCCTTTCGGGACTTTAGCGAAAGCTTTGCCATTGCACTTGACATCTCAAAGGCTTTCGATCGAGTCTGGCATAAATCTTTAATTTCCAAACTGCCCTCCTACGGTTTCTATCCTTCTATCTGTGCCTTCATCGCTAGCTTCCTTTCTGGTCGTTCTATAGCCGCTGTTGTAGACGGCCATCGTTCTTCTCCTAGATCTATCAACAGTGGTGTTCCTCAGGGCTCTGTCCTATCACCAACTCTCTTCCTTTTATTCATCAATGATCTTCTAACCCTATCCACTCATACGCTGATGACTCCACCCTTCACCTTTCCTTTCGGTTCCCGCAACGCCCATCTCAACAGTTACTTCAACAAACAAGGGATGAGGCTATGGCACACCTAATGTCTGACTTGGCTCGTATCTCTGACTGGGGTAAAAATAATATGGTTGTCTTTAATGCATCTAAGACTCAGTTCTTACACCTATCAACCCGACAAAATCTTCCACAGATATACCCACTAATGTTTAATAATATTCAGCTTCATCCTGCATCATCCTTGAACATGCTTGGGGTTTCATTTACTCGGGACTTATCTTGGAAAGATCATATTACATCTCTTGTAAAATCTGCTTCCAAGAGATTGGGTGTGCTAAGCCGACTCCGCTCTTTCTTTACCCCTGCACAATTGTTGACTCTATACAGGGGTTTTATCCGCCCCTGTGTGGAGTACAACTCTCATGTGTGGGGAGGCTCCCCACATACAGCTCTTCTCAATAGGGTGGAGTGGAAGGCTTTTCGTCTCATCAACTCTCCTCCTCTTACTGACTCCCCTCAACCTCTGTCTCTTCGCCGCACTGTTGCATCTTTATCTCTTTTCTGTCGCTACTTTAATGGTCACTGCTCCTCTGAACTGCCTGCTTGCATTCCTCCACCTCTACGACGGGCGCGTAGCACCCGTCTGGCAGCGAACTCTCATCCCTTTTCTGTCCAACTCTCTAATGCAAGAGTTAACCGTTACTCCCAGTCTTTCATTTATGCAACAGGTCAGCTCTGGAACTGTCTCCCTCTGTCTGTATTTCCTGCTGCCTATGATCTCCAGTCTTTAAAACGCAGTGTGTCCAGGCATCTCAAAATGATCGGATCTTGAATTTGGCTCTCTATTGTATTTTGTTTTTCTCTTTGAGGGAACTGTTACTGCGGGCTCATGGCCTTTGGTTCCTTCTTCCTCGCATAAAAAAAAAAAGGGGGGGGGGATAGTGTACTCGGAACTCGTATACTGTGAGGATGTACTGTACTTCCATTGAGTTTGGTTAGAATCGGGTTAAAACAGTTTGAGTTGTTTTGTTAAGGGCGCGTCCACAAGTGTGCTCAAACAAGTGTTGGCAACATGTAAGCAACACAGTAATGAACACGCTGCAAACATGCTGGGAACAGCAGCGTCCAGATCATGTTGGCAACATCAGGATGAAGTCTCAGCTGCCTCGTATGGACACACTTATCCCAGCACCTCTACTGCCAGTGTTCGAAACTGCACTGAAACATGTTTGCATACATCTGTCCAAGTACTATTGCAAACATGGTCCCGAACATGTTGCCAGCTGTGTTGCCAACATATGTTTGAGTACACGTGTGGACGCGCTATAACGCATACAAGTGCGAGCATGAAAAAAAAAAAAAAAAAAAAAAAAAAAAAAGACATCTCTCACTTCGCAAGCGCGGGTGTAACTTCGAGAAGTAAAATACCCTGTATTAATTTTTAAAGGTTACAGAAATGTCCACATACCTCGTTCTTTCTGGAAAAAAAAAATAGTAACAAAAGGGAACACATCGTAAGTGCATTAGTGAATTTGGGCCTTGAATTAGTGTAAATGAACTGACTCCATCTTCCTTTGCAGTGTGGCTGGTGTCCTAATGTGAACGTTTGCAGTGACGGACACGACCGTAACCAGTTCGAGTGGCGGAAAGGATGCCCGACTGACGACATTTCTAACCCTTCCAAATGTCCTCATAAATTAACATGATTATATAAGTAGAGTTGTCCAGTAACCCTATTTATAGCGCTTACAAATGTCCTCATAACTCTACAAGATCATATCAGTAAAGGACGTAAGACAGATGTCCAATTAACCTATTCTTTACCCTTCTAAATGTCTTCATAACTCTACGAGATTATGCAAATAAAGGGCGTAAAGCAATGTCCGATTAGCCTTATTCCTTACCCTTCCAGATGTCCTCATTATTTTTTTTTTTTACCAGTAAAGAACGCTACTGTCATGATCAAAAGTTAAACTACATTTATTGATGTCCTCACGACTCTAAGCACACCAAAGAACCTACAGTCTCGGTCACAGTATGCCGACACTTTCCTGCCGGCTGTGGCGATGAAAGAAGTTTAATGGTTTTGTGTGTGTGTGTGTGTGTGTGTGTGTGTGTGTGTGTGTGTGTGTGTGTGTGTGTGTGTGTGTGTGTGTGTGTGTGTGTGTGTGTGTGTGTGTGTGTGTGTGTGTGTGTGTGTGTGTGTGTGTGTGTGTGCGTGTGTGATATCAATACGAGACAACGAAATGAATATGAGAAAGAAGAATACCCTTCGACGCTGGGGCATGACTGAGAGATTAGGAAGGCTGAACACAGTGCTGGCTAGGGACTGTACTACAGGCGAATTTGTGCTTGTGACAGTCCCGAGGGATTTGTTTGATGAAATTTCTACTCTCATTAAATATGGAATTAAATCTGGAATTATAATGGTTATCAACTTACAAGTATTTTGTGGATATGTTCTTCTTTCATTAACCCTCTCAGTCTGATGACAATCTATAATTCATTCTGATGCTACCCGGTTAGGAAGAACTTTGGTTGGTTTCTCCTTCTATTAGGTTTTTCCTTGCTCTCTGACCTTCCTCACCCCTTTAAATAGGAAAAGAGATCTGGACGACGACGACGACGAAAGAAGTGTGCAGGATGATGATGATGATGATGATGATGATGATTTTATACATATTAGGGGCACGCCCTTGTGGTGAAGGGGAGTAACGAAAGGAGTATCTGTAACTCCTACAACTTGAAAACTCTCTTAATAAAATTGTTTGGTATACTCATCTTACTCGACCTTGATCTAAATTTATCACTCTCCATTTTTAAGGCTGACTTGTGCTGACAGAGTAACAACAGAATATGGCACAAGTCACCAGGAGGTGTTATGAAAAGGATGTAATGCCGTGGCACTGTCTTTTTCCGCCTCTGAGTTACATGAACTAAGTTGCAAAGCGGTGGCTTTGTCTTTTTCTGTCACTGAACTACCTGAACTAAGCTGCAAAGCCATAGCAATGTCTTTTTCCGTCACTGATCAACATAAACTAAGCTGCAAAGCCGTGTCATTGTCTTTTTCTACAAACGAGCTACATCAAGTCGTCGCTTTGTTTTTTTTCTGCCACCGAGCTACATGAACTAGGCTGCAAAGCAGTGGCGTTGTCTCTTTCTGCCACTGAGCTACATGACCTAAGCTGCAAAGCGTTGGCACTGTCTTCTTCCGCCAATGAATTACATGGACTAAGCTATAAAGCCGTAGCGTTGCCTTTTTCTGCCAGAGATACATAAGCTAAGCTCCAAAGCCGTGGCACTGTCATTTTCTGCCACTGAGCTACATAAACTAAGCTGCAGAGCCGTGGCATTGTCTTTTTCCGTCACTGGGCTGTTCAACTAAGCTACAAGGCCATGGCGTTGTCTTTTTCCGCCACTGAGCTATTCATCTAAGCTGCAAAGCCGTGGCATTTGTCTTTTTCTGCCACTGAGCTACGTGAACTAAGCTGCCATGCCGTGGCACTGTATTCTTCTGCCACTGAGCTACGTGAACTAAGCAGCAAAAGACTGACAACTTTCATAACTGTTCCATTCCATAGGTGTTAATGAAGGAAATACAGGGTGGTACGTAAACAGCACTCCACTAGAAACTCGCCTGGCAGTGAACTGTATACATGGGCATGATTCAGTCTGCTGGCGTGGACGTGGCTGTAGAACAGGGTGTAGGATATGAATAAATTATGAAGGACAGGCACTGATAGCACTGAACGAGCCGTCCCCGCGAGCCGCAACACACAGGGAAATCGCCCCGTGGCGCGGAAGACGTGCTTTATACAGGATATGGATCATCCAGTATTTCATTAACCTCTTCCATCCGATGACGTATTTTTTCTTTATTCTTGCTACATACGTTCGGTTTTATTCAGCTAAGAGGAAGCGTAGGCACTGCATTCCTTAGCTTCACTATATGATGCTATTACTAACGCACTACATTCGTCTGAAAGTACCTATCTATCCGTCTGTCTGCCTCATCATTGATCTGTTTGTCTATATCTGCCTGTTTGTATGTACGAATATCAGCTTTCTGCCTGCCTACCTGTCTGTCTGTCTGTCTGTAAACCTCGCCAGATGCCTTAATCCTGTAAGGGGTGGCTGCAAACGAAGTGCCTCTATATCATTATGTCAACATCCTCTGCCATCAGGCCGTCTTTTCTCCAATGCACACCCTTCTCTCTCATATACATCTCCAAAATATAACACGTGGTGCCAGGCACAGAAAACCTCGCCTAGCTGACAGCAATTATTTTATTGTTGTTAAATACTGACTCATTTCTGCCATTTAGTGTCAGTGCACAATTAAAGTCTAAGGTAATGGCGCAAATGTTTTCAATTTAAGCCCTCTGAAAATCAGTGATATTGCATTTGACCTTTCAAGGTCACTCATTGTCAAAGGTCACGATGCCAAATGAAAGCCTATATGAGACTTTCTATACCTTGGTAATAGTAAATATATCTATCTTCAGCTAGTTTCAAGTTATAGCCCCCTGAATATCCGTGACCTTGAATTTGACCTTTCAAGGTCATTCAAGGTCAAAGAGCTTGGTGATAAACGAAAGCCCATATTACGAGTTCCTGTATGTTTTTTTATATAATTTGAACAAATCTTGGTTTGCCAAGACGCTGACCTATCGTTTTTAGAACAATTAGTTGGAGGCAAAGGTTGCAGGGTATAAGCACCATGCATTCTGAGAAATAAGAACGAAGAGTTTAGAAGCAACTCAGGATGTGTAGCAGGTGGTAGCCATTACTCATTCTCTAGGTGAATTGAAGCGTTGCCAGTGGCTCATCTCCCATGCCTGTTGTGTAATCATAACGTTATTTCGTCTTTGTCGCTCAATAGTCATAATTCATAGCCACTATGAAGTGCTGAAGTGTCGCAGAATAAATACTCAGATTATTCCACCGTAGCACAACTATTTGGTTGTATCTGACGGAATCTATTACCTCATCACGTTCTTTCCCTTCAACTGGATATTATAGTCTGATCTTAACCTTAGTGAGATTACTTATGTACTGCAATGATTAAATTATATTAGGACGTCGGCTTAGGAGAATGGCTAATGATACAGATATGGTGTATGCTAAGCAGTTAATGTAGGTTAATCTGATGCACCGCTCTGCCTTGTCTCGAAACGTGTATCATACTGCGGTTGCTTCATGGAGAACTGGGGTTCAGGCAGTGTGCCAATTCACTTGAGACAGTTAAGTCAGCCAAGTGTAACGGACGGAGTGAGTTCAGTTTTTTCATCAATGAACAACCAGTTACAGAGTTTGGCAGTAAGAGCTAATCAATGAAGGACGGAGTTGTCAGACAGTTTGTCAACCAGCGAAGGACAGAGCTAACGTGGAAGAGAAAAGTCAGTGTTTTCCAACTGTACAAGTACCTCAGCTGTGCGCTAAAGGAATAAAACCCAGAAGTGTTCAGCTGCTTTTGATTAACCGTCTAGCCTGTCTACGTATCGTTCTCGACGAATCAACGACACCCTAAGGTTGTAACAATATTCTAGTATTCATCAATTGTTAAAACTCAAAATTCAAGATGCGAGACGTTTTAAACGAAAAAGACCATAGTACCCTATTGTACAAGGCTTTTTTTGCAGCTTAGTTTTCAAGACGTGACTTTGTCACTTCTAGACCAAATTAAAATGAAAGTAAAGTCATATATTAGTGCTTATATATTAAAAGTTCATATTCAAGACTCAGGGCATTTTAGGCCAAATTCAAGGAAAGAGTACGGGTGCTTGGTTTGATAGGTAGGCCTAAATTTGTCCTTTGGCAGCTTATTTCCTGTAGCCCAGTGACAAAGACAATACAGTACTACAACTCTAAATCCTATTCACTGCACTTAATGACCAGCATCATATTCTAGCGTTAATCTCTTTAAGACTCAGCGATATATACATAGAGAGAGAGAGAGAGAGAGAGAGAGAGAGAGACAGACAGACAGACAGACAGACAGAGACAGACAGACAGACAGAGAAAGCAATATTAGATAATGTTTGGGTAAAATAGGTTTAATGCCATTTGGACTATGCTTCACCATAACCATTGCACTTCTTAAGTAGGATTCAGTTCCAGGATTCCAGGGATTTGAATGGTGGGTGAATGGGAGTATGGCTTATTCAACTGGGCAAACCCTAGTTAAATATAAGTATTTTCTGTCTTTCTGGACCCTACTTCACTTTACCCTGGGGTGAGAAAGGAGGTATGGATGATTATGATTTCCAGTAACACATTAGCTACGGTCTCCTTGGTTGCAGTACTTTTCCTCTAACTTGGCCTAGAATTGTCATCGCTCCATCTTGAATATTAAATTGCAATACAAGATTAACACTAAAAAATGAGGCTAGTTATGAACCAGAGCAATGGGATGATTGAAGAACCATACCATTGTCTTTGTCAATAAGGAATGTGAAATAATTTAAAAATGAAAGAAAGTCTGGGCCAAGTTATTGCGAATCTGCCTGGTTACCAGTCAAAACTGCACCCCCAGATCTGACTAAGCTTGGCTAGAAATTAACTGAAAAGAGACTGGGAGTTGAAGCATGGAATACAATAAGCCTTAAGCAATGTGTCTCCTCGGTCAGTAATAAACATTACCTATCCAGTCTAACTATACCTGGCCACCAAGTAACTGTAAAGGGGCTAAGGATCTTTGTCAGGTGAGAAACTCATTATAAATTATTACAATTTAGTTGTGAATGTGAATATACCTGACCCCTCCAGTAAAGCCAAGTGGAAGTAGCACGCACAAAATTTTGAAATACAGTGTCAGTGTTGTACATAATAATGATCACGATGATGATGATGATACTAATAGTAATACTACTACTACTACCGGTACTACTACTGCTAATAATAATAACAATAATAGTTAACTGAAAAGACTTTGGCATACTAACCAAATTAATATCCAGTTACATGCTCCCTCCAAAGCAAGGGCTGTGGTTTTGTGGTTGTGCTAGTAGTATTTGTGGTAGTTCTGGTAGCTGGAGTGGTGGTAGTCCTCTGCAGCTAAATGCCTTGAAACCGTAAAGGACGGCCACTAATTTGTCTCCAGGTCATTCTGCTCTTCGCCATCATGCCGCCCTTTTCCCCAGTTCACGCATGAAAAAGAAAATCCTTATATGCCATCACATTAAAACAACATAGACATTAGCCACAAAATACCCTTAAAATTTACATATTCCAAACCAAAATTCCACACCTAAAACCGACCCTAAACTTCACACACACACACACACACAGTTATGTATAGGATGATGATTACACCAATATTAATGATTGCATTATCTTAAATAGATTATCACAACCGCAAATATTTTCACCACCGCAATTATTACAAACAACTACAACCATTACCACTATTAGCCACCGCAATACCACCACCACCACTGTCACCAACTACTACCATTATCACCACCACAGAGTCATGGGAAATTCTTAGCTAGTTGAACTGGTATTCTTGAAAAAATCTTTCCCTTCATGAGATGCTCAAATGGAAGACTTTTTCCTTCGAGCAGAAACAGAAGTTATTGGAAATTGAATGAATTATTTGACCCATTTTTGTGCGTTCTGCTATGGTTCATTGTCTCATATACTCAATCAAGAAAGGACAAATGCTGCTGGGCGCATAGCTTAACGCACCCTCCGACTCCACCCACTTGGGTCCCTTTGTCCATCCCTCCTGGCAGCAACTCTTTCTCCTCTAAAGTATCTCCCGACAGGAGTGATTGACCTGCTCCAGCCATGAGTTACGTGGCCTTCCCCATGGCCTCCTTCACCCTGGGTTAACTCGTTCAGAGATCACCCTGTGAGCAGGATCAGCCTCAGGAAAGCATGCCACGTGCCCATAATGCTGAAGTTGGCGTTGACGTATTATGTGGGTAATAGGCCTCAATTCAGTCTCATGGAGTAGTCGCTTGTTACCCACCTGGTTGTACCAGCGATATCCTACGATCCTAGGAAGACACTTAGTACCAAGGAGTTAATTCGCCGCCTCGTCAATGTTTAGTGTCCATGTCTCACAGTCATAAAGTAAGCCAAGGAGAGTCTTGAAAATGTGAACTTTCGTCCATCAACACAAATATCGACAGCGCCAAATATCCGAAATGAGTGAATCCACAATTCCGTAGGCCAGACCACATCGACGAGAGATTTCACTGACCATTGCTATGGACCACACTACAAAGATAAGTGAATCTTTCTGAGACCTCTATATCTTCACCACATGCTTGGACAGACCAGACTAAACTGCTTCATGCAACAAGCCATCAAATGCCTGGACCTTGGTCTTGGCCCAAGAAACCTTTAATCTCAATGGTTTCACATTCTCGTGAAATTCCTCGAGGGCACTCAATAGTATCTTCACTGACTCCACTAGGATATCTGCATCACCAGCAAAGTCAAGGCTGGTAACCCTGAAATTGTCAGTTGATAACCCACAGTGACTTAGACTCACAGCCCGGTCCAGTACCTAAACCATACATGTGTGGAAAAGTGTGGGAGCAAGGACACATCTTTTTCTTACATCAGAACTTACTGGGAAGAAGTCATCCACCCAACACACACACACACACACACACACACACACACACACACACACACACACACACACACTAGATAGCACTCTCAGTGTTTGAGTACAAGCCAGCAATCAGTCGGATTATCCCTGCGGGGATCCCACGAAGGCACAGGAGTTCCCATTGTACCTCCAATTCAAATGCCTTCTTCAGATCCACGTAGGCTGCAGGCAGACCTAAACTCAAGACGGCGTTCCACAAGAACTCGAAGACCTAGGATATGATCAGCGGTAGACTGTTTGGGCGTGAATCCGGATTGCTCAGGGCTCTGAACATTTAGTAAATGGCCCCGGATACACATTAGGAGAATGTGACCAAGAACTTTGCCTGGCACACTGAGCACTGTAATACCACGGCAGTTACTACAGTCATGCTGGTCTCCCTTTTCTTTCCAGATAGGGGTGACCAAACCCTTTGTCCAGACAGAAGGAATGATACCAGTCTGCCAAACGGCTTCTATGACTGCATGTAACCCTCTGATCATTGCCTTGCCCCCAGCTTTGGTCAATTCTGCTGGGATGTCACAAACACCAGCAGCTCTACCATTTTTCAACCTAGCCACTGCCATTTTTATTTCATCTAGAGAAGGCATGGCTTCGCCAATTAGTGGGACAGCAGTCAGTGGTTGTACACCTGCTGACAGAAGCTATCCACTGGGAAGTTCAGCCATATACAGCTGCTCAAAGAATTCAGTCCAACGAGTTCTATACTCACTTGCTCCCAACACGAGCTGTTCATTTGCTCTCTCAAAGAAGTTAACCTGAGAGGTGGGTCTGGAGTGTAGCTTCTTCAGGGCTCGGTAGATGGGTCGAAGGTCATTTGCATGGAAATTAAGTGGCCTTCCACCTCCTCAGCGATTTGAACCGATTTCATTGACATACCTCTCCTTGTCCCTTCCCAGTGAAACTTGTGTCCGTCGTGACAGAAGTCTGTGCTGTTCCTGATCCCCAGCCAGTCTGGCATCATGACTCATCTCAATTGTGGTTAGTGTCCCTCGTGAGATGAATCCCCTCCTTGATCTCGGGCGGTCTCCAATACATTCGTCAGCTGCTGCCCGGGTAGCACGCTTAAAGGATCCTCAACAGGATCCTCAATAGTACTGAGCACTTCAAATTGATTTGAGATTGCCACTGCATACTCATTTACACACTCCTCATCCCTGAGTTTCTCAAGATGGAAACTTTTTTTGTGGCATCTTGAGAATCCCCCTGTTTTGATTTGTAGCCTTGGAGTAGCAACAAATCGGTAATCAGTAGCAAAGTACTCTCCACTCTTGGAAAAAATAAAAAATGCAATCTGAAGGATCCTCCAGCGAGTCTAAGAAGAATGTGATCAATCTCCTTAGCAACCTCTCCGGTATTGGGATACAAAGTCCAACAGTGGAGATTTAGCCACTGGAACCAGGATCCAGTAATTCTAAACTTACGGGATTTTGCAAAATCCGGAAGGTTAGAACTATTGAAATTCCTGGTTCCAGAGCCATGGGGACCTACACAATCCCTGAAGCCCTCCTTGTCAGTGCCAGTAACCGCTTTAGAGTCGCCTAAGACCTCCCACGGGACACTGTTTCACAAGTCAAGTTTGGTGTCGAATAGCTCTTTCTCTTCAAAACCACTCATCTCGTATTGGAGTGTTGCCCCAACTCTCGTGACAACAAGGCAACCGGTCATCCTTTGAAAGGCTTAGAACATTCGAAGCTCCCACCCGCAGTCTCTTCCGAAGGTAAAACCAGCGCTTGGAGCCTCGGGCTCGCGCGTCCTCTGCACTATCACGACCTGAATCAAAAGCAGGGTCTGGGTTAGGGGGTTCCCCCTCATCATCCGGTTGCTGAGGTCCCGTAGATTTTACCCAGTAACCATCATGGTGGGCGACAGCTTGAGGGCCCCAAAAGCCCTGCCAGGCCAGCATCTGTGGGAGGACCCCCTTCCCCCGGCAAAACTGGGTCAGGGATAGGCAACACGCACCGACTCCTATCCCTCTTCCTTCTCTTGATTCGCGCGAGGTTGTATTTTCTAGAGGGAAGGATGCAAACCTCACCCAAACCTCCAAGCCAGGAGAGTGCTCACCACTAACTTATGGACAGGGGCGTGGAATCCCTGACTATGGCTATCCAGTTTAACCTCAGGGTTTTCTTTCTCCTAGGTGGATTGCCAGCCAAGGCTAATGGGCTCCACCTACCCTACTTGATGGCCGTTGGCACAAATTGCTCATCCGCCTTTAACTAGTCTTGTTTTTCATCTTGCTGGGTGTCTAGTCACTCTCCTCACTGACCTAGACCAGTGGAGATGCCAGTTTAGTCCCTGACGATTCGACCATGGAACAGGTAGTACTGGATTACATGGTACCAGTAGCAGAACAGTGTCTGACCTGACACACAAAAAAGTGAAAGGATTTTACTGTATTACTGTATAAATACAGTGACAATGCTATACTGTACTAATAGCTCAGTAATCTGTTGATGTTAAATGAATTGAATGCTAAAGTTACAACAGTATTCTCTCCAACTACTGTAGAATGTTTAGCCTGGTGGATAGTACGACGGAAGGCAGCGGAAGCTCAACACAACATGAGGAGGCTGTGAATCCAATTAGAGGTGGATTGTTTATGACGAAAACTTTTCCAGGCTGCACATTTCACACGAGAGAATCGTGAACAAGTAGGAGTCTACTAAGAAACACGTTTGGCACTAGATGGTCATGTGTCACGGGGAATGGCCTTGACAGCAGCGCTTAAAACCAGGACAAAGAAGAAGGACAACGTATCTTGTGGAGATGAAAAAGAGGATGAAGAGTAGGCACTGTAAGAGAAGAAAGTAACTCCCAGTCAGTAGCATGGACCTGCCAAAGGGGGGAACGAGGGAGAGGACAGTAAAGAGGCAAGAGAGTTTGACATGGCAGTGATCACTAAAAAGATTGTCTTCTAATAGCCTACCGAACAATGAAAACTGAGAGAAACTGAAGGTGAGCAATGGGATACATCCAAACAAGAGAGGGAATGAGTATGGAGATCAAAGTTAGCAGGGGTGCCAGTGTTAGGGATAAAAAGATCTTGAGAAGAAACTGTTCTAAGCGTCCTCTAGTAGTGATGACAGTCACCCCACAAGAAATGCCGGCAATTGAAGTCGCCAAGAAGAATCGGATGAGGAAGGGAATGAGACAGTTAGGAAAATCAAGAGGGACAGAAGGAGAGAAGTTGAGAGAGCTAACAGTGATCCACTGAAGGAGAAAGACATGAGCAGAAGTATGATGGACAGAAGAAGAAATATAATGAGGTTCAAAGGAGACATTACTGCAGATAAGGAGGGATGTTTCATATGATGGAGAATATCTAAGAAAAGTAGAGCCAGGAATAGGAACCGGGGAAGTATGAAGAAAGGTCTCTTGAAGAGAGATAAGAAGAGGATTTTGGGGAAAATAAGAAAACAGATGTCCGTATGATGGGTATGGAAGCCTCTAATATTCCAGTGAAGAAGTGCCATGATTATGGAGAATCAAATGTGGGAGAAGCGCAGAGACTGTCCACAGCACTGAGGGATAGAGTATCCAGAAGGCATAGGTAAATCAAGAACAGAAGAGATCAAAGAAGCTGGGGAGGGCGTAATGATCATACAGGAGGCGGGTGGCTGGACAGAGGAAGAATGGGAAACAGAAAAGAGGGGAAGAGGGAGTACAGGAGATGTAGAAAGAATGGGAGAGGAAGGTTCAGGAGAGACAGGGGAAAGGGAGTTGGAGTGAGTGGGGAAGAGAGGGAATGTATTTTTGCAGTGACAAGGGTAGGCAAGGAGGAGGTACAGTGAAGATGCTTGATAATTTACAGGGATTTTGATTCCATACGAGAGGACAAAGGTTGAGTAACAGCTGGTGACATAGCATTACAGCATTCATGTTTGGAGGAAAGGGAACATTGGATAGACTGGGCAGTAGAGGAAGGGGGAGAGAGACCAGGAATATGAGATGAAGAGGAGACAGGGGAACATTTATGTTTGTTAGCTCGAGGAGAAGAAGGAGAATGAGAAGAATGGGAGTACAGTAATCTCTCGATTATCTGGACGGTTACTACCCGAACAATCCACTACCTGCATGCCGTGATCTGGCTGTTCGAAACCATTATTCGTACTTGTTTCCACAATATCCAGGCAAAATGCTTGCGTCCAGGTGGAAATTATGGCTGCGTGAACATTTTCACGTCTGGCTGGGTGGTAATAACCCAGTGGCACTACCATGTCCACTGGGTAGTTTACCCAGCGTCCGCTAAAGACCCCCTCATTCGGCCTCAGTTCTCACATAGCGATTGTGTAGTAAATAGTTGTTATGGCAGCGCACATGGTGGTTTTTGTGGTTGTTCCCTTCCTGCTTCAGGCCTTGCTATTCCTTGAATGGCTCTTCCTAGGGTGTGATGATGATGGCCTCTTCACCAGCGAAAAGGAAGAGGGTAGTGCTGACTCTTTAGAAGGGGGAAATCCTGGGTAAGATTGATATGGGATGGTCAAATTGTGAGTGCTGACGATTTTATTTTAGCTTATTGTACTTTGCTATGATTTTATTCCATTTTACCATTATGTTTTGTGTGCCCACTGCATTTTTTGGTCTGCTTCACCAGACGGAGTTGTGCTAAACAACAGGAATAAGTGTTGTATGATGTCCTGTAGTGGCCTTTTACAATGGCTTTCAAAGTTAGGTTATGTGCAAATGGGGACCAGGGTAGAAGTCCACTATCTGGACATGTCTTTGGCTCTATTATGTCAAATAATCAAAGGATTACTGTATACTGTATGGGAAGGACAGGAGGACAGAGTTGTGCATGAAAGGGACTGTGAGGCAGAGATAGTGTAGTTAAGCAGGATGAAACAGGTTGAGAAACAGTGGAAAAAGCTAGAGAAGTATCAGGAAGAGAAGCCAGGGTTGCCAGCAAGGTCAAAACATTGGCAGAAACAGGGAAGGGGGAACCAGAAACAGTTCCCATAATTTTCTTTGCGAAGGAAATGGCTTAACATGACAATTGAAAAGAAAGGAATGCTTGGGTGGAACCCGGAGTCCGGAGGCGTGACAAAAGGCCCATGCATGCACTCCCTGCTCTACCCCTGAAGGGACAACAACACCATGTGGGACAGGAAAGTTTCCCAGCACAATGATGGACCACTGGCTATTGGCTGAGAGTCTTACCACTAAGCAATAACACCCCTGGATCTGAAAGTTGCAGCTCAGCAGCAGTTCCACCTCCACAGAGGTCCACACACCAGGGTGGTGCCGAACAACCATGATCCCTTCAATTGGCCAGACCAACAGTCCACAGGTACACCCCGATCTTCCTGTTGCGACTTACTAAGGATCACTGATGAGAATTTTGATGAATGTGAAAAATTCCACTCCATTTAAAGCCAAAGATAGAATTGAGAGGATAGGACAAAAGGAAGAAAGAAGCAACAGTAGAAGAAAAGGGCTTTGCAAAATTAGTTAAGGCAGCAACAGGGACCTAAAGAGGGAGGAGAGGGCAGAACAGAATGGAGACACAAGTGCGGCAACCACCTTCCAACCAAACTTCCACATACCGTGGAGTTCATTAAAGTGTACTCTGCTATGGCTCCCCCACACATCAAGCCCCAACCGACATCTCCAAAGCCCCCCAAAGACAACAATGAGCAAGGAAATATGGAGGAGGAAGGATGGAAGAAATAGAAAGTGAGAAAGGCATTCACAGAAGAAGAATGATAAAGGTGAAGAAGTAGGCATCACTGCAGCTGCCACCAACTACCACTACACTAATCAGTAACTGATGATAATATTCCCTGTTAGCTCTGTTATTTCCACAGAAAATGGGTAAAAAAAAGGTCATAGCATATATTCATATACCATCCATTATATTTATAAGAGTAACATTTTCATTTCAATCACAATCCAGACACCACGTGTAATCACAATATTTGGGAGCGTGCAAACAGGTACATCAGTTTCTAGTCTACAATAATAATGGTTTTCTCACAACCAGTGCATAACAACTTGAAGAAGGGGTGGTTACATCTGAGTAAGTCTATGAGTAATCATCAGCAATACTGTATCAGTATCGTCTGGAAAGAAATTTGGCTCATGTTATGAGAAACTCCATGTACATTATACATTCTGAACTCACAAGCCTGCCTGGTAAAACATTTGACATAGTGTATAAAATTCCAAGTTACTGGATCACAATAAAAGAATTCTTAAATGTACATGTATTACTCAGATCACTATACATAAAATTTCTTCTTTACAGTTGCAGTTTCAGGTACAGTGCTTTTGACTGTTTCCTTTTCAGATCACAGCAAGCAATATAAATTTGGGATCTATTTCTGTGGTCAAAATATTGGCAACTGAATGTAGAGCATACGCAAAGCTTTGCACTGGACTTCTCCTGAGTGGTAGCTTTGTCCCTGATACTGGATAACCATATTACATTGTGTGAACAACGCGTTTCAACCACGTATGTACAGCTGTTTGTGCTTGATGTAAAATATTCATGACAAACAGCTCTACTTAATAAAACCAAACAATACTCAGTAAAGAAGGAATGATCAGTCCACTTAACTATTAAAGATATTGTCTCCAATCTCAAAACTTCTCAGCAAACTTAAATGTTGAGACTGAAAGCACTGTATAGTGCATAATATGTAGATGTGTTCCTCATTGTAGATTATTATCAGAGCCGTAAGATCTTTCAACAGGTGACTATATTGCCATATTATGTTCCATCACATAGTCGTACAATACTCTAGAGATTATGGATGCAATGAAATGACATGAAATCTCTGTATTTCACAATATTTTGCTTTTGATATCCATCCAAGTAAGTAAAAATATGATGATTAGCAAGGAAATAATATCTTTGCATTACCTGGTACATAAGAATCACAAACTATGAATATTATATATATATATATATATATATATATATATATATATATATATAAAAGATTTTACGCCAGGTATCCCTGAAGGGCTAAGGCGTTGCCCCTGGGTAGAGGACTTTTGGATTGGTATATATATATATACAGTATATATATATATAAATGGTTTTACGCCAGGTATCCATGAAGGGCTAAGGCGTTGCCCCTGGGTAGAGGACTTTTGTATATATATATATATATATATATATATATATATAATTTATGATTTATAACAAATAAAGTGTCCAGTAATGAAAATACAGTAATGTATTGCTGAATATGATATGTAACATGTTTTCCACGTTGACTGGATATTATACAGTATTATAAAATACCATACTGTATATTAATTGCTCACACACAATCATACGCATGAAATTGGACCCACTGGTTTGTTGTCATCACACTCCATCTATGGGTTAGCAAAGAGAAGTTTTGTATTACTGGCACTAATAAGAGATTACTCCTATTTTAATAATTTTTCTACCTATATCTGTTATTGTCAGTATGATTCTCAAAGCATAAATATCCTTATACAGTATATCTTCTCTTACTTCCTTGAGCAAGAAAAAGTATTTTATATTCTAGCTGTCCAACTACTACACAACTTTTTTCATCATAAGGGGCACCTCATGTATTGAGGAGGTTATGAAATTATCTCCCTTAACTACAACATAAGACCATATTTGTTTATTCATTTATTTATTGGGCTATTGACAGACAATCTGATTCAGTCCTAGTGGTAGCTATCATACCCAGAGAGTTAACCACTATTTCTTATCTGACTCAGTCTATCATAAACTTCACAAAACACTGCCTCCTCTCTCTACACATCACTGACCATTTCTCAGTCACACAAACTGCATTTTCCTATAGGAAACCTCACTGTCATACTTTTCCCTTCGTATGACAAATAAACCTGACTTTCTATGCCTATATCAGAGGTGTCCAATAAAACTGGGAAAAGTTCAGAATACCCAATCCTGATCTTTACTACATGTATATTGTATGTATATACATTAATAATAAATATACACATTTCCAGTGCAATTATCTATTGATATATTTGCCTAGCATGATATTACTGCATAATGGATACTGAACTTTAAAGTAGCTCACACCCACAAGGTTACATCACAATGAACAGTTGCCCAATACAGGTATATCCAGAAAAAAAGAAAAAGGATAAAGCATAACTTTGCTTGTAACAGACCAAGCCTTCCCTCAATGTATCTAACAGAGTGACATTTTCTGTATTTAAATATACTACTGAACAATCATCATATCCTTTTTGTATAAACTGTTAGATGACACACACACCTATGTTTTTCAGCTTCACTTTTATAAGAATCACATGGAGGCTCATTGACTCTAATGTAATAATGACACCACAGGAACTAACCCTTACTATCCTTACAAGTGCTCTCTCCAGTCAAAGCACACAAAATAAGGAGCTTTAGATTAAAAGCGGGATGTGCTACTGCTACTGCATGCTTCCATTCAATCCTAGGTTCTGATTATGTATAACATTCAATGACTGCACACAATTTGAATTTCTACAAGTCTGGGGAACTTACAGAACTAGGCTGATGACTAATATTGTTAAATACAGTACAATATGCACCATCTATGATATAAAGAGAGTGTAATGAAAGCCACAAATAATTTCTTTTGTGCTTAAAATGTAACAGGTACAGTGTTCATTTGGAGAAACTGTAGGGCTTTGGTAATATGAGATAAATACTGGATACATAAAATTCATAAAGTTTATGTATGATTCAACCTTAGAAATACGGAGAGATATACTAACAGCTCAACAGAACAATGTACAATGAAGGTGTTCAATTATACAATAATTCCTTCAATGCAAAGTGCAGCACACAATTTACTTTAGCCTCCATGCACTTGGCTTATCTTACAGCACACAGTATTGAGAAAGAGAACCGAATTAGTGAATATGTTTAGCTATCAATCATCAATAATACAAATGAAACCAAGAGAAAGAATTATCTGAGTGAGACTATGGACATTAGAAAGATGAAGTGAGAAATGGAATAAAAAATATAAGGAGAAAGTGATGTCATAACTGTCATCAGTGTTCTGTGATGAAATATAAGGTCTGATTATCCACTGTGGTGTAGTGCACAGGGACAAGCGAAGCAAGTAAAGTTGCATGAATGTGCCACAGGAGTTATGGAAAGGCTAAAGAGTGTGACAATAAGAATGATGAAGGATAGATATTAACCCCTTGAATTGTTTTGTATCGTTTATAAAAGTTCCAGTGTGCTTGCATGCATGTGCCTTGGTCAACTAATGGTGGCTCTTCATGATAATCAGTGGCAACCTCCCTATTCAGTCCCTTATCCCTGAGGTCACGCTCTATAATCTTGTCCCAGGTCTTTTTTGGTCTGCCTCTTGCAAGCCTACCTATGACATTCACACTTCTCACTCTTTGCACCCATCTGTCATTCTCCATCCTCTCAACATGCCCAAATCATTTCAATCTACCCCTCCTCATCACATCATTATATTCAGGTACCGTTCTCCCTCTCAGTTCTTCAACTACAGTCCTAGCCCCCCCTCTCCAGGCCTTGCACTCGAGGAGGCATTTTATTCATTTTTTTATTTGCCCTTTTTTTTTTTTTTTTTTTTCATCTGGACCTTCCTTCCCACCCTGGGGCAGGGTGAGGAGTAGGAACATCCAGACAGCCCAAGTTTGCCCAATCCAATGGGCCACACTTCCATTCAATCATCACTCAAGACCCCGGAACCCTGGCTCAATCTGATATGCCAAAAACTTTCACCACATTCTGTTGATGATTAAACACGCAAGGCAAAAAGACTGGAGGACAATGTGAGAACTGATGCAGGAAATACTCTCTAGTTCATGTAAGGCAGACACTGATGTGTACAGAATGTTTCTAGAGAGGGAGAAAGTCTCCTTGCATCAACATCCCCCCATTTGGTCATAAAGATATGTTCCATTAGATGGCATTATTTGGTAAAACAAGTCACCACATTTGTGCAAAGGCCAGAAACAGTAATGGAAAGAAGAAGCCAAAACAGTAAAAACAATAAGACTGTGGGAAGTAAGGAAGTTGTGATCTAACTCTTGTCAACCCCATATACTATGAAAATAGCAATTTCCTGCATTAATTTTCACAGTCAGACCAACAGAAATGATTAAGGAGTGCCACCATGCTAGAGAAGATATAATGGAAATAACCAGCTTTGTCATACAGAACAGTGTACAGGTATCCCTTTCCGGCAATTGCTGTGTCCAGCAGGGCACTATGCACCTCCACCTGGCCAAATGTTGAATATATCTAATCTTCATTTACCAGTTTGTGTACATGACTTGTGAATATTCCCTGGTATGTCCATTATGCAATTTCCACCTGATCATAGAGGTAAAAGTAGCATGCAAGAGAATATTAATGTGTAAGATGCAATGTCACTGTGAAAGAAGTGCCAGAAAATTTTCAAAGCCAACATGAATACAAACCAAGATTTATAAAAAAAAAAAAAAAAAAAAAAAAAAAAAAAAAAAAGGAATGTCTGCAGACTTTACCAGGACCTGAGATGTAATTTCCTTGGAAAAAACAACAAAAATAATAAAGACATTTCCAAGTTTGGGGAAAGAGATGGAGGATGAACAAATATATGCAATAAGCATATGGAGAGTGGTGTTTGCTCCCTTTCAGAACTGAAACCTGAATTATGGCATCAGGAGGAATGAATGAAGATGCGGAAGATATAACATGAGATATGGCCAATAATGAGATACTGTATTTCATATAAGAATAGTAAACATGATGCAGAACTGTCCTACAACACAGTATCAGAACACCCAGAGTGATAACTATATCAGTAAACCGATTCAAATCAGAAGACAAAACATTAGATTTGGGCAATAAATAGATAGTTCACATAATAAAAGTAAACATGGTGAAGAAGTGTCTCACAACACTATATCAGAAGAGAGTGTATGTGAGTGGGGTGGAGGGGGGGAGAGGGAGGGGGAGGCCGAGGATGAGACGGAGAGATGGGGTGGAGAGGTATATGAGAGAGGGGGGTGTGAGTTGGGAGCAGGGCAGTGAAATGGCAGGGGACAGGGCGACGTGGAGGCGATTTGTTTGTGGCCACCCCGAACGGGACTGAGGCGTCTAGCAATAGATAGATAGATAGATAAAATAATCATTTCAGTATACTGATTCATCTCTCTCTCTCTCACGCACACAGGTACGCACGCATGCACGCACACACACACACACACACACACACACACACACACACACACACACACACACACACACACACACACACACAAAATGTAGATTCCATAAAAGATTTTGAAGACTGGGAAAAGAAAATACTGCAACAAAATTGTTTTTTTTTTTTTTTCATATTGAAAAGAACTAACTTAAAAAGCGAGTAAAGCGCCTCGGATCCGAATGGACCATACGTTGACGACTAAGGAACGGACAAAGGACATTCTTAGGGTGGGAACATGGAATGTGAGAGGAGTGAATGATGAAGTGAAAGAGAGAGAGATTGTTCAGGTGCTTGAGGATGCAAAAGTGGATATATGTGGATTGACTGAAACTAAATGTTAAGGTGAAAGGGTGAGAGAATGGGAATATGGTGTAGGTATATGTGCGGGAGTCAATGAGAATGAGAGGGCATGAGAGGGAGTATGTCTGATGATAGGCAAGAAGTGGAAGGAGAATATAAGAGAGTATGGAACAGTGGGTGCAAGGATTGTATGAGTGAGGATGAAAGTAGGTATACAAGCATGGGCGATTGTATGTGTGTATGCCCCAACAGAGGATCGAGTGGCAAGAGTGAAAGATGAGTTTTGGGCGAGAGTAGAAGTATGTATGGACAAGTTTGAGAGGAGCGAGAGAGTGCTGTTGATTGGAGACATGAATGGCAAAGTTGGGAATGTACGAGTGGATGGAGTGGTTGGTCAGTGGGGTGTGCCAGCTGACGTAGATGGGAATGGTAGTGCTTTGGTGGACATCTGTGCTTGTAAGCGGTCGGCAATAGCCAACACCTACTTTCGTCATAAGATGATCCACTGGTATACATGGAGAGTAATGAGGAGGATGGATGGTGAACTTGTTGAACGAAAGGCAATGATAGATTACGTGTGTGTGGATGAGCGAATGAGAAGACAAGTGTTGGATGCAAGAGTGTGGAGGGTGGGGGAATGGAGTCTCAGACCATCACTTAGTGATGCCCAGGGTAGAGATGCAACGAAAGTGGTTGAGGAGACAAAGGGGAAGACAGGAGGAAGCAGCCCCTGTGAGAAGAGTGGAGAAATTGCAAGATAGTGAGAAAATGAGAGTATAAGAGCATAATGGAAGAAAGATTGGGAAGGTATGAGCGAGAGCAAATGGAAGGGGTGGAAGACGTATGTAAGATATTCATGGAAGAGATAGGCGCAGCGTGTGAGGTGGTTTGTGGAGTGAGGAGATGCAAGGGTGTGCAAGGGACAGCATGGTGGAATGATGAGGTGAAACGAGTTGTGGAACAAAAGAAGAAGGCATATAGTGAATGGTTAGCAAGTAGAGGTAGGGGAGAAGATGAGAGAGAGAAGAGAGAGGTATATGTGAGCAGGAGAAGGGAGGTTACGAAACTGGTGAAAGAGAGTAAGAAGAAAGTAGATGAAGAGTTTGGGAGGAATCTGAGTGTGAAATGGAGAGAGAGTAAGAAATTGTTTTGGAAGGAGGTGAAGAAAGTAAGGCAGTGTGAAAGGGGAAATAGTAGGGGAGTGAAAGATAGGAATAATAGATTGTTTAAGAGAGAGAAATTGAGGAGATGGAAGGAGCACTTTGAGAATTTGTTGAATGTAGAGAATGAGAGCAGTGTAAGTATAAGTGGTTGGGGAATGGCTGGAAAAAGAAGAGATGAGAGGAGGGAGGAAGAGATCAGTAAGGCAGAAGTAGTGGAAGCGATGAAGAAGATTAAGTTGGAAAAGGCCCCAGGAATTGATGGAGTGTGTGTGGTGAAATGCTTAGGTATGGGGGTGAGATTGTTGTGGAGTGGATATGGAAGTTGTGTAGATTGGCTTGGGAAGAGGGAAGGGTTCCAGAGGACTGGAAATCGGGTATAATTGTTCCTTTATACAAAGAAAGAGGGGAGAGAGAAGTATGTGGTAACCATAGGGGTATTTGCCTTCTTAGTGTGATTGGTAAAATATAAGGTAGAATACTCATTGATAGGGTTAGGCATATGACAGAGGAGCTAGTTGGAGAAGAACAAGGGGGATTTAGGAAGGGAAAAGTGTGTGTAGATCAGATATTTGTTCTAAGATGTTTAGTGGAGAAGTATCTAGAGAAGGGAAGGAAAGTGTATGCTGCCTTCATGGACCTGGAGAAAGCTTATGACAGAATAGATAGACAAGGTATGTGGAAGGTATTAAGAATATATGGAGTGGAGGGGAAATTGCTGAGTGCTGTGAAGAGTATGTACAAGGGAGCTAAGGGTACGGTGCGAGTGGATGGTGAGCTGAGTGAGTTCTTTGATCTCAATGTGGGACTGAAACAGGGTTGTGTGATGTCTCCATAGCTGTTTAATATATACATGGATGGGGTTGTAAAGGAGGTGCAAGGTAGGGCAGTGGATTTGGGGTTGGCCCTAATGAATGAGGGTGAGATTTGGAAGCTTCTGGTGTTGCTGTTTACTGATGATACAGTATTGTTGAGTGAAGATGAATGGGAGTTGCAAGGTTTGGTGAATGAATTTGGGACAGTGTGTAGGAAAAGGAATCTGAAAGTTAATGTAAACAAAAGTAAAGTTATGGTGTTTGAGAGGAATGAAGTCACAGAGTGTGCAGTGAGGTTGGATGGTGAGGATATGGAGAATGTGAGTGCATTCATGTACTTGGGTAGTGTGATGAGTAAGGATGGAACTTTGGGAGATGAAGTGCGTGAAAGGGTACAGCAGGGAAGGAAGGTTGTTGGTAAACTGAAAGCAGTGATGAGAAACAGGGAGGTGAGTATGGAAGTTTAGAAGTCACTGCATGATAGTATTGTGATCCCTACCCTGACATATGGAAGCGAGGCGTGGACCTTGCAAAAGGGGAACAAGTCAAGAGTGAGAACAGTGGAAATGAGTTACTTGAGAGGAGCATGTGGAGTGACGTGGAGGGACAGGTTGACGAATGAAGAAGTGAAGGAACGTTGTGGGGTGGATGTGGATGTGGTTGAGAAGATTAGGAGAAATACACTAAGGTGGTTTGGACATGTGGAGAGAATGGAGAATGAGGGACTGACTAAGAGGGTGTATGTGAGTGAGGTGGAGGGAGGGAGAGGGAGGGGTAGACCGAGGATGAGGTGGAGGGATGGAGTTGAGAGGTATATGAGGGAGGGGGGGGTGAGCTGGGGGGAGGGTAGTCAAATGGTGGGTGACAGGGCGACTTGGAGGCATTTTGTCTGCGGCCACCCATTGCGGGATTAGGGCTTCGTGCTATAGATAGAAAAGAACTGTTCCATGCGTGCATCAGTCAGCCTTATTCTCCTAACAGCTGCTCTGCACACTATCTGAATGGCAAGATTCTCTACATTAAATGGGAGAAATGGCCCCAAGCTAGACCCTGTATTGGATCATATAACCCTGCTAGGTTACAGGAGCGCACTACCACTCCCAGCATGGCAGTCCCAGGCGAGACTCAAACTCGCAATCCCCCGATTACCTCTAGATTAATGCTCCAGGATTCAGGTCCCTTACTACTAAGCATATATCAACCTGGCAAAATCTGTTCCTAGGGCAGCTTGCCAAAAATGAAACAAGCCACCATCAACCAAAGAGTAAGCAAGTTTTGGGGTGGTTTGCTAAGTACTGTACTGGTGCAAACCTGCTGTAAAACAAGATATGATGTGAATCATAGTTAGTCTTTACTTATACTTTATATCTGTGTTCGTGTGACTGAGTTCTTTGCTTATGTGGCTAGTTACTTTCCAGGATGGTCAACATCAAAGAGGATATCCAGAGGATAATACATGGTAGAATGAGAAACTGCAGTTATACAGAAATGGAACCCATGTGAAAAGAATGCAAAAGGTTAATGAGCACCAAAATCTCTGAAACCCAGCTTCCTTGCTGAAGAATAAACAAATGAAATTTACTCTGGATGGAGTGATACTGCCTTAGAAAGGAGGAGGATGGGTCTTATGCAGGCTGTCAAATACATTCGTATAATAATATAAAGTAAAATATCTCTTCAGTATCTTCAAGGTCAAAACTAGAAAAACTTCAGCATTTCAGCAGTATGGAGGAAGACAATCCTCCACCCTGTATAAACAAGACTGCCTGCAGTGGCCAAAGAATCTCCCTTTAGTCTAAAAGCCAAAATGGTCCTTCAAGTGTAAACATACAGGGGTAAGTTTGGGGACCAATGGAAAGACTTCTGCAGTAGCATTCCTCAATCAATTCCACAGGGTAAGATGTTATGGGATTACAGCAGTATATATTGAAATACAGATTTTTAACCAAGACTGAATGACATCTGATTCTGAAAATGTTCATTTTATGGTAAATTCTTATTGAGGAATGTCACAGAATGCAGCAACACAGGTAATTATCAATTAGATGACTAGAAATGCTTAAAAGTATGTGCGCGGAATCACAACATTCTTGTCTATGTACCAAACCCTTAACTTTAATAATATTCAGAACAATAAAGGAAGACCATGACATATATTTTATACAACACTAACACAAAGATCCACATTCTAAGTTCACTATGTAATGCTTCAATATGATATATTCATATTTCAGGTTTAGCTACGGAATGTATGTATGAACATCACAATCCTTCCACAGCATGGGATTAATTACAATACTGTACAATAAAATTAATAAGAATAAAGATACAGCACATCTTTAAAAAATCAAAATAAATTGAACCCATCAGGCTCATCACTTCTGTCTCTGTCAATGCTGAGAATGATGATGAAAAAAGTAGTATCCAGCTGATTACAATGCTACTTCAGCAAATCACAAGTACTGTAAACTGTTCAGCACCTTTGCGACTATGCAGCACTTCTTGATTATCACACAGCACCATCACCATAACCAAGACTACAACACTGTTCTCAGACTGCAGTCTGCATGACTATATAATTGGCTTAACTGTTTTGTATAACCTCAATTATCCACTTAAATAAAAGATTTCTTTTAATTACAAGCCCTGTGGAACATGAGAAAAATGGATTTTGGTCCATTAAAATGTTTTGATGCTTTATGTGTCCAATCTTCTTGCTGAATAAAGAATCAGATTCCCAAAGCTTTTATTCTTGCAGCTCTGTACTTTGAGCTATTCCATGCATTGTCCACTTACACTATACTCTGTGTAAACTAAGCAAATCTGAGTTCTGAAGTACGTGCTATCAGTGTAAGCTTCATATCCCTGCAACTTCTCTGATAATCTTTGCAATAAAATATTTGTCCTTATGGTATACACTGGATAAACCATACCTGTGTTGGAAGGGGTCAAAATCTTTGTAATACTGCGATATACAATGTTGTATACTGGTTCAGGGCACCAACTGTTTTGAAGGTCAAATGCTTTGCAAATCATTTTAAATCCCAATGAAGCAGCTGGAAATTTCAGGTGTAAGCTGTTTATCTATCCTAAAAGGTTTTGAATTATGGTAGCCTAGCCTCAGACCTCCCGATAAATGCAACTATAAGGAGCAATATGGGACTGGCTGTTACTGTTACCATCTTCACTGCACTAGGACAAAAATTTGGTGGGTGGTAAATAATTTCAGTTGATGTTCACTATCATACACAACCCTTCCATAGTTAAGAAGAAAAATGCAATGAAATGCATAATCTATGAGGCACACTCAAATATCTCCCATTTCTTTTATCCCAAGGAAAAGTAAAGATGAAACATAGTGAAGAATGAATGCAACTAAAATATCAATACCTAGAATACAATGATGGCTTATAGTTTCATTCTGAACACTGATAAATGATATGGTTTAGCTTAAGACAGAGGTATTGGAATGATCTGGTTGGAAACTATATCCATTTACACCTTCCATATGATGATAGGTCCTCTGATTATTGCTAGATGATCTAATTCAGTTATGGAAAGCCCCTCAGATTGAAGGAGTAAATAAAGATGCAATATCTTATCAAGCTAAAATGGTGCAACTCTATTTAATATGACTAATTAGTGAGAGAGATAAAACAGCTTTGTACTGATGTGCAGCACTGTACTTTATGCCTGTTTATCAGCAGGTTGTAGCCACAGGTCTAGTTCAAGGGGTTCACAGGGACAGACAAAAGAAGACTCCGGAGGAAAAAGGAGAAACAACTAGTGAGGAAGATAACAGACATTCCTGCAGGTGATTATATGGATTTATGGCCAATGGGTTGGGGAAAAAGAATACCTGTGCTGTCCACACATAAAGTACTGAAGTAGGGTCCATACTTGAGTGGTGTGAAATTGGGAAAACCACTCAAACTAAACCTAACTTATAGGGTATATTAATTTGAACATGGATTTCACAGGACCTTGTTCCCATGTGACTATTTGCTTCGTACCATAGGATCATTCTCACATCTTAGAAGCATTTTATCTAATACTATCTATCTATCTATCTATAGCCCAACTCCCTAATCCCGCAAAGGATGGCCGCAGACGAAACGCCTCAAAGTCGCTCCGTCACCCACCATTTGACTGCCCTTCCCCCAACTCACTCCCCCCTCCCTCATATACCTCTCAACTCCATCCCTCAACCTCATCCTCAGTCTTTCCCTCCCTCTCCCTCCCTCCACTTCACCTACATACACCATCTTCGTCAGTCTTTCCTTCTCCATTCTCTCCACATGTCCAAACCACCTCAGTGTATACATTGAGAAATTAATCTAACACACAGCATAATAATTCAGGGGAAAAATGGTTGATTCAGCACTTCAACAAGGAGGCAAAAGGTCTGGGTCTGGGTGACTGGGGAGAATGTGAGGCAGCTAGGTGGTCAGTGGAGTGGGGGTCCGTCCTCCAAGAATGCCTTGAACTGTTACCAGAAACTACCTCCATTAGGAGCTACAGTGGAGGTGGAGCACACAGTAAAGTTAGCACTATACAGTAGTGTTGACAGAATGTGGGAATATCTGGCAAAGCAAATGAAGCAAATGAGATTGTTGTTGAACAACTTTGTGAGTTACTCCTAATGAATTAACCTGCAACAAGGAGACAGCCAAGTAGTACCACTGAGGCACACCACAGGTTCAGCACACTTAACTATTTCAGCACAAAGAAAGACTTTGTGTTTTATTCTGATTAATGTCAAACTATTTTACTTAGCAGAGATAACTGAGGGTGAGGTGAGATAAAATCTCAATTAACCCCTTAGCATAAGGACAGATTTTATCTTATTCTCGCAGAAGCCTGACAGTTTTATTTAGCTAAGGACAAACTCCCTCATATGATGAGGTTAAAATACTGTGTTGCTGTTTCTGTTGCATCAATGGCCAACAAAGAACTACGAAGTTCTGTAACCTACATGATACAACTCCACAATGCACAGTACAATGTAGCTATACGTTCCCCTTTTTTATTCACATATGCCAGGCTATGCTTGCCAGTCAAATTATGAAACTACCCATTTCTATCATGAAACACCTGAGGTTGGCTCACATATTGCTCTATAGCCACTTAAGTATTCAATTCCAAAGTTTCAGTAATTTGCACATGATGCTGGTACTGACTCAATATATAACACTAATAATCTTCATTTGTGGTAGGTGGGGGCACTCACCATCCACTCACTTGATGTAGTGCTGCTGTCGGGTGTCTGCCCTTTCCTCTCCTCCATCCTTCTTTCCCTCCATCCTCTTCTGTCTTTCCTTCATTTTTTCCTTGTCCTTCTGCCTACGGGTGACTTTACACTCCCTCTTGTGTCTTTCTTTCCTTCATTCTTTCCTCTTCCTTCTGCCTATGGGTGACTCTACACTGAGTGACAAGCCAAATGGTTTCCTCTGCACCAGGAAACCATTTACTAAGCGGGGTGGTAATCATATAACCAAATTTTGGCGCCTGGTGGTTTAGTGGGTAATTATTGCGCTCCAATTGGATTGAGCCGGTGAAGGTTTATATCCAAGGGATGGTTGGGGTTGATTGCTCATGTAATGCCACTCAGGGATGAGTGAGGCTGATCACTCTTATCTTAAATGTCGGGACCAACTGCCTAGCCCCGGGCTCCTACGCTCCTCATGGGGCAATGTAGGACTGGATGATGGATGGATGGATGGAATAATCTTCATAAATTATGGTCCAGTAGAGGATTATTTGCTACTTCAACTGATTTACTGGAAGTGGATATACAGTACACTGCTAGAATTTGACAATGTGCTTAATCTTGGCAGAATTCTTCATAACTAAACAGTTTGCTCCACATTAAAATTTGCCCACACATTCTTGTACAAAATTATCAAGGCAAAGGTGGTGGCCAGTCATGTGAACTGATCTCATGTAACAGCTTACCACAGGAGCTCTTCCAAACTCCAAGGGCAGTTGCTTATATCCCATGTCAGAATGCATGAAACTGCAAGACAAGGAGTTTTCTGCACTTCAGCATAATTAGAATAATTTGTTGACTCTAACTGCCACACTGTACCACTTTTGTCAATACAGATGTTGGACTGCAGGAGAATGGCAGCTTCAACCTACACACCAACAAGCTCACTTTCAGATGAATTCGGGGCACAACAACAACGTAAGTTGGTTACCATACACTCAAGACTGTAAACAATTTGTTAGAATTTGTTGTGAACAGCATGTTACTAACCCAACTTACATACATGGGAAGAAGGTAAAATGGAGGTACTATTAGTCACTACTGTAATCATCATCGTCACTCTTTATTCCCCCTTAAAAATGGTGGGCTTGATCCAGACACAGGATATAAGCAGCACAAAAGTATGAGAACTATCAAGACAGCATGTAGTGAAATGGGCCACACAATGGTTCACATATCATTCAAGCTTTAGAAAACATAGTTCTAGCTCACAGGCAATAAGCCATCCAAATTATTAACATCAATTACAGGTAAATCATTCCATGAACTCTGCCCAGCCAGAAAGGTATCAGTGTTTAATATGCTTACACTGCAGACCTACTTTAATAAAATTCCCAATAATACATAAACATCACCCAAGCCCTCTATTTCAAGTTCTGACAATTTTATCTGTCAACATCCAGTTTCTTAAAATGATCTCAAGCTTTACCTAACATAATGAAGTCTGATCGCACTCTCCTAGAGGATACAAGAGCTGAGCACTATCTACAATTTAAAATGTCATCATTAGCACCCTTGAGCAAGGTAATCCTGCAGTTTATACACCACAGGTGAAACGATTATAAAATCTTATATTTGGTCAGCACAAGATCCAAAAAAAAAAAAAAAAAAAAAAAAAGTCTTGGTGAAAAGTGATCCATCAGATTTTTTTTTTTCTTTCTCTCTCATCTATGAAATAAAAATAAACCTGATACATAAAAATTAAGCTAGAACAAAGATAACAAGGAATGTTCATTTGCATGCAGTATCTGTACTGTATTAAATACACTGCTCCAGCAAATATGTTTTATTTTTTTATTTTTTCTTAATGGCTTTAGTATTTCTTGCCCATCTTTGAATACTAAACCTAAGTAGTACAAAAGAAACTAAAAATAAATTGCTTTGATAGAAAACTTACCCCAGCTGTACTATTCAGGAGTGGTCCTTTCAAAAACAACTTTCCTTAGCCCAGCTTTGCCTATGACATCCAGTTGATCCAACACAATGCATTCAGGCATTTCAAAATATATTAATCTTGCAACTGGCTGGGCCCTTCAGGGCTCCCAAATGGGTAATATGGAATTGGATGTACTTTTTTTTTTTTTTTTTTTTGTAACATTCCTTGTTACCTGGGGCACATGTAGATGTCACTATCATATTATAATTCATGGTGTGGTAACCAGAGGTTACCTGGCTACCACAGTTCAGTATATTTACTAGTACGAGACATGGGAGGAGAAGGGGAATCCAACTACTTCTTTGGGATCAACCCCATGCATGCCAGGCAAAGGTATTGTTCCAACTGGATCTTTCTAACCACTATAGCACTGGGTGTTTCTCTCCTAAGTATATAAAATAATAAATCTTGTTAATCCTTTGGTCTCAGTTGTTCCTACTACTCACATTTTGGTTACTGAAGGCATATTTTTACTTCAGGTATTATGTGGTAGGTGGGGACACTCACCATCCACTCATTCAATGTAGTGCTGCTGTCAGGTGTCTGCCCTTTCCTCTCTTCCATCTTTCTTTCCTTCCATCATCTTCTGGCTTTCTTTCCTTCATTCTTTCCTTGTCCTTCTGCCTATGTGTGACTTTACACTCCCTCTTCTGTCTTTCTTTCCTTCATTCTTTCTTTTTCCTTCTGCCTGTGGGTGACTCTACACTGAGTGACAAGCCAAATGGTTTCCTGTACACCAGGAAACCATTTACTTTGCTGGGTGGTAACCATATAGCCAAATTTTGGCACCTGGTGGTTTAGTGGGTAATTATTGCACTCCAGTCAGATTGCGTCGGTGAAGGTTTATATCCAAGGGGTGGTTGGGGTTGACTGCTCATGTTTTGCCACTCAGGGATGAGTGAGGCTGGTCACTCTCATCTTAAATGTTGGTACCAACTGCCTAGTCCTATGCTCCTCATGGGGCAATGTAGGATTAGATGATGGATGAATGGATGGATTAGGTGCAACTCTTAACAAAGTCTGATAAATCACACAGGCATATGACCAGCCATAGCACATGACATGAAAATCAAAAGCACACAAAATTTTTAAACTGGTGTGAAATGATGCCCAGACATCCTCTGCTGTGGAATCAGTCATGTCAGATATTGCTGAAATCAACACTAATACAAGGAATGAGATTGTGTCATAATTAAAATGTCTCATTTTTTCCAGATCCTGATAAGTTGAATGATATGTTAGTATGGTACGGTACATGACTTACAACTGAATAAAACATAAAATTATCCTAAAACTTATAATATATCATCAGCCAAATACATTCCAAAATAGAATGAAGTGCTGTTTGTAAAGTATCATCAAACTTGAAACAGATTAAAAAAAAAAAAATCTGTGTTCTTCGGTTCTCCACTGGAAACCTGAATTGGCAATGCCCAACATCACCTGGCAACAGTATACAGACAATCCCCATTTTAAGTCAGCGATGTATTCCAAAATACTACTATTCACATACAACAGGCGGTGTATATTGGAAGAATCGGCCAACCTGCCTTACAGGTATTGATGAAACTCGAACAGACAATTTTTCTGTATTTTACTGAGGCCTTAAAAAAATAAAAAATAAAAAGAAAATAAAAGTCTTATTGTACTGTATACTGGCCAAGACTGAATCATAAAAAAAAAAAAAAAAAAAAAAAAAAAAAAAAAAACAATACAGTATTTCCTTAAAACTAAATACAGTATTATAATGACTAGCATGGAAGTCTTAAGGAATGCAGATCAACAACAACTAAGTTATTTGTCAAATGTTATGATGGCACTAGACTTGGTTACTGCCATCATCAGTGTACAATACTTGGCTGATATTTAACATAATTTAAAGCAAGGAGAATACAATTACCTTCAAACCACATCATTTTCACCATCAAATCAGTACATCAAACTTCCCCTGCACTTCACACTGTTGCACAACACTCAAACAAGTGCATAGTTCAGCTTAACTAGTTCCATTAATTATAATTATGAAGTTATATTTACCATGGTTTCTGAGTTTCACATACTGTTATCATTATGTATGCCTGCATTCACTACCAGTATCCAACAGTACTGAAGAAAAATTTAGACTCCATACTCTGTCAACCAAAAAAATGCTGCAGCATAAGTAAAATATGTGGTTAAGGGGTCATTACAGCAAAAATTCAGTCACTTGTTACTACTTTAAAAATCACTCACAAAACTGTCTAAAATTGACTTTAAAAAGAAGCCTCACACATATGCCCATACTATTAAGAATAGAAGTTGGTGGATACTACTGCACTGGTTCCATGCCATACATCAGGAGGGACATTGGTTTCTTACCTTCTCCTCCTGCTGACTGCAGGATATAATGTAGAACAGTGTGCAACAGGGGATTTTTTAGTATGTGTTGTATGTGTGAGGTACATGTTCTGAATGCCAAATATTGAATATTCAAATTTGGGTAGTGTATAACAGGTACAGTATTGTAATAATGAAATGAGATGCATGTACTGCACTGAATTTGTCACTGTGTTGTTACATTAATTAATGCAAATACAGCGAGCACTCACATAACGCAGGGCATATTGTACCCGGAAGGTCCCGCTTAATGAGAATTCCCAGTTATTGGACCATATGTTTATATGTTAAGGGTTTCATGGTACCTAAGCCAGTCTCAAGTTCACTTTTTGAAGCAATTTTCAGGTTTTTTCCCATGACATTTACCTACCTAATAAAGACTTCATTACATACAAACACAAAGATTCCTCACCTTGAATGGAAAAGGTTGTAGCCTTGCTGGGGGAAGGTGGAGTGAGGTTCCATGGCCAAAAAAAAAAAAAAAAAAAAAAAAAAAAGGGCAAAGATCATACAGAGCACATGTTCACCCAGAATAGGGGTAGAGGGTAGGCTCAACTGGGGCAGGACTACTCAGTGGAATGTGACGACACCCTGTGCAGACACGTGATAGCAATTTGTCATAGGCTGATGCAACCCGTGCTATGACTATTACTGGCTGCGTTGTGTCTGTTCCCACCACATCATGACCCTAATGTGCCATGTTATGACTGTCTGAACCATAATTTGGGGCCACTGGCCGTGTTATGTCTATCATCGCCATGCAGTATGGTGTTAAAAAATAATGGGCAGGTTCCTCCGACCACGTAATGTCTATCATTTTCGCATTGTGGCTATATTTGGACATCAAATTTTGCCTCCCGAGTTATGTGAGTTTCGCGTTATGGGATCACGTGTTACATGAGCGCTTGCTGTACTTTAACTTCATTGTTCATTCAGATTTTAGTGATTCGCAGTCTCATAAACAACAAAGCAGGTACTACATAAATGACTATCTAGTCTACAAACTGTCAGATCTTTTCTAACTTTTTCCCCCCTTCCTTCACACCTGGAGACACCAAGTTGATTGACTGATGACAAAAACATCAAGTCATGGGAGCCTAACATCGGGGAATAGCATCACTATTACTGAAAAACCACTTAAAAATAATAAAAACACAAAGAAAATGGGACAGTACACTCTCCCAAGTAAGAAATACCCGGGTCCAACTCTCTTATGGAAAATGGAAAACTCTGGAGTACAGAAATCATACTGATAACTGAGAAAATCACATAATAAATGCCCTACAATACCATTAGCATTAACACAAGGTACCTTGTACTGCATTAGCAATTTTTCATCTGTTCCTATACATGTCACAAATCATCACCACCATGGAGCGGGGGTGGGAGAGGGGTACCATGGGGCACATAGCCTCACTCAGCCTCTAATTCCACCCACACACGTCCCTTCATGCCTACCCTCCAGGTAGCAACTCATCCCCCTCTTAATATCTCTCAAAATGATGATCGACCTGCTCTAGCCAAGAGTTCCATGGCCTTCTCCTTGGTCTCCTCCACCCTGAGTTACCAGTAACACTTTCAGAGATCACCCATGGGCAGGGTCAATCTCAAGAAAATGGGTCACATGCCCACATAACTGGAGTTGGCACTGACATACTATGTGAATAATATGTCTCGGCTCAGCCTCACAGAGTAGTCGCTTACTACGTACCCAGTTATACCAGCAATGTCCCACAAACCTTCAAAAGCACTTTGTACCAAGGGAATCAATTTGCCACTTAAGGTCACTGTTTGGTGTCTGTCTCACAGCCACAAGGCAAGACAAGAAGCACCAGTGCCTTGAAGCTGTGAATTTTCATCCATTTAAACAAATTATGACAAGGCCAAAAACCCAAGACGAGTGAATTAATAATCCTGTAGACCAAACTGATGGCCTACCATTGTTATTTGCCACACTACCAAGATGTGAATCTTTCAAAACTTCCATATTCTCACTGCATGCTTGGACAGACTAAACTGCTTCACCCAACAAGCCACCAAATGCCTGACCCTTAATCCTGGCCCAAAAAACCTTTAATTCCACTGGCTTTCCACTCTTATGAAATTCCTCAAGGGTGCTCAGTAGCACCTCCATTGACTCCACTAGGAAAACTGCATCATCAGTAAAGTCAAGGTCATTAACCCAGAAACTGCCAGCTGATACTCTACAATGACTTCAACTCACAACCTGGCAAAGTACCTAATCCATGCATGAACTGAAAATCGTGTGAGCAAGGACACATCCTTGTGTTACCCCAGTACAGTACTTACTGGGAAGAAGTTGGATGTTCCTCCTCCACACTTGACAGAACTCTCTGTGTTTGAATACAGGCCAGCAATCAGTATAATTATCCCTAAGGGAATCCCATGGGGTCGCAGGAGTTCCCATAGTACAGTACATATCTCCTGATTTACCGAATCACATGCCTTCTTGAAATCCACATAGGCTACAAGCAAACCTTGTTGATACTCAAAAACAGCATTTCATGAGAACAGGAAGAGCTAGGATGTGGTCAACTGTAGACATCTTGGGTGTTAAACAGAACTGCTCAGGCCTCTGAAACTTTAGCAAATGGTCCTGGATATGCATCAGGAGTATGTGAGCAAGAACTTTGCCTGGCACACTGAGCACTCTAATACCACGGTAGTTACTACAATAATGTATTATTTAAAAAAGAGAGAGAGAGAAAAAAAAAAAAAAAAAGGAATCTGCACTGACTGTGAATACAAGTGACATCAACTTTTCTTATCACATGAAAAAAAATTTTGGAAAAAAGTTTTTTATTGAAAAAAAGTTCCTTTAATCATATTTTTGGTTTTGAGAATTTGTACTATTCTCATCAGGTAGTAAAAAAGAACACCCAAAAATCAATTAAAATATTTTCAGTCATTAAAAACTTCACCCTCGTCATGGTAAAAATCAATAAAAAATATGGTCATTATTATAATTTAAGCATACAGATTCTAAAAAAGATTAGATTATCTCAGCCTTCTAATGGAAAGAACCATCCAAGACATTAAATACTGAAGCAGTGGGTGCACATAGCTCCACAATGGCAATAAACCTTGAGGTGAAATTGTAGAATGTTTGCATTCAAACATACCATCTGTGTTGAGATTTCCAAACTGGCGTTTGAGCCACAAAGTGAGACACACCATTTTGCTATACTCCCAGGCACCAGTAGCTCCATATCTGCTACCTTGTTAACATGGATCTGCCTTTTTTTTTAATCTTCTTCCATTCCTCTATCTGCTGTACATACTGGGGGGCTAGCTTGTGACAATTTTCAGACCACTCAGACTTTGGATGAATAAAATTGGGGTGATGTAAATTTTAATGTCAATGTTCCATTGTTTTGCAGCCACCATCCCTTTTTTAATGGGTTTTCTTGGGACCATAAAGCCAGTTTTCCTTATATTTTTTAAAATCCTTGTTCCTAACTACACATGTTAGTACAGGCTGGCTAGATTACAGTATGTGGCCAACAATTTCAAGAACATCCATCCATCATCTAATCCAGTGTTGCCCTATGAGCCTTGCCTGAGGCTAGGCAAGTTGGCCCTGACATTAAAATGAGAGTGACCAGCCTAACTCATCCCTGAGTGGCATTACGTTAGCAATAAACCCCAACCACCCCTTGGATATTAACCTGCACAGGATCAATTCAATTGGAGCGCCTTAATTGCCCAAAAAACACGCACAATATATAATAATTGTAGTGGTGAGGTTCTCAGTTCATCTATATTCCTCTAATACTGGTGACAGAGATAACACAGAATATGAAACCAAGAAACCACGTTGCAAACCAGAATTGCTAGTGCACACCAGTCTGAAACTTACACAATACTACCTCAACACAAGAAATAAAAATAAGAAGATTAAAGCATATCAGAGCAAATAATCATTGAGTAAGCATCCAATGCCCCATATCTCAAATAAGGTCAGAAGGAATGGGGAGAAACATATGAGACAGAGATGTGTGAATTGGAGGGTGAGAAGCCTCGTGGCAGAGGACTGGGTGACATGAAGGCAATCTGTTTGTGGCCACCCCTTATAGAATTAGAGTATCTGGTTACAGAGAGGGAGATAGAAAGTAATTGACACTTCTCTCCCTGAGCAGAACATATTATTGGTACGGTATAATAATGGAAACAGACACAACCAAACTATATTGCCCCTTATAGACCTCAAAGGTTCAGAGGTTAGGTTACTGTACTCCAGATTATTTATAACATAGGAGACCATCCCACATCCCTGGCAGTGTTTACATGACAGTAAAATCTCCAGCTACCTCCTGTATTCAAACCATGGCATGTTAATGCATAGCAAATTAGTTCCCACCCGCACTGCAAAGATACTGTGCATTGGCAGTCCAATGCGAAGCTCCTGCCAAAAAAACAAGAATCATCTGCACTACCAATCAATTCAAAGTGTAGGTATTTAATTAGAAACAAAATCATTCACATCCTCAGTTTCAGCCTCCCTGGTCAAAAAAGTGTTATCCCTGATATCCTCTAAATGCCTGATGGTGACTAAAGAAGAGGTTCAACTGTTCTCCTTTGGAAGTGTAATCTCTGAACATGGGGAGAGGAAAATAAGTTTATTCTCCTTTACACATTAAACAGTACATGTGTAAACACCCAAACACTCCCTCCCACCTGCAATCCTTATGCCTGATTGTCTCCACATCAGCTCTGACAAAAGTAAATTCCATCAGCATTTAGAAAGGTGTGTCTAATGCTGCACAAGATACAACGCCAGGGAGATCCATTATGTGTGATATATATTTGAATGTGGAAATTTCACTTGAAACGCTGAATGTGGTTTCACTAAAGGTTTTATATAATTTTTGATTTGTTTACACCCACTGCTTCAGCCTTCTATGTCTGAGATACTTGGCAGTTCCCCTAATTCCACAAACACCTATTGTATGTGGTAGCTGTAATAAGGAGGCATCCTTCAGTTTCTCAACTTGGTACCTGCAAGTGATCTGTGATGGGAAAATTAAGTTTTGAACTTTGCAAAAACCTGTTTTTTTCTACTACCATCATCTATCTCTCCCAAGCAGGTTATGTAATCTGAAAAAGTTTTTGGCATCAGTAAACCCGACATACATAAACCTGAGCAAATACATTATAATATAATAAATAAAATGTATACCTCTAGCAATAAATTAATATTCATTTTTTCAGACGCTCATATGAACTGTAATACTTAATAATAAAGTCACTGTGTTAGAATATTAGCTGCCTGAGGATTTCAGATGTGTACTTTGGTCATGTCAATGAAAATCATTAACGCTGATCTTAAATAATTTCTAACCAAGTTTTTCAGAGAAGTCTTTAAGTACTGGCCAATTTACTTTGTAACTCAATTATACTGCAATGTATAACATCATAAACTTCGGCAGCATTATGACACTCAACTGTTTCTCACTAATCTGTACTAGAGAATTCCCACACACATTTGCAAGCCAATCATTCAGAAAATTTAAAACTTTAAATACATAGCAACTTGAATAACAGAACTCTTTGGTGAATTTTAGAATGTTATCATTATTTCTTACTTCTGCTTCCTGCATCAACTGCAGAGGAAGATGGTTGTTACAATGTGAAGCCATGAAACAAATGGCTGAAATAGATGAGGAAAGGATACAGAATATGCACAGTAGCTATGAAGGAAGAGCGAGAGACGGTGACAGAGCAGAGATCAATCATCCTTATAGCTTCACTTACACAAGACCAACTGATGCAGGACCTTTCTGGTGGCGTGTCAGGAAGGTGGTTGCTGAGGAGACTGCATGGGTGGATGTGATGAGGGCTGCATGAGGGGGCAGGGTTGATTGTCAGGGTGTCCAACACAGGCTACTACTGGCACATGGCCAGAATCCCACATCCCAGGTCCACACAGTTCACATAATCCCACCAGTGTGCAGGGTAAGTGGCTCATGCTACGATACTGGTGTAATAAACCACGAGCCTGGAGGAGACCAGTGGCATCAAAATTATGTCAACTGCTGTACAAATTTTAACAGAGAAATAAAATATGGCTAACTACATGTATACAAAGTTAATTCATAAATTGTGGGTGGGTCAGTACAAAACACTAGCTCATTTCAGCCTTGGCAGGGCACGTTGTTTGCTTGCTACCATGGCTATTGTTGTTGTTGTTGTTGCTGTTGCAATCCTAAGCTCATATGGAAGTGAACTCAGTGGACCACATGGAAAATGGTCACTTTAACTGGTCACAACCAGAGATCTTTTGTTGAGGTTATGTTGAAGGATTGTCTGTTGTATCAGTGTGGTGCATGGGGTGAGCAAGTGTGTTGGGACTGTTGCTGGAAGGGGTGGGTATCACATTATAGTCTGGTTAGATATATTTGTCTCACTGGGTAGGGTAATTTCAGACGGGTGAATCCGAATACATTAGAACATATTCAGACAAATATTCTGTTAATTAACCATGAACAGTAAAACTCTTTGTGGTAAGAAATAAAGTTGATGTTGTGCTACCCCAGTCTGTCTAACTGAGCAGACTCATCAACCACAGGCAAGCAATCACCCCTGCAGGGTCTTCCTGTGCAGCAAACCAATGTTCCCATGTGGCTAACAGTGCCTCACCACAACTAGGTGCTAGAATTAGTGTGAAGGTTTGGTTCTTGGATGGACAACATATTTGCATCTCTCCACCCAGTTAACAGGGACACCATAGAAAACTTCACAGCACCTCATTATCCTGCATTTCAAAGTTTCTTCCTATGCTAGCTACAGGAAACCATTTGGCTTGTAACTCAGTGCAGAGCACACAAAAGATTGCCTTCGAGATTAAAAACTACAGGAGGAGTGAATGGCAAAATGCTAAAATGCGATGGAATATTATTTAGTGTGAAGACAAATGATAGCCAATACCATCTTTAGGCACAAAATGATCCACAGGTATACATGGCAAGTGACGAGATGGGTGAGTGGTGAACTGAAAGAAGAGAAGGCAATGACTGATTATGTGTGTGTGGATGACAGAATGAGAAGGTATGTATTGGATGCAAGGGCATGCAGAGGTTGGGGGAGTGGACTTTCTGACCACCACTTAGTGGTGTTGAAAGTCAAAGTTCAAATGAAACTGAGGAGCAGAATAAAGGAAGGTCAGGTGGAAGCAGTCCATACAAAGAGAGTAGAAAGGTTGCAAGAGGATGGAAAAAAAGACGGAATATGAGAGAGAAGTGGAGGTGCGATTGGATAAATAAGATCTGGAGCAGATGGGGTATGTGGATGGTGTGTGCAAGATATTCACAAGAGAAATCTGTGCAGCATGCGAGGTGGCATGTGGGATGAAGAGAAGACGAAAGGGGATGCATGGAACAGCATAGTGGAATGAAGAGGTGAGACAAGCTGTGGTGCAAAAGAAGGCATATAGTAAGTGGATGGGAGGAAGAGGCATGGAGGAAGCCGAGAGACAGAAGAGAGTTATATGTAAAGACGAAGAGCGAGGTGAAAAGATTAGTAAGATGACAGTGGATGAGAAATTTGGAAGCAAACTGAGTGTAAGGTGAAGGGAATGTAAGAAAATTTTCTGGAAAGAAGTAAAGAGAGGCAGACAGGGTGATAATGAAGTTAGCAGGGGAGTGAAAGATAAAAATGGCAGATTGATAGTGCAGAAAGAAGAAAAAGAGAGCAGATGGAGAAAACACTTTAACTGTTAAAAATAGAATATGAAAGTAATGTAAGCTGAGGTGGCTGGTGAATGTCTGGGAGAAGGAGGGAGGTGAGAGGGGAGGAAGAGATCAGTAGGATGGAAGCAGTGGAGATAATGAAGAAAGTTAAAATAGGGAAGGCCCCAGGAACTGATGGTGTGTGTGGTGAAATGATGAAGCATGGAGGACAGGTGGTAGTAGAACGGACATGGAAGATGTACAGATTGGCCTGGGAGGAAGGTCGAGTCCCGGAGGATTGGAAGTCAGGTATAATTATTCCTCTGTACAAAGGAAATGGGGAAGAAAAAAAAGTGTGTGGTAATCATAGGGGCATTTGTCTACTGGGTGTAATAGAAAAAGTGTATGGTAGGGTACTTATTGACAGAGTTAGGGAAATAACAGAGGAATTAGTTGGAAAAGAACAGGGAGGTTTTAGGAAGGGAAGAGATTGTGTAGATCAGATATTCATCCTTAGGTCTTCAGTGGAAAAATTTCTAGAGAAGGGAAAGAAGTTGTATGCCAACTTCATGGATTTGGAGAAAGCATTAGACAGAGTGGATAGACAAAGGAATGTGGAAAATTTTATATAGGGAGTTGTTGAATGCCATGAAGGGTATGTATGAGGGTGCTATGGCTGCAAAGCGTGTGGACAGTGAACTGAATGAGTTTTTCTATCTGAATGTTGGGTTGAAACAGGGATGAGTCATGTCTCCATGGATGTTGAATCTGTATATGGATGGGGTTATAAAAGAGATTCAAGGTAGGGCAGTAGATGTTGGAATGACTCTAATGAAAGAGGGCAGTGTTTGGAAACTTCCTCTACTGTTGTTTGCAGATGATACTGTATTGTTACGTGAAGACGATGGGGAACTGCAAGGCTTGGTGAATGAGTTTGGGAGTGTAAGAAACAGAAACTAAAGATAAATGCAGGGAAGAGTACAGTTATGGTCTTTGAGAGAAATTAAGTCAATGAATGTACAATGAGGGTGGATAACGAGGAAGTGGAAAATGTCAGTGCATTCAAGTACCTGGGCAGCATGATGAGTAAGGAAGGAAGTTTAAAGGATGAAATGCTTGAATGGGTATAACAAGGAAGAAAGGTTGCTAGTTCTCTGAAAGCAGTGATACGAAATAGGGAAGTGTGCAGGGAAAAAAGTCGCTGCATGATAGTACCGTGATACCAATTCTAAAGCATGGAAGTGATGCTTGGACCTTGTCCGAACGACACAAGTCAAGGGTGAGAGCAGTAGAAATGAGTTATTTGAGAGGACCATGTGGGCTTATGGACTTACATGGAGAGAGACTGACATTTGAGGAAGTGAAGGGGCATTGTGGTGTGGATGTGGATGTGATAGAAAGTGTTAGGACAAATACATGAGGTGGTTTGGCCATGTGGGGAGGGTGGAGAGTGAGAGACTACTGAGGAAAGTGCATATGAGTGAGATGGAGGAGGGGACAGGAAGGGGGAGGCCGAGGATGAGATGGAGGGATGGAGTGGAGAGGTATATGAGAGAGGGGGGATGGGAGCTGGGGGAAGGGCAGTGAAATGGCAGGGGACATGGCAACACAGAGGCAATTTGTTTGTGGCCACCCCTTACAGGATTAAGGCATCTGGCAATAGACTGACATATAGACAAAGGGAAACAGTTATAAGAGACAAGTATTCTCAATGCATGAGTGACTTGTGGAGTGCCACAAAGCTCAGATTTGACTTCAATTATGTTTTTTAATTTGTATATGTAAATGATATGCCAGAAGGCTTAAGCAGTTATATGAAAATGTTTGCAGATGATGCAGAAATTATGATGTGAATCAAGAATGGTGACAACTGCGAGGAGTTGCAAAATCATCTGGATAAGTTGTACAGCTGGAACCAAATTTGGAAAAATGAAGTTTAGTACAAAAAATGCCATGGCCTAGAAATAGGATAATGTGGCAAAAGACCTAGTTATGAGTATAAAATGGGAAGAGAGAGAATCAGCAAAGCATGAGAAGAGAAAGATCTAGGAGTCACCATACAAGACAATCTATCACCAGCGAACATATTAATAAGACCACTGGCGGGGAATGCAGATTGATGGCAAGTGTGAGACTTACTTTCAGCTATCTGGATGAAGAAATGTTGAGAGAAATAATTTTGTCCATGATAAAAGCAAAAGTAGAATACCCAACAGTAATATGGTCACCTCATTTGAAAAAGCATGTTAGTAATCGGAAAACGTACAGAAGATGGCAACTAGGATGCTACCAAGTTTGACAGAATTGTCTTATAGAGTCTGAAGAGGCTGAAGTTACCAACACTCAGTGAGAGAGGAGAGAAGGAGGTTTGATTACGATGTTTAACCCCTCCGTGGCCAACCATGTGGAATTTGTCAGGCCCCACAGGCTGACCCCGCAACTATTATTCAAAGTTTTTTTTTTTCTTGCCATATTGAAGAGGAAGTTCTGATGCACCTGACAGTGCAAATTTCAGCTTCCTAGACCCATCCTGTGGTGTGCAATCGAACACGGAAGTTGTGTACGTTTAGGCAACTCATACTAGTCACACGTAGGTATTGCAGTGACGCAACATCGCCCTTTTTTTTTTTTTTTACCAAAAAACATTGTCAATGGTGCTGAAAAGGTGTGAAATAACTATAATTTGAAGTTTTTCAGTACACAATATGCGAGGTATGAATTTTTAAAAATATATACTGTACCTGTATATGAACTTATTTTGCATTTTTTAGTGTTTATGGTATTATCGACTTATTTTTGTAGTCTGGGTGGTGGAGTTTGTTGGAAAAAGGGAGGCGAGAGTTCCTGTTTTCAGACCTAAATGATATAAACGTCATCCCTTGAATGTACAGGTTGGACAGTGAGGGCTGAAATGCGAGATGACCTGCCATTCGCACCTCACACGAGCTGATTAGCAGGAAGGGAAGCATGGCCTCTCCACCCACAAAAGCATCACGTGAACACGGAAAACTTTCCTGTTATGCTTGTAAAAGACAAAGAATATGTAAAACAATTCAAAACATACAACAAACCTGAGCAAATAGGTAACAATACCAAACAAAAATTAATTTTTCTTTTATCCTCATGTATTTTCTGTTTATGCCTGTGTTTATTTATAACCGTTAACAGGGTGGTTGTGTGTGTTTCACAAGGGAGGAGAAAAATTATATTTTCTGTCTGGGTCGAGATAATGAGTGTAAGTATGTGTGTTTAGGCATGACCACAACCAAAAATTTGTACATCCACTCCTCACAGCACCAGGTGGTGAACTGACAAATGAGGTGTGAGAGCATGAAGTGAAGGTCAGTCTCATGTCCCAGATGTTCGTTCACTTCCCAGAAGTTTTCACAGTTTTCTACAAGTCGCAATGCAGTGAATGATCCAAACCAGTACAACAAACTTGGGCAAATAGGTAATGATACGAAGACAAATATGTATTTTTCTCTTAGTATCATGTCTTTGTTTATGCCCGTATTTATTCATAATCGTAAACAGGGTGGTTGTGTGTGTTTTGCAAGGGAGGAAAAAGATGATATTTTCTGTCTGGGTCGAGCTAATGGGTGTAGTTGTGCTTGTTTAGGCATGGCCATCAGCAATAAAATAAAAAATCTACTCATCACAACATACGGCTCTGAACTGCTTGATGGGGTGTAGGGAGTGTAGTGTAGGTCAGTCTCAAGACGTTCAAAACATTCGTTCACTTCCCAAAAACTTTCGTTGTTTTTTATAAGCCACACTCAAATGACACTGGCGGCCATGCTACGGTAAAATGCCATTTGACGCCGGCAGCCACAGATGGGTTAAAGGCGTTAGAAAACTGGAAAAGGAGAATAGAGAAGATCCGTACGATGATGGAAGGACAAGAGGACACGAATAAAAGCTGAAGAGTAGATGTTTAACACTTTCCCAGGCCTGCCTTGCGTAACTTTTCTACCTCATTCCCTGGCCGGGGAGGAGTTTCCATCAAAATGAAGCTATGTTGCCTGTGTTCACCAAATGCCATGTCACATATATGAGTTATGAAAAATCACTCCAACAAATGACAGTGCCGCATCACCGGTCCAAAATCGATTGGCCAACAAATGACGTGTCAGTGTGTCATCAGCCCAGAAAAATGTTAAATGATATGAAAATTTTTTTTACCCAAGCATAAGTAAAGATGTTTGGAACACAAAAGGTGGTGGTGAAACAAAGAACATATGTATGTTTACAAGCAGACTGGATAATTTAAGATATAGAGACAGGACAACAAGAGCTTAGCTCAAATCCTGTGTAATACAGCTATGGATGCATATCCACACATGTGTGCACACACGGAGTCAATCACTGTTTTCTAGGACTAGCCAATAACCCACCAAGAACAGAAATCTCTTTCAAGGACTAAGGAAGCTGAGTTCTCACCTTTTGTAAAACAACAGTGCCATCCATGTGGTTGGCTAGTGACGTGAAGTAGAGAAGAGTCTCGTCAGGACGAAGATTCTGGTCAACCACATCATTACCAAATTTGCTGACAATGGCCACTACAAGGAAGAGGTGGAAGTAATCAGTCTGGTAGTTGCTCCAGCAAGCCTCCCACATTGCCAGGGCTTCGGCTTCAGAGAATTCTCGCTTGAAGCACCTGATTGGGTGTGTTTGAGATTATAGTATTTTCCAACTGACAACATATTAAATACTGTACAGTAAAATCACAACACTGTAATCTTAAATAACTAAAGGAAACTGTGCTAATTTCAGAAGAGGAAATAATCATCATCATCATCATCATCATCATCATCATCATCGATCATCATCATCATCCGCACATCCTTTCCCACCCTAGGGCAGGGTGAGGAGTAGCAATGTCCAGACAACCCAGATCTGCCCAATCCAATAGCCCATGCTTCCATTCACTCATCATTCAAGTCCCCAGAATCCTGGCTCTATCGGATATGCCAAAAACATTCACCACGTTCTGTAGCTTCACATAAACGTATCCAACAGAGTCAATCCAGATGCTGCCACGTTAAAAAGGGGTGCCAAATCCCTCATCATGCACTTTTCCTCATAACATTCATCCAGCCAGCTCGATATCTTGTCAGTTCCCCAGCCTCACCAACTTCCAAACCTCTCTTCCTCACACACTCACCCACCACATCTCTCCACCTTCTCCTTGGCCTACCTCGCCTCCTCCCTCCTTAAAATTCGCTCAGATATACCTTTTTCACCACTCTATTGTTATCCAGTCTCTCCACATGACCATACCACCTCAGTACACTCTCTTCGATTCTGGTGTCCACCGACTTCCTCACTCCACATCTTTCACGAATCAAGTTATTTCGTATCCTATCCACCCTCTGTACTCCACATACATTCCTCAGCAGTCCATCTCCACTGCTCTTACTCTTTTTTCATTTTCATGCCACAACATAATCTTACATCCATATGTTAAAGATGGCACTAACACTCCCTCATGTAAGCCTCGTGCAGCTGCAACACTCAAGCCTCTATTTCTTATCAAGGCCTTCATTGCACCAGCTACTTTTCTTCCTTGTGTCACTCTACTTTCAACTTCTCCTGCACATCTTCCTCTCTTCTATCACTGTACCAAGGTATTTGAACTCTCTCACCAATTCCAGTCTCTCTCATTCACTGTAACATCTTACTGGGAGTCACCTTCCTCTCAATAACCATCACTTTACTCTTTTCTACATTTACTCTCAAGGCACAACGCTCACAGACCTCAGCAAAACTCTGCACCAGCCTACCAAGTACTTGTCCGGTACTTGCAAGCAGTACTGCATCATCAGCATACACAAATTTGAGATATGCCATCCATCACCATTCATTACCAAAGCCATCCTTCTCTCCATTACTCATGTTTTTACTTCTCTCATCACCCCATCCATACATATATTGAACCACCATGGGGACATCACACAACCTTGTCGCACGCCCACACTGATCGTGAACCATTCACTTAGATGCCCATTAACCCTTACACATGCCTCACTACCATCATAAAATCTCCTGACGGCACCTAGCAGCTTACCATCTACACTGTACATGTGCAAAACTTTCCAAATTCCTTCTCTGTCTACTTTGTCATATGCTTTTTCCAGATCCATGAATGCCACAAACACCTTATGGTCCTTCTCATAAGCCTTCTCTGCTATCTGTCTCACTGCAAATATTTGATCCACACATCCTCCGCCACTCCTAAAGCCACCCTGTTCATCACTCACTAGGACTGATGATATCTCTCTTACTTTCTCTATGACAATTCTTCCATATACCTTCGTTACCACACTCAATAAACTGATGCCACGATAATTGTTGCACTCACTTCACTCACCTTTATTTTTGTACAGGGGTACAACCACAGCCTTTTTCCACTCTGCAGGCACAGTCTCACTCGTTCATGCCTTCTTACCTATCTCCAACAAGCACTTCATTCCACTCTCTCCACTATACTTACGCATCTTTGCATACATCTCATCGAACCCAGCTGCTTTCCCATTTTTCAGCCGCTTCACAGCACTCTTCATCTGTGCAAGTGTCGTGTCTCCTGGTACTGCATTCCTTCTCTGCACACCCCCAAAACCAATCATGTTTACTGCCACACAGCTCTCTCAATTCCCATTCATCACGCTTTCAAAATATTCTATCACTCTGGTCCTTACTTCATCCCCATGGGTTAATAATCTACCACCTACATCCTTCACACCATCACATTTCTTTTGCTTTCACTTTTACATTTCCGGACCTTTTTCCAGAATAACTTCCCATTTTCAGAGTAGTTTGCATTCATTTTTCTTCCTAGATCATCATTTACCTCCTTCTTTTTCCTATTCACTAGTCTCTTTACGTGCTTCTTCCTCTCAACACAGTCAGTCCATATTTCAACTGAACCCTTGGCCTGTAACCACTTTAGCCACTTCTTCCTCTTTTCTTCCACCGCTCTCTTAACCTCCTCATCCCACCATGCTGTACCTTTCTTCTTTGTTGTTACTCTTGCCACACCACATATCACTTTTGCATTCCTCACAAAGCAATCCCTATACAAACTTATCTCAACTCATGAGCATTCAAGATCTAAGCATTTCACAGATGCGAACACGAAAAAAATAATGAACATTTCACAGGTACAAATGTAACCACGAAAATCTAATTTAGCTTGTAGCATCCCATTTCAACCGCTTTTGAACGTGGCAGGTGACAGTAGTTGCGAGGCGGGTGACGAGGTGGCTAACCCACAATCTACTGTTTTTGTTTTGTTCACCTGGAGGAGAGAGGATCACTGTTCATTGTGCTTTTAGTACTTTCACTCCATTTAATATGGCTGATAAATGCAAGCATGTTAATAGTGGCGCTTCTGGCTCATCTAGGAAGTGACGTGCCATCTCCATGGAACAAAAGCTTGAAATAATAAAGCGTGTTCAGCCTGCTCCTCCCAAAAATTCTGACTCGCCCACTGCTCTCTCCTTACCTGCATCTTCCAACTAACTCCACTCCTCCACCTGCCTCCTCTCACTTCCTGCAAGTCCTGCTGTCTGCCCTCAGGTGAGCTATGGTAATGTTTATAAGATAACTGTGTTATTGCTTATGTCCTATGTGTATTTACAACTAACAAAACACAATGAAATGCTTGCCACATCCACATCTTCACAGGTGGTAAACGTTCCATCATCTTTCGTCAGTTGTAAAGAGGCATCGGACAATAGCAGGCACAGAGTTGTGTCATATATTGTATGTTTTTCTTGTGTATTTCTTGTGTTAATATAAGCATTTATATTTCATAATACAATATAAACTGCTTAGAACATTTAAAACCCTATCGACAGATCAATGAACAGTACAGTGTTTTTTATGTTGTACGTGTAGTACTGTACGGGATTTTCATTTTGCGAACAAAATCAACTTGTGAACGGCCTCTTGGAACCAATTACAGTAGGATCTCACCAATAACGATTTCGATAATAACATTTTCGGCAATAACGGTAAGTTAGAATAGATACCGGTACCCAGTTTCTATAATAATGTTTGGATTCACTTAAATAACGGTTATTTCACGAATGTCAAGTTGTTATACTGCAAATATGTCCATAACAAGATGAGGAATGAAACAGACAAACAAGACGACATGAAGGAAACTACCGAAAATGTGAGCAGTAGCAAGGAGGAGAGGGAGGATCCACCCCTCACCACTTCCCCTGGCTCGCCCACCTCCGTCCCCTCCACCTCCACTGCCCCACCTGACTCACAATCTGCCACCCCCTCCAACTCCACAGCCCCACCTGACTCACCTGCTCCACCTGGCATACCTGCAACCCTCAACATAATGACTGTTGCTGCATTCTGGAAGAAATTTAACATTCAATAAGCCATAAATTTCTTCGTCAATGCCTGGAATAATACAACATTGGCAACCATTAAACATGCCTGGTAGGCACGCCAGCCACAACTCAAGTCTGCTGAGACAGAGAGAGAGCGCCCATCAGAATTAATGACTAATGGCTAGACTTGTAAATCAGATTTCAAGAAAATACCAGAAACAGTATCACGATCAGAGGAATGCCCACCGTCAATCACTCATCACTCATTCTCTTTCACAAAGCTAGCCAGCCGAGGAAGAACAATAGAGATGGGTTGAGTAGATAATAACATTGAGGACTTTCCTGAAAAGTTTGACTTTATGGGGTTTGATAAAGTGTTGATGGAAGTGGGTGACCCTGGCGTGAGAGGCAGGAGTGGGGACAAGGACAGTGAGGAGTAGGGGGTATGCTTCAGTAGCATCCATACACAAGCCTCGAAACAATCATCATACCAAACATCTCATAACTCCTTTAAGGTTAGTTTTATATTACTCATGATGCTTTAATAACTAATATTATTTCAGCTAAAAAAAAAAACAGTGATAGGAGGGTTCCAGGTGGGAAAAGTGGATAGAAGTCCTGCAGTGGCAGCACCAATAAATCCTTTATACATGTATTTTAATGTCAAGCAAATAAAGTTTTCACTAATAACGGTGTTTTTCCGGCACCGATCAGACGTTATTGGTGAGATCCTACTGTATGTTCGTAAATTGAGGTATGCCTGTATGCATTCCACAGGCTGTCCAGATCCATTTAATTCCAATTCACTGATTCTAACTCCTCCTCTATTTTGGTCTTGTAATCTTCTGCCACTTCTCAGATCCTCAAGTTCTCAACTTTCAGTTTTTCTCCCTGCCAGCTCCTCTCTCTCCTGGTCCACCTCACTCCTCTCAGCTTGATCTTGCATCCCACAATCATATGATCTGACAGAACTCCACATCATCCTCTTATGGCCCTCATATCAGCAACCATTCCCATCATAGACCTCTCTATGAGCACGTAATCAATTTGGCTTCTTTCAACACAATCACCATTCCCTCTATACCATGTACATCTATGTGCATCTTTGTGTCTGAAATAAGAGTTACAAATGCACACCCTCCTCTCCTGACACATATACTTTAGTCGTTTCCCATTATCATTTTCTCTTGGTACTCCATAACAACACACTATGTCATCCTCAGGACCAGAGCCTACTTTTCCATTCATATCCCCCATTATGATCACTTTATAGCTCTTGGGCATTTCTCCCACTACTTCACTCAGCTCATCCCAAAACCTGTCTTTCTTTCTTTCACTCCTGTCCTCACACACTACATATGCTACAATCACTGCCACTTTCATTTTCTCAAACTTGAACTTGATATGCATACACCTCGAGCTGACACATTTATAGTCTCTCATTCCACTCTGCCATACCAGGAAGAGGAAATACTGGAAAAATTATTTTTCATATGGAGGAAGTTGAATCTCTAAGTTAGAAGACACCCAAACCTGTCTGCAGTCACCAAAGCAATATGGGGATGAGGCCTCCAACCCAAAATCAACTAAGGCTAGGGTGTAGTAACACTGCACCATACTTAAAAGGAAAACAAAACCAATCCTATGGTTTCATGTAAATATATGAATTCCAATGATGCACCTTTCAAGCATCCACAAATCACTCCTGTGTCAGAGATTCCCATATGGGCTACACGTGGGTAATTTCTTCTGATGCTCTGCAACTGTCAGAGCATAAAGGGCTACTCTAGAGTGGAGAAAGGACTGAGGAATCCCTTGAGCGAGTAAACTGGATTAAGTAGCTCCATCACCTTTGTACAAAAGGAATAGTAAGTTTTTGGCTATGCAAAAGGCTGTATTTTTCATTTCCCTTTTCTTTTAAGGAAACACCTGCTAAGGAGATATACCATCCTCCTGGCCACTAGAAGTTACAGGGGGCATGGGAGATAGCTCAGACCAAGATGGTTGTGACAAAATGTGAGAATAAGTTTGCTAAATACTGTACTTTGTGGTAGGTGGGGGTGTTCACCATCCACTCACTCAATGTAGAGCTGCTCTTGGATGTCTGCCCTTTCCTCTCCTCCATCATTCTTTCCTTCCATCCTCTTCTGTCTTTCTTTCCTTCATTCTATCCTTGTCCTTTTGCATATGGGTGACTTTACACTCCCCCTTCTGTCTTTATTTCCTTCATTCTTTCCTCTTCCTTCTGCCTGTGGGTTAATCTACTCTGAGTGACAAGCCAAATGGTTTTCTGTACACCAGAAAACCATTTACTTTGCAGGGTGGTAACAATATAATCAAATTTTGGCGCCTTGTGGTATAGTGGGTAATTATTGCACTCTAATCGGATTGAGCAGGTGAAGGTTTATATCCAAGGGATGGTTGGGGTTGATTGCTCATGTAATGCCACTCAGGGATGAGTGAGGCTGGTCACTCTCATCTTAAATGTCGGGACCTATATATATATATATTATATTGTACTGTATATACATATATATATATATATACAGTGCTCGTCAGAAGTACTGAGCGCCCTGCGTCCCTCCTACGAAACAAACCTTTCAGCAATGAAAAAACATATAAATAATGCATTTTATTTACCTTTAGTGCTTCGTAGGGTATCCTTTACACTTCTTCACGGACCCGAGACATCTTGGAAGTGAAAGGGCGAGGTTCCTCAGGTGCTGGAGGGGTATTTTCTCCCAGGAGTCACGAATGCCGGCTTCCAGCTTAGGCAGAGAGCTCACGTCCTTCC